>NC_088602.1:116318272-116668618 GCF_036013475.1 Columba livia
TCCCCTTCTACAGTGGTTAAACCATGTAAATAGGAACAGGCACCTGCTATACAGCCTCTAAAAATCTTGTGTTTGTTTATGTTTCGGGTTTTTTGTCTGTTTGGTTGTTCCTTTGGTTTGTGTGTTTTATTTTGTTTGTTTTTTTTTGTTGTTGTGGCATTTTTTGTGGGTTTTTGTTGTTGCTGTTTGCTTATTTATTTTTAATCTGGCCTGTATAGTTTCCCTTTTTTTTTCTTTTTTCTTTTTTTTCTTTTTTTTTTTTTTTGTTGGTTCTAAATTCAGCCTCTAAAGACAAATCTGATTCAAACAGAAGTGCCATTATACATGGAACACAATTTTAAAAGGTCAATAGCTGTTTAGAAATGCACCCAGTATCAGTGATCTAACAGCTTTTTTTCAAGGATCACTAAAAATTATAATCCGTGCTGAATGGAAAGGTTCTATTTCCTGCCATTGTGCAGCAGCAGCAAGGAAAACAAAACAAAACAAAAAACAAGGAAGGGAAGGGAAGGGAAGGAAGGGAAGGGAAGGGAAGGGAAGGGAAGGGAAGGGAAGGGAAGGGAAGGGAAGGGAAGGGAAGGGAAGGGAAGGGAAGGGAAGGGAAGGGAAGGGAAGGGAAGGGAAGGGAAGGGAAGGGAAGGGAAGGAAGGGAAGGGAAGGGAAGGAAGGGAAGGGAAGGGAAGGGAAGGGAAGGGAAGGGAAGGGAAGGGAAGGGAAGGGAGGGGAGGGAGGGAAGGGGAGGGGAGGGGAGGGGAGGGGAGGGGAGGGGAGGGGAGGGAGGGGAGGGGAGGGGAGGGGAGGGGAGGGGAGGGGAGGGGAGGGGAGGGGAGGGGAGGGAGGGGAGGGGAGGGGAGGGGAGGGGAGGGGAGGGGAGGGGAGGGGAGGGGAGGGGAGGGGAGGGGAGGGGAGGGGAGGGGAGGGGAGGGGAGGGAGGGGAGGGGAGGGGAGGGGAGGGGAGGGGAGGGGAGAGGAGAGGAGAGGAGTGGAGAGGAGAGGAGAGGAGAGGAGAGGAGAGGAGAGGAGAGAGGAGAGGAGAGGAGAGGAGAGGAGAGGAGAGGAGAGGAGAGGAGAGGAGAGGAGAGGAGAGGAGAGGAGAGGAAAGGAAAGGAGAGGAAAGGAAAGGAAAGGAAAGAGAGGAAAGGAAAGGAAAGGAAAGGAAAGGAAAGGAAAGGAAAGGAAGGAAGGAAAGGAAAGGAAAGGAAAGGAAAGGAAAGAAAGGAAAGGAAAGGAGAAAGGAAAGGAAAGGAAAGGAAAGGAAAGGAAAGGAAAGGAAAGGAAAGGAAAGGAAGGAAAGGAAAGGAAAGGAAAGGAAAGGAAAGGAAAGGAAAGGAAAGGAAAGGAAAGGAAAGGAAAGGAAAGGAAAGGAAAGGAAAGGAAAGGAAAGGAAAAGGAAAGGAAAGGAAAGGAAAAGAAAAATCTGCTGTACCATAACTTTTTGCTGAAATGCCTAGCATCTAGAGATTCTTCTGGGAACCTTTTGTTTTGAATTTGAGTAAAGTACTGAGAAAATCTAAACCCTGTGATGAAAGCCCAGAAGACAGAGCAGATTGCCCATAGACACGTTCTTACCTCCAATTAATTCAGCTCTAGTGATACCCGTTGCAGAGAAATGCAATAAACTGCAATGAGTAGGGTTGAAATATTGTTTTTCATGTGTTCTTTTAATTAAATTTGGAAGTATTTCTACTAAAAAGTGAAGTGTATCATAAAGAATAAAAAAATGTAATTGTCTTAGTGTGTGAAAATCAGGTATGCATGTCTGAGGCCATCCTAATGTAAAACAATTGATTCTGACAAATAGAGAAGTGAGAGTCTGGAACAGAAAGAAAACAGATCAGATACTTTTTTAAGAGGTCTTGGTGAGCTCTGAAGCAACACTGGCATTCAGTTTCCTTTGAGTAATAGGACAGTCAAGTTTGCTAAGATTCTTCCACTTCCAAGAAGCTCTGTTAGTCATAAATAATACATTTATTGTAACCTAAGAAAAAAGCAGAAGGAAGATGATTAGGTACTTCACAGCAGTTACCTACAGCTGCCAGTGGGAACACGGTGAGTGGTGAGCAGTCAGTCCAGGCAGATGCAGAACAGGACAAGGATCAGGTCACGGGAGGGTCAGGTGAGCAAGCAGATGAGAGGCAGCTTCTGTCTTCGCAGCTTCTGCATTTGTTGCCTTGAAAGACTGTAGAGTCCCTGGCAAAGCGGGAGGTGTCACTGCAAAGAGGGGAAGCAGGCAGTTTGCCAGCAGTTACCTCACTAACACAGAGAGTCGTAAGGTAATTGTTTCATACAGCCTGGTACGGTTATTTGGTCAAGTTTTCTTTTTCTCACTTTTAATAAAATATTGTTACATCAACTGATTGACATTTGTGTAGGGGAAACATTAGCTCACTAAGCACTATTTAACATTTAATTTATTTTTTCCTAGATTTCCAGGTTCCTGCGTGGAACAGTGTTTGATTAGCAATCCATTTAAACCCAAAAACAGCCCTTGTTTCTGTGATCTCACACAAAAATTGCAATCATATCACATTTGAAGAAAACATTTAAAGAACAAACAATGATCAAGTGCAAGAATGATCATAGATAGATTTTGGATCATCTTTACAGATTTTAAAGATAATAAAGAAAGCTTGTGCAACTCTGTGTCAAGTGCCGGTCATAATTTTTAAGCAGGAATTCACCAACTTAGAAAGACCAAAAAACAAATGTTGAAGGAAGGATTTTTCCAATTAATGAACAAGAGGTCACTCTCTAGTCAACATTGGTGGATCATATATTATCTCACCTAATTGAAGATGCTTAAAGCAGACCAGAGGAGCCATCTAATACTACGTGAAATAATGAACCCTACCTTAAATGCTCAAAGGCAGGCCTGGAAAGGGGAAAATAAAATGTAAAACAAACAAATGGATCTGTCCATTTCAGACCTTTATTGAAGAGGTGATACAAAAGTTCACAAGACAGCTCCAGTTCAGATGTTGGAAAGAAACCACTGAACTGGAAACATACATCTATAATTGTTGTTGTTGCTGCTGTATATAAATATTTATATTCATTTTTATTTTTATAAAAAGCAAAATAGAATATAATTAATGTATATAAAGCAACAAAAATACTAAGTAGACAAATTGAACTAAGAAAATTAACAGAAATTGCATGTTTAGATCACATGAAAACAACTCTATAAATTTCTATCATTGAGGAATTTTCCAAACTAGTATTCCAGGTAATATGTCATAAGGATCCCCAGCGTTTCATTATAATAAACAACTCTCTGATATACTTCTAGTGATACTCTGCTGATACTTGTCTAACAATATTAAAAATAGCAACTATATGGAGTATGAAAGAATGTTGAAAGAAGAATGAAGTCACTCTTCTTCAAAAAATCTAAGTAAAACTTTATGCAACCTAAATATGTAAAATAAATTGTTGTGGTTTAACCCTAGCCAGCAACTAAGCTCCACACCATCACTCACTCATTCATCCCCGCTGGAATGAGGGAGTAAAATGAACTTCTGGGCTGAGATAAAGACTTTAATCAGTAAAGCAAAAGCCGTGCATGCAAACTAAGCTAAACAACGGATTCATTCCTTACTACCCATAGGCAGGTGGGTGTTCAGCCATCCCCAGGAAAGCCAAGCTCTATCACACGTAACCATTACTTGGGAAGACAAATGCCATCACTCTGAACATCCCACTCTCCTTTCTTTTATCCAGTTTATATACTGAGCATGACATTATGTGGTGTGGAATATCATTTGGGGTCAGCTGTCCTGGCTGTGTCTCCTCCCAGCTTTTTTTGCACCTCCAGCCCACTCATTTGTGGGGTGGTGTGAGAAGCAGAAAAGCACTGCTCAGCACTGTGCAAGCACTGCTCAGCAATAACTAAAACATCCTTGTGTCATCAGCACTGTTGCCAGCACAAATCCAAAGCATAGCCCCATACTAGCAACTATGAAGAAAATTAATTCTATCCTAGCCAAAACTATGACACAAATGTACATGAGAGACCATTATGTGGGGAAAAGACAAAGTAGATTAAGCAGATGTATCATTAAACATTTAATGCTAAACTTTGTTAAAATATGTCCATGATAGAGTTTATGTAGATAGGAAGTTTACCCAGATAGGAAAAGCACACAAAAAAAAAAGGTAACCAATGTACATTAATGAAAAGATCATATTTGAGCTGTCCCCCAAAATCTCAAAATAATGGACAATATTTTTTTTGATTTAAAAACCCCAATAAATTATCTAAAATTGTTTGCATTAAATTCAATATTACATTAGACTAAATCTACTACAGAACATTAATAGAATGCTTTGGATACTTCAGGATACTTGGGCACTTTAGGTGACTAAAAAACAAGAAGAGATGTATCCAAATTTTCAATCATGCAAGCAACTAAACAAAGATACAAAAATCCTCTTCCTTTCAAAGTTGTAAGATCCCATTTTGAAATTGAAAGGTGTTTGGAATTCCTTCACCTATGTAACACGCTGGATTTATGAAAATAATTGGTAAGATTCTTCAAAGATATTTACTGTTTGGTATCCTAGGTGACTTAAGCAGATAGTCAATGCAAAAAGCAGAAACAAGTAATATGTGTCATGTGCTTCAACAGAAAATAACAAAATATTATCATGTGCACAACTTTGACACCATTTCATAGATACACACTCTTACATTGTTAGAAGAACACCAACAAAATATATTTGTTTCTGAAGTGAAGCTGAGCAGTATAAAGGAAATCATTGCATTACTCTTCCCAGGGGATTTTGATACACTAGGTAGGTTTGAAAGAGTAGGACTCAATTTGCAACATTGTAAAGAATGAATAAAGAAAACACTATTGGCTGTCAGCCAAAGCAATTTAACTAATATTGATCATTAGAAAACTAGGCAATTCGTTAACAGCGTTACTAGAAGCTTAGCTGGGTTGTTTCTTCTAGAGACATAAACTCATGCCAATGTCGCCAGATATTCCTTGGATGCAATTCAGTTCATTCACAGGGAATGTCTATACTGCCTTTTTTTCTAGCCAATAGATTTCATTCATAAATGTTTATTCCTCATGACTAGCTGTCACGGAGGCACCCCGCAGGTCAATTTAAGGGACAACAAGGTCCAAAAACAACTTTTATTGAACCAGTGGAAAACAGGGTTTTAGCACTCCAAAAGTGACTTAAATACAGGTTCAGATATCAGTTGAGGAAAATTATTGAGAGGGGCAGCCACTAATACAACAGGAGGTCCACAGAGTGCATGCACGTGGCTTCACCAAAACAATGCCGGAGCCGTCCCTGAGTCTCGGAGGAATACACACTTGCCTGAACACTGTGCGGGATTATTTTTAAAGAGATACACGTACTCGTAGTGAGTACGGAAAGTGTGCACTCGCGATTCCGTGAGAGTAAATTTACAATTTAAGCTAAGCATTTCTGACATTTATGTTGGTGGCACTGAAGTGAAAAATTGCAGTTTTTATTGTCTTATACAATGACTAATTCATCACTCTGAGCATATTTTAATATAGCTAAAGACAAGCAGCATTATTCAGCCGGTTTTGGGGGCCATATCAATCTGGCAAAAAATGCATCCTCCAAGACTGCAACTCCTCCTCCCCCTGCTACTTTATTTATCCTGCAGTAGCTGCAAAATGCTAGAGATCCACTGAATTAAGTACAATTTTAATAGGAAAATATGCTTCTATATTTTTTTACGGAAAATTTCCCTGTGCTATGTAATGCCTTAATGCCATTCAGTCTCTTACTTGAAGCAAAGCTTTCTTCAATTTATTCTTTTACATAGAGCCACCTATTCCAGTTCCTTCTAAACCCTCAAATAGCATTCTGCTGTATGCCTTTGCTGTTACTTCCTATATTTGTTGTGTATAAGGGCAGAGTAAGTGGAAATATTGTATAACATTTTAAAGCTAGTCTGAGATTCTGAAACTCATAATTAAGATATAATTCTCAAAAATCACAAGAGATGATTCTGAAAATAAGAGCTGTCTTCAATACCAATGTGTAGTATGGTGCCAACAGTTGTGATCCAAACTGTACTTCATAGTAAAATTATGATTAAAAAACAGTAAAGACATCTAAATAGAGGTTAATCTTTAAACAAAACAAAACAGATTAACTGTTGAAGAGTAGCAGTTTGTCTAACAGCTGGTTACATATCATCCTTAGATGACATAATTTTCATTTAAATTCTGAATTAGCTGTTCAGAACAACATTAAGAAAAAAAAAAAGAAGCAACTGAAACAAGCAACAGCTAAGAACTGCTGAAGTAAGTCCTTTAATGTTTTGGAAAAGGGTGCAATATCAAATAATATCAATCAAAAAGTAGAGAAATGGAAAAGGACAGCCTTGGTCAGGACTGAAATAAATAAGCAAGTAAGTAAGTAAATAAATAAATAAATAAATAAATAATTTACAGGTGTTGTTCTGTAAATTTCTCTAATGTGGGACCTTACCATGGACTGGAGGTCTTCACAGACATGGATCCTTTTGACAGGGTGCAGTCCTACAGGAACAGACTGCTTTGGCGTGTGTCCCCCATAGGCTCAGAGGTCCTGCTAAAAAAACCTACTCCTGCATGGACTCCTCTCTATGGGGTGACAGGTCCTATCAGCAGCCTGATCTGGCATGGGCTCTCCCTGAGCTGCAGTTTCCTTTGGGGCACATCTACCTGCTCCAGCATGGGATACTCCACAGGCTGCAGGTAGACTTCTGTTTCACCATGGACTTCCGCAAGCTGCAAGGGAACAGCCAGCCTCACCATGGTCTGCGCCATGGGCTGGAGGGGAATCTCTGCTCTGGTGTCTGGAGATCCTCCTGCCCTCCTTCTTCATTGACCTTGATGTCTGCAGAGCTGTTTCTTTCACATGCTCTCATTCCTCTCTCCCAGATGCTATTGTGCAACATTTTAACCTTTCTTAAATATATTATCACAGAGGTTCTACCAACATTGCTAATGGGCTCAGTCTTGGCTGGCACTGGCTCTATTGGACATGGGGGAATCTTCTGTAGCTTCTCACAAAAGCTCCCCTTTTCCCCACACCCTTCTCAAATAGGACATGAATAACACAGAACTGGAAGTGACTTCAGGAGACCATTAGTGCACTGTTTGCCTCAAGGAATGAAGAACTATGTCCTTTCTAACAGAGTCTTAAGTTACAGTTTCTGAATACTCTTTTAAGATTTCGCATCTTCCCCAGGCAACCTATTCTATTGCTTTCCTAATCTTACAATTACAAAAAAAAAATTCTCTGATATCTAAACTAAATCTTACTTAATGCAATTGAAGCATCTTACTGTTTGTTCTGTCTTCTACAGAGTCAGAGAACAGTCAGACATTCCTTCTTTAAAGTACCTTTTATACATTTGGAGATTTAGTTGTATATCCCTTCTGAAACTTCCCTATTTTAATTTTTTAAATCTTCATTTCATATTATCTTATATTATAGACCTTTAAATATCAACATGCATATAAAAGTGGGTAATACATCCATCTATATCTGAGCAGAAGACATTGTAGCACAGATTACACTGATAACATTAATCTACAAATGTTTCAGGCTTGGCTTATTTCCTCCAGAAATAAGATACTTTTCATGATATTCATAGTAATAATGTGTGTTTTATATTCTGGAATGTATCTAACATCCAAGATACATTAAAAAAAATTTGAGAACTATGCAAAGGGAAGGAATGACATGAAAAATAAAATGGTAAATAAATAGATATGGGTTAGCTGGCTATGACAGTCTTTCAAGGAGACTAAGACAATTAGCTAGAGAAAGAGCTGAAGAGGCAAAGCTGCTGTCATGTAGTCATTTGGCCACTTACAGAAATGTTATGTCTTTTAATTGGCAATATTCCTTCAGCAGAGATCTCAGTGAAGCAAGGAGTACACAGAAGACAGGGATTCTGTCATAGAATCATTTAGGTTGGAAAAGACCTTTAAGATCATTGAGTCCAACTGTCAACCTTGCACTGCCATGTCCACCACTAAACCATGTCCCTAAGCATGACATCTACACTTCCTTTCAATACCTCTAGGTATGGTGACTCAACCACTTCCCTGGGCGGCCTGTTGCAATTCTTGATAACCCTTTCAGTGAAGACTTTTTTTGCCTAATGCAAGTGGTGGTCCACACACACAAGGGCATAAATTAATTTAACCTCACTTTGCTTGTGTTCCTTCTCTTGTCTTTAGTTCTATGAACTACTTTACTCTCACCTCCTAGATTTACATGGTACCTTCTTAGATCTGTCCAAGGTTCCTTAGAAGACTGCTCCTTGCTGATTTCTGTCCTGAATAGAAACTGAGGTTTTATTAAAGAAGGACTGAAGTCTCCTATTGTATTTCTTTGACACAGCATCTAGTGAAGAGCTGTAATTTAGACAGTACCTAATGCTTCTGAAGTTAGGGAAGAATTTGAAAAGCTATAAGGCACAAAAGGGAAAGACAAATAGAAAAACTCAGACAGGCATGAAAGTGATGCTACCAGATTGATTTTTTTTTTTTTATTTGGTAGTAAAAAAGAAAAAAAAAAAAAAAAGAAATTTAAATTTAAAAAAATTAAATGAGAGTTTGACTTAAAAAAAAACCCACACAGTATTTACAGTATTTAGAAGACAAAAATAGACCCATTTCTGCAGCAAGAGAAATTGACATGAATTGCATAGGGTTTTTTATCAATATAAGTAGTGTTTTGTGTGATTCTCCTTCACATGCCCTAACTATTCTGAGCTCTAACTTACTTCTGCCTGTACTCTCTTCCTTGGGAGTAACAAACTCCTGCAATCAGCTCCCTTTGTCTCCAACCTCTTCTTCTGCTTTCCTGAATAGAGTACTATATCTTCTTGACTGAGTAGCTTCCTTTTCTTCTCTGGCAGAGAATGACACATAAAAGGGATTTTGCTGACTACAAATAGGAGCTGGCAATCTATCAACTTCTTCCCTGCTACTCAAGGCAACAATGAAGGTTACAGGATCTTTAAAACAAACTTTCTGATTTTTAACCCAAGTGATAGAATTAGCATGCAGAATACAAGACCAAGAAGGACACATAACTTACTCGTCCTCCATCATAGGCTTTACATGATAGTTCACCTATTTTTATACTAAAACAGCTATATAAACCTACGCAGATTTTCATATCTTTTCAATACTTATCAATTATTTGATAAGTTAACATATTGGCATATGACAGAGGAGCAAATGTTCTTCAGAAGAAATTTTCAATGTAATATGTTGGATTAGAACAAGAGAAAAATCTGTAAAAACATTGTTCTCTTTCAAACATTGTTTAATATTTATTTCCATTATATTCATTTAATGGTGTCAACTGGAGTGGCAATTTCTGCTTGGGTATCGGTACAAGTAAGCAGGGCCAGTGGTTATGCAAGAGAAATATCAAGACCTGGTGCCAAAGGTCAGTTAAACAGCAGGAAGGGAAATAAATGTTGCACTACTATTTGTAATCTGAGAACATTATAGGATTTTATAAGCCCTGTCACCTAAGTTTCCAGCTGTTTCTGATCAAACTTCAGGAATGGCAGCACAATACTCTCTACATATTTTCACTCACTTTGGGGAGAGCATTTTTGACATTCAGGCAACACTGTGTTTTTTACACTGATCTTGCTCCTGTAAGGATAATGCAGTCCCTGTATTAAATTTGCTGGTGTCATTTCTTTCTCCAGACCTGTAGGTTTTAAGTGTATTGAGTTCTCATGTTTATTGTGACGTTCATTTATTTAACCACTTCTTTAATTAGTAATATATTAACATCATGATATATGTTGTGGTTTGTGAAATCAATTTGCTTGATTTTGCCTTAGGCAGAGATCAATAATGTACTGTAATGGTATATGGATTTTCAAGAAAGCAAAAAGTAAAAAAAAAAAAATACTAGTCAATAATGTTAACTGTTATTCCTATATATCAAAATTTATATGCAGAGAAAAAAAATGGGATTTTGAAACAGATTATTTTATTGGGAAAAAATATATATATGTTGTTTTCTTAATGATGCATATCATCCTAATTATGACATGATTCCAGACAGACCATCTCTACTATGATAAGAAATGCAATTGTTCTGAAACTATTACTCCATGGGAAACCATAATTTTCTAAATGTCAAGAGAAGGTCTAATGATCATGAATGAGAGAAAATAAGAACATCTTTTCATCTTCCAAAGAGATTAAGAATTTCTTTCTTATTAAGTCACACAATATTTATAAAAATTGCTAAACTGGACTAAACTTTCACAGTAAAATCAAAAAACATTTAAAATATTGGTACTGTTCACTTCCTGCAAAAATTCAACCCATCTCTTCTCAAGAGTAAGTAATATGAAATATTGACTGTTTATTTTATAATGTCAAAGTAGGATAATGAAATATACGAGAGGGGAGGAAAGTAATGGCTCTTTTTTTTAATTTTTTCCAAAGGAATTAAAAAATTCCGGAGACAATCACTGAAAGTAACTTAAAATAGCCTTCATCTTGTTGTTTCAGTCTATATCCATAAAATTATTAAGCACAAAACTTCAGTTTGGGTAATCCACTGAAAAGAAGTTGAGTTAGGAGAGTAAATAAGAATTCATGAATAAATACCTCTGTTTAATTGAGTAACTTGTTTTTTTTCAGTGATATAGATAACAAATCATTGACCAGGAACATGTTAGAAGTGACAATATGACTTCTGACATATTGAATCCTGTTAATCGAACTAGAACTAAGAAAAATATTATGTATTCTTCCTATACAAATACAGATTTGGTCTATGGAAATTAAGAGTACAGGCATTACATCTTTAAAATAATAAGTATCAAGGGTGATGATGAAGATAGCATAGCAGAATCATCTTTAATAATATTTTATGCTTTAAGTAATGGGTATGTAATGTTTTAATCTAAATAAACAATAGCTACAAATACAAGTATATCCTCTTTTCTGATTGCTAAACACTAGTAACTACTATGGAGACTGTCTTGTGGTAGTTTCTATAGTTTACAGTTATGAAGCAGTATATTATATTTCTTCAGAATGACTTGTCTGAAAGATGTTTGAAGACACTGGGAAAATGCAGTCCAGTGACAGTTGTTGGCTTTCCTTAGACTTCAGACTTTGTGACTATTGAAACATTTGAATCAAATATTTTAAACAATGGCTTTAAGCATCTCTTATTAAATTAACTATAACTTCCTAAATTAAAAAAAAAAAAAAAAGATAAAAAAGTATGTATGAAGAGCTGTTAAATACGTATCTGTGTGACTGATTCTGTCACAAGGCATAAAATTAATCCAGGGACTCCTGCATGTGGCCAAAGAACTGGAGCTGAAATAAATGGTGTATTAAGACTCAATTTCTCAGTTAAACAGCTTCAAGAAGGGCAGAGAACAAGGGGTGAAGATGGAGAGAGGTGGCTTTACCACACCCTCCAATAAAGTGCTTCATTTATTAAAGTCAGATTTTATTAAAATTGAGTTATATTTTGTGTTTGCTAGCTTCAGCCTTCAGGCCTCCATCTTGCTGACAGTCTAAGGTAACAGTGCTGACTGCATCACTGAGGCCATACAAAATGTCAGACATTTTGCTATGAAATCACACAAGCAGATCACACTAATGGATTAACTGTGAAGATGGTCCAAGTCTTTTCCTGTATTTCCTACAGTGACTGTTTTTTCGTGCTCAAACCAAATATTTTTATTTTGCTATTGCTTTGATATTAAAAGTAGATAATTTAGATCAATTACCTCATTTGAATAATGAAAACAAAGCCACCTATCTTTCTCCCTCTACAAACTATCAACCAAGTTATTGGTAGAATCCATTGAATAAAACTCCCATCTTAAAATGTTACCAGTTTTCATTCATATTTTTTCTGTCTACAGTTTTCATCCTAACTTATTTTACAATGCTCACAAGTATTTTAAGTTTAGAATCTTCACCTCACTAAGTGCAAGGTAAACACTGTTGTGAATGAGTTGCAAGCTACACATCTTTTTATAGACTCCCTAGCTTTATCGGAGTCACTTCCACCAGCTGCCATCTGAAGAGCCACATTTTATTCCCTGTCATTTAATGAATCTTTTGTGCGTTCCTTATCCTTTCTCTTTTCTTTCTTTCCCTGTCCTAAGCCGTGGTAATTTACCCTCTTCCTTTATTCTAGAATACAATTTTTCTTTTTTTTGTAATATTGATACATTTCTTTTCTCTTCATCACAGTGATAAGTTCCTTATCCCTATAAATAAAAGAATGAATCCCTTAAAGGATTCTAGAATTTATGCCTCAAATACATCAATACATACATATTTTTTCCATGAAAAACAAATACTCAAGTTCAAATGTTAACTGGAAAGACTAGCCAAGAGCAGTCAGAGTTAAATAAGTGAACTAACACATCATAGACGGGACAGTAAAGACCCTAAAACTTAATCTCACAATGAATAGGAGGAGACAGTTTTTATTCAGTTAGGTATCTTAAATCAACCTTCCTCCCTAATCAAAGAAACCCATCAAAGATGTGCTGGGTCAGGCACAGCTCATTATGAGTAAAGTTTTCCTGCTTTTCATTTTTTCCATTGTTCTACTTTTCACACCTAGGTACTTCAGTAATATTTTAATCTTTAATAACATTGATGTTTTTTCTCCATTTGGATAATACCTTTTGAATAATAGAGTGTGTGTGCTACAAAATTGAGTATGGTAATGTTGCTTTGTCACCTGAAGCAGTAGATTTCACTTCTCCAAAGAAAGAAATTATCACTGGACAGCAAACATCATAAATTAAAGATTATTCCTGAATTCCTGCAGGGCACTTGTATCTGTTACACTCATGACATTTTAACTGAAAGTTTGTAGAGCTGGTTAATGAGAAGCAGAAGTGTAATCAATACTGATTTATTAATATTTCCCACCTGTAACACTAGTGTTTGTACAGAATAATTTGTTACTTGTATCATTTCATCTCTGTGATTCCTTAGTGTTCTTTGTTCATAAAAATAATAACGCTATTTGATTAGAACTGAAAATTTCCAGCTTTAGTCATCTGAAATACACATTTTTTTTCTGCATGTGTATGTACAGATGCATTTGGCTGCTTTGGGCTCAGGGGTCTTATATAAGAGGAATGAAATCAGATCAGCTCCTGACTGAAGACTGCTTATGATGTTGTGAAAATTAATGTTAGCTAGTTGCCATTCATTCATCTGTTCTTTTTTAGATTAGTTTGTGTGATCTCCAGCCCCAAGTAAGACTGAGAGTATTACAAACATCACAGTCTTGCAGGCTGGCTTCCCTTTGAAATTGAGATGTTTCTAACCATTTTAATTTCTTTCCCTTGACCTTTCTATTTCTGCCATAACTGTCTTGAAACACCACAATCTTTAATCAATATTCCATGAGCTGGTACATCATCATTTTAATCTGTCATCTCTTTATTGATAACTTGATTTACTTTTCTACTTATAGTTTGCAAGGCTTCCATTTATGCAATTTTGGGACTGTGCCAGCACGATCACTGATGTCTAAATGACTTTGTCTGAGTTATCACCACAGAAGGTAGATTGTACTGCCAAACAGGGAAAAAGAGCATCTGTAAGTAGGAGGTCACAAAAGATGACTAATTTTGGTCACACTAGAAATCTAGATAAAGTATTATATACTTTTCCCAAGTAGCAAGTGATAGGACAAGAGGAAATGGTCTCAAGTTGTGCCAGGGGAGGTTGAGATTGGATATTAGGAAACATTCTTCACCAAAAGGTTTACCAAGCATTGGAACAGGCTTCCCAGGGAATTTTAAACACCTGGAGATGTTTAAAAGGAGTGTAGATGTGGCACTTAGGGACATGGTTTAGTAGTGGCCTTGGCAGTGTTGGATTAAGAGTTGGACTCAATCTGTAGCAAGTAACTACAAAATCACTCTAGTTCTTCAAACCCCCTATTTCTGTCTCCTTTAGCTACCTAATACACCTTTTCACATAATGTATAATCTTAAAGAATCCATTACAGGAAGAAATTTTATATATCAGCTTACTCGTTAAAAAAGCTACTGAGTTTCCTAGTCCTATGAAGTAGAAAACTGTGTATCACAAAGTTTCTAATGAACTTCCTTGAGGCATTCACCTCACCATATTCAATGATAACCTGTTTATCAAAAATGTAAAAATATTTGTCCTGTGCATTACAAAATGCATAATCCCTGCACAACATTTAAGACACTTCCTTGTATGGACATAGTTCTTGCTTGTCTTTCCTCATGTTCAGAAACATAAAGCCCACACACTTGATATTGTCATGGCAGAGAACTGGTATTTCACCTGCTTGGGGATGTATTCCTTTGTACTTACTGTCCATAAACACAGCCACCTCTGAGATGTTGCATGGGTTGCTGTTTTGCTCTGAGAGGTACAGATCCATTATGATTCCAGTGAGAAAAGTTTCCAGACTCCATAAAGTATCATTTAAAATGCTATTTATTAGAGCTAATACTATGAAGACAGATTAATACAGATAAACTTAAGACTCTTTAGATACTGGGAACACCAAGCTGCACAGCATTAAGCAGACCTTCAATCCACACAGCATGCTGTGCAGAGTCCATCCATGGAAGAAAGAGGTTCTCCCATTTTGGTCTGTTGAGCTACTATAGGATTTTTTTCACAATAAGTCACCTCTACTCATCATTTCTACGGTCAAACAGAAACTATGTTCACATGACAAATTGTTGCTGCACTGTTAGACAAAGACAGGACCCCGCAGGTGGCATAATCACCAGTAGCCAGTGGGAGCTGCCTGCAGGCTCCTCTGTCACCACTAACCAGCCAAGTTCATCCTGTGGCCAGCTGGTGTGTGAAGTACAACATGGGTCTGAAGGCCATGCTGTGTGTGCAGCACAGGATGCCTGTGCCGGCTCAAGTTACCACTTAGGTGAATCACTAACTCCTCTGAATATGACAGTCTTCCAGTCAGGACTATCACAGATGCATACTTAGATTTTATGTTTGTTGTTTGTATTTTTTTCAACTCTACTTCTATAGCTTTTGTAGGTTTATTTATTGCTTTATTAAATTTATTTTTATTCAATTTATTTTTAAATTTTGGTCTTGTATTTTCTTCAAGGATCTATGTTTGGCTGTCATTCAAGAACAAAACCATAAAGAAGACATACATCTAAAGGTCTTCCTGTAAACAGTTTATTGACTTATATGTGTGGGTTTTTTCCATTTTACCAAGAGATGCCACAGAAGTGTGTGACTTTCTTATAGAGAATGGTCTGGAAGAGATTTTTGAAAACACAAGTGGCTTTATTTCAAGATAAGATGTGGAGTGAATGTAATCATGTTCACCACTTCATTTATGTATCTATATTTTAGGAACATAAGACTGGAAAAGTTCTCCTGGTTCATCAAACCAAGTCCCTTGTTACCACAGGAACCATTTCACTGATTTGCTTTATATGCTTACAAACACATAAATAATTTTGATTTATAAAAGCCGCCGTGTCCAAGGAAACGAAAGTGTCTCTGAAGCTCAGTTGGACTCATGTTCCTAAATTATAAAGGTACTTCAAAATTCTCGCTGATAATTATACTTTCTCCTGTTTATATCTCAAGGGCATGAGAGCTATAAACAAACCATCATATGCTTAATTCTGGAAAAACATGCTAATGAGATGAGGAGAAAGATGCTTGTGGGTGGGGAGGGTGTAGAAGGTAAATGTTTTCACTGAAGAATGCAGTTTAGAACAGCTATATTTAAACAAGTTTTAAATTACAACAGACAAAAAGACTTAGAGGGACAAAAGTGGGAAGAAGGAAACAAATATCCTCTGGAAGACAATTAATAACAATATTACAAAATTTAATTGAATTATTATTGGAAGAAAAAAAAGAATATAACAATGTCTTCATTATTTTTTTATTATTATTATTTGTTAGTTGGCCAGAGTTTTTTATTATTCACGTGAAAGCTGGGTGAAATCACATTGCTGAGGTCACGAGACAGCTGCATGGAACCCTCACAGGCAGTTGCATAGAAAGTGGCAACATGGATGGTGAGAAAGCAGATACAGAGTCTGAGGCAGTTAGTGTTGCTGTCAGTTGTTTATGAGTCCAGTTTGATAGCGAATGAACCTTTTGGTTTATCTTTTCCAGCTTCTCTTGGAATGGCAAACCAGAATATTCTGATTTTGTCTGATAAGACTGTCACTGACTTCTTTTGGGTCAACCTATCACTTGATAGATACAAAATACAAGTACCATATGACATATTGTGCAGTACAGGTATTTCATATGGACCGATACACCATCAGTGCAATATTCTGTCAGCAAAAAACATGTCACAAATGAACAAAGAGTTTGTACCAGTAATTATAACAGCAGCATTTTCCTATAATGTCTTATATCTTCCAAAAGCTTCACTAACAGGTTGAATTAAGAGAAAGACTGGATAGAAACACAAATAGGCTTATGACATATTCTTATTTTACCACAAGAACTACTGTAAACTGTATTCAGGTAACAATATGTTAGGAAAAAAAAAAAAATAAAAGAAAAATTCCTCCTCAGCTAGAAACAAATAGGAAAACTAGATAGAATTAATATAGAAGTGAACTTAGAGAGAGATTCAGAAAGGATTCTCACCCCATCTGACATTGGCTTCCTGAACTTTGAGTAGAATTTTTTTCACTATATGCACCAATTTATTGTGCCTTTTAAACTCAAAATGCCTTGGGAGGCTTTAAACCAAAATCTTTCATTCTAGGTATTTATTTGAGACTGATTAGATTCAAGGGACAGTTTTATAGGAAAAAAAATCTGGAAAATAAACAGTTATTTTAATAATAATAATCAAATACTCATCACAAAATTCCATTGCAAAATATTTGTCTTGGGAAAGCAAACTTTTAAAGTGGAAGGTAATGATTTCTGGACAACCTGTATATTGAAGAACAAGAAAGTATGGAGTCCTTCTCTCAAGAGTAGTAGACACAAGAGTTTTGATTTAGCCAAATGACTTTGTTGTTCCTTCTTTGGGGAATATTTTCTGTTTCTGTATTTGGAACACAACATCTGCTTCCTCTGGACTCCAGGTACAGTGGTAAATTACAGCAAATTTGTTGCTGATCGAACAGAATTGTTCATGAGATAAATCTCCCAAGCTCAATACAAAGAGAAAATCTGGCAAATTTAAGAAATTTTGTGATACAGAAATTTACTTTCTAGTTATAGAAAATTAGGAAATTTATATTTTTTTACATTTTTTCTTTCTAAATTTAATCTCATTTGTAATATATATTTAGCATTTATAACATGTAGCAGTTTTTGTGTACCTCAGAATTAAAAAACACATAGAGAGTTGGATGAACTTAATTGCAGAATTCAAACAAAAACAGCCTATCTGATTAACTATGCTTCTTTCAGTATGAGATAATTACTTCTAAAGACATCTGTGAGAAGTAATCTGAAGCAGAATAATTTAGGAACACATTTTTTAACTATGAGAGTAGCAACTGAACATATTATGTCCTCGTAACTCTGAGAAAATCGAAGTGCAGCCTCTAAAAATGCTAAATTACAAACAAGGGAGTACAAATAAGAGGTTACAATGGAATAACGAAGGATAATTGAAAACGTGACATTAAAAGTAGTCAATGCAGAAGCAAATGAGGTCTTCAGCAACTCCACAATTAAAAGGGAACAGAATGGTAAAATATACACATGACTAAATCTAAAAAGACAGAAGTTGAGTTGCATGTGTGAGGTTGTGTTGCCTGTTAATCTATCTGTCTGTTTAGTGAAAGTCTCAAAAGTTAATCAAGCTGACAACAGCTCACTCCTAGAAAAAAAAAATCATAACCGGGACCGCATGAAACTGATAGTCGTTTAGTTCTTTAGAAGCACATAGCATCAATTTAAAGTCAAACTGACATTTTAGGAGTGGTAATGAGTTTTCATCATCACTGAAATTGATTGTTGTTTCATGCTGAATGAAACAATTTGAGTTTCAAGCACTCTGAATGCAACATACAGGGCTGTGAACTGTCACATATTAACTATTAGTTTTTCTGATTTTCATATAGTTAAATATGATCTATTATCCCTAAAGAAACTTCATTTTCAAGTGGACATATGAAATGTACCTGGATGTAAGCTGTATGACAAAGAATTCTTGGAAAAATAGTTACGGTAATTTTGTTGTTGTTGCTGTTGTTGTGTGTTTTTTTCCCCATACAACAATGTATACCATTCCAGAACATTATAGAACTATTAGAAAATCTTGCCTGATGGCATAATTCACTCTCTGGCTGCACTGCTCAGGGAATGCATCAAAACTACCAGGGCCTAGATATTAAGAGGCTCATTCAAACTTTACATATTATTGTAAGTGTGACCACTTGTGGGAACTGCTGAATCCAGCAAATATATTTTGGATATAAGCAGGACAAATATATCACTAAGTAAGATTATATTGTTATGACATTTTTGCATTTGAGATGATGTTGCTTTTTGATTCTCACTATGTAAAGCAGTAAGAACCAAGTCATTTTCAACATGAAGAAGCAGAGATTCGTATAGCAATATCTCCTGATATCTCAAGTGAAAAAATCCACCTTTGTATGAAAATAAATTTACTTAAAGTGAGCTTTCTATTTTTGTCAAATTATAGCATCAATGGTTTATTATTGCTTCATCTGAGATACTCAAGAATATTCAAGAAGTGGGCCCATGCAAACCTCATGAGGTTCGACAAGTCCAAGTACAAGGTCCTGAGCCCTGTTCAGGGCAACCCTCAATATCAACATAGGCTGGGGGAAGAAGTGATTGAGATCAGCCCTGTGGAGAAGGACTTAGGGGTATTGGTAGGAGAAAAATTGGACATGAGCCAGCAATGTACACTTGCAGCCCAGAAGGCAAATTATATCTTGGGCTGCATCAAAAAGAGCACGGCCAGCAGGCCAAAGGAGGTGATTCTGCCCCTCTGCTCTGCTCTGGTAAGACCTCACCTGAAGTATTGCATCTGGCTCTGGAGCCATCAGCACAGGAAAGCCAAGGAACTGTTGGAGAGAGGCCAGAGGAAGCCACAAAAGTGATCAGAGGGCTGGAACACCTCTCCTATGAAGACAAGCTGAGAGAAGTGGAGTTGTTCAACCTGGAGAAGGCTCCAGGGACACCTTATTGCAGCCTTTCAGTACTTAAAAGGGGCCTATAAGAAGGGTGGAGACAGAATTTTTAGAAGGGCTTGTTGCGATAAGGGATAGTGGTTTTAAACTAAACGAGGTGAGATTCAGGCTAAACATGAGGAAAATCCTTATAATGAGGGTAGTGAAAACTGGAACAATTGCCCAGAGACGTGGTAGATGACCCATCCCTGTAGACATTCAAGGCTGGGCAGTTGAAGATATCCCTGCTCATTGCAGAGGGGGTGGACTAGATGATATCTGAAGGTCCTATCCAGCCCAAACTATTCTGTGATTCAACATAACATTAAAAAAACTACTTCCCAATACAGCAGAGTGCCATCAAAGAGCTTAAAGTAAAGCATAAAACCTTATTTTTTCCTGGAAACATAATACAGAAATTAATCTGGCAAGATTGTTTTGTCATAGTTAAACAAACAAACAAAAAAATCAATACTGACTGTATTTGACTGGAATAATTTCAATAATTCTCTTAAATTCCTTAACAAAAATAAGGTAAATAAATCATTGTACATTTTTAAACTTTCATTATGAGATCTTTGTAATAATAGAGTAAAATTTTTCTTCTATTTTTAAAATAGTAGCTGGATTTTTCAATACTTACATTTTAAAGAGTGTATATTACTAGCAACATTTTTGATTTATGAACTGCGTTGATCATTGACTTTTATATTTCCCAAATGCAATAAAGATTTTGAACAGATGCTTTTCCACTTATAATAACAAGATCACACAGAGATAAAGAATAATGAAACCAACATGATGGATGAAAATCTGGGCTGGCTATTTGAAAATATATTTTTCTGTAGATTATATTTCCATGTAGAATTATAGTCTTTTAAATAAGCATTATAAATTCCTATATGGTAAAATTTAAAATTCTTCAGAAAAATGTAATAATTTAATGCAAGTTATACTGAGAGACACTGCACCCTAATAAAACCACTGATCTTAATGACATATAGCATTCTTCTTTGTTTTCTTTGCTCAACCATTAGAATGAAAATCCCATCTTGAATTAAAAAAATAAAATTAAAAATATCTTCACTGCAGAAAGCCTGGCTTCCTGGTCTTTAATAGGGAAAGTATATTATTGTTTGATGGCTGTAAATATCCATATGGCTATGAGATGTCATGCTGATATGAGAAGTGGTGAAGATGTAGTGCACAGACCACTTCTGTTCTTGTTTTTTTTGCTACATCTTTGAGTCCCCTGAGAATACTGGACACTGACAGAGTGTGTTATGGGCAGCAGCAACAATAAATCATGGCAGACATAGAGAGGACGATATGACACGATTTGCATGTTGGCCCACTCTAAGCTCTCATGTAACCAGTAACTTCAAAACAAAGGTTCAGTGTGTTCCAGATTGTACTCAGAGATATGACACTCTCTATTCAGCCCAGCATCAGGAAAAAGACACATATATGTCTGAGCTGTCATGTTCTACTTTGCTTCTCACTTATCTTGCACCCAAACCAGTTACACCTGGGAGACTCTTAAAAGTTATGCTTTAGCAACATTATTCACTATTTTTTGCTTTGATGTGCCTTTTGGGGAACTTCTCTGAGAAAAAACAGCACAGGAATGCATATGCCCAGGGTTTATTGTCTGAAAAAGGAAACTTCAGCTCAGCAAGTTATTATAAATCACATCCTGCAGAGAGAACATTTGCTGCAGACAGAACGAACATTAAAACTCTCACACATAGATGGCATTATTTAAGAAGAAAAGGAAATGTGACTATATTTTGAAATCCTTCTGTTTCAGTTTACATATTTAATTACTTACAGCTTTGTGTTAAGAATATATTTAAAACAGTTCTTGGTACATTCTTCCCAGAAACGATAGACAGATGAATGTACTGGGTGTTTTTTGAACTGTTAAAGCATGGGAAAAAAAAGTAAAAGGAAACAAACCTTTCTGAAGACTGTCAGTGATAGCATGTTTTGTTAGCTTGATATCTGTGTCCAAAAATCAAAGTCCCAGTGGATAAAGGTAAAAGTCACTTAACCGACAAAATCTGTGAGTGACTGAGAACTGACATCTGTTCTTTATAGGTTCATCTTTGAGAATTCTCACTAGAAAACATCGGTTGAAAATATTATCTTTTAGCAGTACTAAATAATAGACTGTTCCATGACATTCAAAAGTCTGGAGCTCCCTGTGGAACTAATGACATTTGTACAGCAAGACAGGCTGCTTCTGCAAAGGAGGATGATGGGAGATAGAAAATGATAGGGTTTTGACAGAATGTTAGCCCCAAGTTGCCAGCTTTTCTGAAAGATAACAGCAAAAAAGAGAGCTCTAATAATACTTCTAATAAAGGGCCAGACTCTTAGATGAATTTTAAACTGATACACTTCCACTGATTTTGATGTTCACAGCTGATGCTCTGTCTCTGACACTTTAGATAGAGGAGACAAATGCCATGTTGCTAGGCTAGGCTCTGAAAACAGATCAGTTGGATATTTGTTCCAGAAGGTATAATGCAGCAGTTTATTAAGAGCAGCTCTTTTGCTTGTCATTGCAACATTTGAAACGGATTCTCTGCTTTTTTTTTTTTTTTTTTTTTTTTTTTTTTTTTTTTTTTTTTTTTTTTCCTGGATGACTTACCTGAAAGTTTTAAAAGTTTCTCTGGACTTATTTGAAATAAATGTGGCTAGCTCAGCCATGAAGCGGGGTCATTTCCTCCAAATGAGACCTCTTCCTGTGTTTGATCCACTGCTACACAGGAAAAATATTAAGGGAGAATTAGATAGCTGGCTTTACTCATCCAGGATGTGATTTTACCTTACATGCCATGCATGTCCTTAGGACAAAGTTCTAAAACATGCAGGAAAAAAAAAGGGAGACTCTTAATCTCTTTGGTTGAATCTAAACAAAATTGCAGCTAAGATTTTAAGGGTCACAGGGAAAGAAAACAAGTGGACAGGGACAACTTGCTTTTCTCCTGGAAGAGAGAAGAACTCAGCTCCAGACCTCATGCCTGGTTGTATTTTACATCTGCATCTCTTTGGCTAGCCCTCCTTACTTGGGACCTACATTTGTCAGCATATGGTAGCGTAACTTCTGCATCAGGATTCTGAATTTACATGTCTGTGATATCCCACACTCCTGATGCTGAAGGCTTTCAAATGGTGTGTGTGAGTCTAATTTTTTCATAATAAGAAGGGTGTGCTGGGGAATAATGACACTGAGATATTTGTAAAAGTCACTTTGTCCTGTTGTTTTCTACTACACACTATCTGATTCAGCTGTTCATGTGGAGCAGTCCAATGACCTGCATTGTAGACTTCTTTAAGGATAGAATTGGGCAGCTATCTGTCTGAAGTCATATAGCAAGAAAACTCAGCTGGAAGATGAACATTATCTCCTCAACAGGGTAGCTAAATCCATGTTTCAGCACTCAGGCAATCTCTGCCTAAAGGAGCTAGAGACTTAGGCAACTTTAGAAGTACATGCTCTTGATTACTGTCTGAATCTTGAACTGTGACCCCAAATTCCCAATTGCGATGGGTTTGCCAGGATTGTATTTATACCCATGAGAAGGTAGCACTGCCTACCTGCATTTTCTAGGTCTGTCATGTCTAACCCGCTCAGGCTTTCTCACCCTGAATGTGGGAAGGCAAAGGAATTGAGACTTACACCACAGAGGGTTTCAGAGAGGTTTTTAATAAGTACTAACAATATTTCTCACTAGAATAACCAAAGACATAAAAAGCAGGATTTATTGTGCATTAGTAAGAATTTGGCCCTTCAGGTTTAGCATGTACTCGAAAAACATATTTTATTAAATACTACGCAGTGTTTAGCTAACAGAATAACAAGGTATTTGTGGGCAGGGACCTGGCACTTCAAGCAAACCACTGTTACATCTCTCCAACTATACATTCATGTTAGCTAAAATACAGCCTGAGAATAGAAGCTCCTCTAAGGCATAATATATTTTGTATATATTGGATGCATGTATTTTCTATTCCTATCTGTTTACATGCTCAAAATATTTGGTGTAGACAAACAGCTTTTCAGAGATACTGGCCAAAGTGAATTACTACTCTGAAGTCATCCATGCCCCCCTTTTCTCTCAACTGCTCTATGTGAACATCCTTTCTAATAGTATAAACTTTCTGAGCAAACTTTAAATCTTAACCTTTGTATCTTCTAGAACAGAGAGAACTAGAAAGTCAGGAATGCCTTGTACTTCTTAGATTTTAAAGACTCTTTTTTAAACTTTTCTCTCATTGTGATTCCAGATTGACAGATGGAGTTCTTATGTCTGTGAGTTATTCAAAATTAAAAATAGTAAAACTTATTAAAATTTTAAAACAAACAAACCCCAAACCTTCTGTCCTACACTCCTGTTCCTTTAGTAATAGCAGAAAAAAATCTTTCTTTTCATGTGGAAATGCCTGAAAAAAAAAAAAATACAGCTTCTCCTTTCCTATGTTGCTTTTGCTCAATACATAGGTAATAAAATCGAAAGATTAAAAAAAAAAAAAAAGTTAAACATTAAATATTTTAAATCTTGATTTTTCTCTCTCAACAAAAAAATGTAGAAGCTAATGTTTTACAAGGCAAAGTAAAAAGTAGCAATGTAGATCCACCCAATTCCATTTCTAGTATAACAATATTTTCTTTAAAAAGTACCTATGTTTTCAGTATTCAGCCTGAAAGATGAATGATTACAGACACAAAATCTTATTATAATCATTCCGCATCTCCAAGACTGCGACAAATCAGTTTGCTCCTACTGCTGGTTACCACACCCCATTAGTCTGCATTGCCTGGATTAGCCCTGAAACAATAAAAACAGCAGAAATGAAGAGGCTCCTTTCACTTCAGATTGCATCATCAGCTCTTGTAAAATCAGTAGTACTCCCATAATTCTAATGGTTCACCACTGATTTCTATTACATACAGATGTGGCCCCACAGGTTTTTGCCATTTTTTTTTCCCTTCAGTGTTTTAAATACTTGGCAAATGAAAACTTGCTAGAAGCATACTGCATTACTCTGTGCTGACTTCCTAATTTAAATAAAGCCTTCTGAATTTAATCCCAGGGGTTTTCTTGGCAGTTTATAAACAATAATTGTTAGAAATCATCATAAAAAAAAAAAGGCCAAAAAAGCAGCAAATTATTCCCTGAGGTTCTTCCAAGCCTCCTACCTCTTTTGATAAATACTGCATCAAGCTTCTCCCTGTAAGACAAATGGTTCCCCTGCTCTTGAGTGTTGAGCTTTTTGATTTTTTTTAACAGTTTCTCAATTTTCTCAATTGAGCCTGCCAGCATGTCCATGATCTATCCAGCAGGGATAACAGTGTGCAATACTCAATTCTTCTCTATCCAACTTCCTTGACTCTGTTTTTTCTGTCATAGCTTGCTCTTTATGCCGTTGGGCAGAGATTACAAGTCCAAGGCCTTAATTAGCTCCAAATTTCAGATATCCTTACTGCACTACTAAAAATCCCTCTGAACTTCAATTTTGAAGTATCTTCAGCATAAATGACTGCATATTCTATCTCAGTCTTTTATGCTAGTCTTTTCCCCTTTATGCCCTCCAATAAACTACTCACAACCACAGATTTCCCTTTTCTAAAGTGCAGTATACGTTGCTAATTAATTTGAAAAAAACCCCACTTAATTATCATTATATTCTGCATAGCTTTAAAATTAACATGTATTTGCTTTGTAGCAGAACCTGATGGGCCACACTGGGACCAGGGCCTTATTGTACTTAGTACCGTAGCAACAGAGAGCCAGGATCAATCTCAACCCTAAATAGCTCTTAGCTGCGACAGGCAAAAGGATTGTTCTACCTTGTTTAACAGATGAGTTACCAAAGTACAGAGATTAAACAATTTGCTCAAGGAAATCCATGGCAGAACTGAACCCAGACCTCTTAAATGTGAGCCAGATGTCCACTTCACAAGGCTATTTTTCTTCCTTAGCTTAATTCACATTCTCTTAACATCTGTGTCTTATTCGCTGCCTCAGTGCATCCTGGCTCAGCAGAGATTTCCTATAGCTATCAATAAGAAAACCTTTCATTTTTGCTCTCTTATCCCTAAAAAAGTTTGAAACTTCATGGCACTCAAAACTGTCGGTTTTTATTGAAAAAAAAATACAGATGCTTCTCATTGCCAAAACTAATGTTTCGTGCCTCATGGGACAACTGGCACAAGCACAATTCATATTCATCACTGTAAACAAGATGTAATGGAGCAGCATAGCAGCAGCCATGACTGCCACATATTGTCGTTGCTTTACTTGCATATAATTAATTCCTTGTGAAAGACACCATTGTAATAAAACAATTCAAAGCAATCTTCCAACCAGTGTTTCTGCCCTGGAAACAATACATCACAGTCAGGAAAATGGGTTTGGGCTAACAACACCCTTCTTGTTCTGTACCAGAGCCAACAAGCTCCTTATCCATCCGCACTGCAAACAGCCAACCCACAATAATGAACCTACTAGAAACATCCATAGTGGAAACCAAACCCATCATTTCAAGATATTTAAGTAATTAAGTAAGCAAAGAATAGCACACATCAGAGTATAGAATATTTGTGATAAAAATACTTGTGGGGTGGTCTGTAGCTCTCTGTGTTAACAACTAAAGCAGTTTCTTAACTCTTCCCAGGGATGGCAGCAGGCTGCAATTTCTGTTATGAAACACTAAATACTTGTAAAAACTAGTAATGCTGTTGACAAGTCAATACCTAATAAATGGAGCATTCGTTACACTTTGCAATTACTTCACTTATGTAGGTTCAATAAGAGGTTTACATCTGACTTATACTGAGTCAGGATTTGACCTCCCAGAAGCCAACACTTTGCTCAGCTGTGGTTTTGATGAAAACTCAAGATTAAGTACTAAGCACCACAAAGAGGAAAACATGCTTTTACTAAAAGTGAGAACAGACAAAATATAGAGCAATGCACTTTCCTAACTTAACAATGTGGACAACTCAACAATATTTTTTTGACTACGAAGTTATAAATTTGCAAGTATATTGAAAATGGATTAATTAACATAAACCTTATTACTGTTTGACCACACGATGCTAGATGGAGCACCATACATTTGGTGGTAAAAAAAATAAAAATAAATATATATATATATATATATATGTTTGCTGATTTCTACTACTCAGTCAAATATGTATAACGTTTTGTTAGTGAAAGACAAGAAAACCTACTTAATCTTTTATAAAAGTTTACTGAATGCTGGAAACTTTCTGGACTTTAATTATTTGCTTTATAATTAATACTTTTCTTTCTTTTTTACTTTTTCCCCAGTGCCCATCAACTGTTGCTAGAAATGGAAACAGAGTTACCTCTCTTGAGAGAGGTTATCCTTAACCAAAAAGAGCTGAATAAGTAAAAATTTCTGAAAGAACTGTCCAGATAAGGTCCAGAAGGATCACAAAGGCATTGCATAACTCATCACCCAAAATTGCTTCTCACACTGTATTCGGTAATAATCTTCTCTCATCCTGCTATCTAGAAAATTTAAAAATAAAAATGAAAAAAATTACTAGTAACTTTATTCTTTGTAGTAGTAGCAAACCAGGTTTCTGATTCTCTCCTGTAGATTGATGGATAGGATTTCTCCTTTACAGAGGATCTAGCCAGAAACACTGGCTCACTTAGTGTCATAGGAAGTAAGGCTGAGATCCTCACATCTATTTGCAACTCCATAGAAAATGACAATTGAATATAGAATGCCTAACCTTTAGAGCTACAGTGAATAAATACATTTGTAGTAAAAATGCTGCACATACTTTCATGTAATATTAAGTGCAATAACTCTTAAATAAAAAGTAGGTGTTCATGAATAAATGGTGACAAATTTCTCTGATGGTAATCTTCTCTGCAGCTATAAAACACCTATAGAATGTGGACAGGGCAAGGCAAGCTCCTTACTAAATAGTCAAGCAGTTGTAAACACGATCTGAAGAGACTGTGGAGAAGATGAACCATGCAAAATTGTGTGCAATTGAGTATGTATAAAATACCTGTAAATATCAAAACTATCTAGCTCCAAAAGAATTTTATGTATTTTAATACTTATATTAGTTTAAATAGCGTTGTTACTGGTTTGTTGGTGGTTTTTTGTTTTGTTTTCATTTTTTTTGTTTTGTTTTGGGTTTTTTGTTTGTTTTTGTTTTGTTTTGTTTTTTAAATTAACACTCGTCTGACGATTATATGGGAAGAAAAGGCTGTTAATGTTAATAGGATTAATCTATCAGTAAAAATAGAAAAAATAGAACTACGTAGCCATTCTTCATTCGTCTTGTCAACATGTGACCCTACAGGCCATATTTCCTTTCACCCAGTGTCTTACCTTAACTGTTAATATTAAGTCTCTTTGAATTTTTGTGTCTGAGATAATGAAAGAAAATAAAATGCATGTGTTAGCTGGGTTGCAGCTTCCTGAAGTCTCAGCACTGTCCATGCTTACTCAAAGAAAGGAAAAAAGACAAGTACAAGAAATGCAGGTGTTTTATTTTTCAGTATATTCCCGGATTGATGTTTGTGATTACAAATATAAGTAATTTCACTTTCTATTCTTATGTATTCTTTGACTTGTTCTGCCCCTCAACACACTAGTTAGTACCAACGTTTTTTGCAGTTTCTTTATTGCAGAGGTGAATACAATGTGTTCATGGTGGCCATAAAATTCTCTTCATAAAATTCACTAAAGTGCCAGCAAGTTGAAAGCTTCTGCTAAGCCTTAAGTGGAAGAGTCCATATTTCATAACCGTATTCCCAAGTCACCCAATTCTCCGCTATGCAGTTTCTT
The DNA here is from genome assembly GCF_036013475.1 of Columba livia. Classification (NCBI taxonomy): domain Eukaryota; kingdom Metazoa; phylum Chordata; class Aves; order Columbiformes; family Columbidae; genus Columba; species Columba livia. Next base: position 116,346,321 of record NC_088602.1, read on the forward strand.
AAACAATCCATTCCTACTATTCACTGCTTTGCATTGTTTTGTGAATGCATCTATATGTTTAATATGAAAGATCAGACTGAAAGTAAAATCATGCCATAGATAATCAGCTATACCTACAGTAGTAAATATTGCAGGATAATCAAAGCAGTTCTGCAGAACAAAACAATTGATAACAATGACTACTTCTATGATATTAATCTGTTTTTTTTGTTGTTGTTTTTTCCCACTTAAATGATCCTGCACATAGAATACAGATCCCTCAAACAGTGTGCTTCTCACTGGGCAATAATCTCTGATGTAAATTTCCATCCAAATATGAGGTGGGCTGCTTGTTTATAAAACTACTCCAGTCAAGACCTACTCCAATCAAGACCCGGAGCTGACAATTTTAATGCTGAAAAGTCTATTGGCAAAATATAAGGGGTTTTGACTTCTTAACTGAGACTTCAATGTGCATGTGTAAATGAACTTTGTTAAAAACCCTTTGCAGTTCTGGGTTGGAAGGGCAATAGGGAGCGTAAAAACCTCATTCATCGCAAAATGTGTAGTCCTATTTACTGTCACTACAGAATACGAAATATGCTTGCCATGCTAGGAGATTACCAGATTAAGTTAATATTTCTTTACCCACAATCAGAGGTTTTCCACACCCGTTCTTCATAAAAAGTGAAAGTCATGTCATGTTGCAAAAGCTTCAGTAGATACCCAGCCAGTGGAGAATTCTCACTGACAGCCATTAAGTGAGAAACAAAAGCCAGTAATTGTGTATGACTGTACTTAGGTTCATTATCCTACATCTGGTTACTCTGAAATAGACAGTAGAGGATGAAAGGCAACAAAAACTTGTCTAAAAATATATGTTAAGATAGTTGGAACATTAAAGCCAAAGCACCATACAAAAATAGAGAGCCAGCACAATACATATTCTGTTTGCTAATTCACTCATCAAGCCTTTGGCCATGGTTTAAAATTCCTAAAATGCAGTGTAGATAACAAAACTGTTAATGTTTGATTAAAATATTTCTTCCGCTTTGGTGAAACTTAATTCCCTATTGAATCATGTTCAGAAATATCTCCTTTGCTGAGAAACAATCAGCAAAGGCAGCATTCCCAAGTGTGCCTCCTCTTCTCCGTACCTAAGAAAGCATCAGAGACTATCTCAGTTTTGTTGTCCGCAAATACCACTACAGAAACACAAGACATCAAAGCAGAACAATCAGGCAAGTTATTCCTTTCCTCATGAGTCCCCCTCAGAAGGACGGGCTCAGGTTATTGTAGAATCTTCAATCAGTTCCCAAAATACCACTGAGAAGAGAATGGAAGACTAATCAAGGGCTACACATTTCAGAAGAATCAGAAAACTTTGGTAACTTAATTTGGGTAACTAACAGAACTGCAAAAACAGATTCTATGAAGTCACTTAGATCACCAAAATTTTCCAAGCTCACCATTCAATAATTGCTTATATGCACACAAAGGATTTATTGCACAAATAGCTAAAGGTGTCCCTTTGTGGAAATCAGTTGGGAGCAGAAAATGCCACCTGCATGAACTGACTGCTCCTTGCATATCAGAAAAGAACCTGCTACAGGACAAACCTTGATCATCCAACAATATTTGCACAGCAATAACAACTAGTGCAATTGGAGTTCAGCCTCTTTCAAAAATGACCTGATTTGTGCTAGCTGTTCTTCTTGCAGTGAAAAAATCAGTCATCTCCTGCCCACTTATTAACAAGCAAAAGACCTGCAGCTCTGCTCTTGCCAAACACCTATAAGTGTTTTGACATATTACCTTTCACAAGTACAAGCAGCAGAGACCATCTCCTCTCCTTGTTGTGGCTCCTTAACATTACAGAAATTACTGCTGCAAAATGATTTATCAACAATTCACTCCACAGAGAAAGAGACTAGATAGACAGATGATGTAGCAGAAGCCTAGAAACATTAAAAAGTTAGATTTTGAGTTTTTGGAAGATCAAACTCAATGTTATATAAGCTCAAAATAACATTCATGTGATAGGCTTCTCAAAATCTAATGGAAATTGAGCTGCAAGTTTAATTTTCTTGCTACCCCCATCTTAAATTTTCTAATTCTAGATCTTCTGAAAAGCTTATTGCAAGATAACATCTATCATTTTAAAAAGATCTTGAATATGACCTTTAAAATGACCTTGCAACTAATGCTATTACTGGTCTGTAAATAGAAAGCAGCCTACAACCCGTCTTGACTTGAAAAAGTATAATAGTTTAGAAACTATTTAAGAAGCTACAGAAAGTTGTCAAAGTAGAGAAACAGATGCAAGAGAGCAGGTGGCAATTACTTATGTTGTACCTTATACCCTTCAGCCAATACTTCTTGATCTGCTTAAAATGCCAGCAAAGTTATTTTCAAATAGCGACACTCCTTGACAAAGATCCAGTTTTGTTCCTATCACCATTTTCTAGATCTATACTCTACAGAAAGTCCCTCCTCTTCACTGATGACATGTTGTCATTTGCTAAATTAAACCAATTTCCCACTAGCAAGTTTCACAGGTGAAACCCTGTGAAACGTGGGATGAAGATGTTTGAAGCACAATCAGCATAATCAAAAATCTTTATCATAGATATAATTGTTTCAGAAAAACTACATATGCCCTGACATATGCTAGGCTAGCAAAATTATAATATGCACTGTGTTTATACTGCGATGCTTTATCATTGCAGTGCATAGCTGCAATCAAAAAAGTATGTAGTCTTTGTTATATAACGGCCATCTTGATACAGCATTCAGTTAGCAATTTCTGTATAGTGAGGATACATGAGAGAGTTCTTGGCATATCACAGCCTGTGTACAAAGCACACGGCAACTAGATTACAGCTTTCCTGATGATGCATTAGCACAAGAACAAAAGACAAATCCCAGAACTAGTTCTTGAGAGGAGATGTAAGCTGCTAATTGATGATGGTGGAACATGGGAGAAGGAGGGATAGAGAGCTTTAAATCTGCAACTAGATTTCAGGTTTGCTGTTGAGTAAGGAGGATAACTCAACATACAGTCTCTGCAGAAATGAAGCAAGGATTGGAAAAAAGGAAAAGGAATCAGGTTAGTCAAGAGTCTGATATGGTGAAAAAAAAAAGAATTGTTATGAATTAGGCTGAACAGATGAGACAAGTAGGATTGATTACAGAGGGGAAAACAAGAAGAGTTCAAATGGATTGACCACACTTATTTTACATTTTAAACAACTAAATTCTTACAAGCCCTAATAACATGTACTCAAGGACGATTTCTGTACAAAGTCCAGCTCTGTAGCAGAATAGCACATCTGTTTTCTTGTATTTCCTTATGGTGACGTATGCCACCTGTATATTTTAAATGTGGGAATCACGTTTAATGTCTGGTCATGCAAAAAGTCCATTGTTGATATGATCATTGTTTGTTTTCAAGTTAGGGTATCAGTCCTACATGTGTGTTCAGAAGTGCTGTCATTTCCCTTTTTTTTCTTTAGAAGAGGTATTAGACTGTCATCTTTCTTCCCTGAAACACTCAGAAAACTTTCTCTATAATGTGAAGATTATAACAAGTTCATTTTTTCCCAGTGCTTATCGAAATGTGATTCGTTTCTGCTTTGGCTTCTTCAGATATAACAACACACATTTTCTACATTACAATTGGAGAACTATGCATCTTAAATTTTCAAAGTATATAGAAGTACACCAGTTATCTTGGCTAAATCTATAAATATTTCCAGATTCTCTTGTTATTAGTAGTACAGATTTGCAGACAGGCCTTTCTTCTGTCTGTAACCAAAACATAAACTGTCAAAGTGCCTTTTTAACCAGGGTGTATCTCATTCCAATAACCAGCTTTAGATGCCTCTGAAAGCTGTTGAAAGGAAGTTATAGGGACCTTTGGGACATATGGGGAACAAAAAAATAACCTCAGATTTCACTTTCTATTTATTGCTTAAGTACAAAATCTCATAAAAGGCATTAATCAAATACTATTCATATAGTAAAACATAATCTTTGATTGTTCTACCAGTGAAATGCAAACTGCTCTAATTTCTGGGTTGTAGATACATTTCTGTTGAGCATGAGAATACAGGTCCGATGATAAACTCTTGCAGCTTAACACAGAAACATTCTAACATGGCTAGGGTGTCTTAAACTTGCTCAAGGTAGTATGTCATCCAAAAAATAGCTGAAAGCAAGCTAATTATATCACCTTAGAGAGTGAAGGACTCAGACACTATTTGTTTAGAACCATCAGTGGGGGGGAACAAATCAAAACAAAAAACACCAAATATTTTCTTTAATTTAGGTAAGAAATTTAAAAAAAACAGAGAAATGGGAGCAGCTATAGAAGAAAAACATAAGACAACAAAATATAACTTTAGCTTATGAGATTTTTGTTTTCTGTATGAAGTTCTGCACCTTATCTAGCCTGTGAAACTAGCATTAAGCTTTCCCACCTCCATCCAGAACTGACTGATTCAGAGAATATTGAAAACATTTTTTTAATACACTATTAAAAGATGGATACCCCTTCTGGAGCAAAAGACAGTGATAAGAACATTACCTGTTTGTTCCTTCCCTGCATAGGAATTTCCATCTTTTCCTTTGTTCATTGTTTGTAAAACTTACTGTCTTTCACAATTGGTGGCTACACTTCAAATAATAATATTGCGATTTTCAATAATATGCTTCCTTTTCCCAGTCCTCTGAGATTAACATTTTGACAGGTGGACAAACTTGAGTATTCATTTTCTTGAAGCTCACAATAATAAAACTTTATATTCCTTGATATTCTTATAGTTACATAATCACCCAGCTAGACTGACTATTGTTGCTATTAGGTTGCACAAAGAAAAAAAACAATGAACAGATTGGATGGATGCCCCTCTGCATCTGTTTTAGGAGAACTCCTCACAATACTGTTTCTGAAAACCCCAACCATTCCTATTATTCCTATTTGGAATGATTTGCTTTTCTAGACCTCAATATCTGACAATAAACATGTTTCATATTAAGAAAACCAAACTTTTCTCTGAAATGAGATAAAATTGTCCCAGTTCTGTAACAGAGAGATGTAAACTCACTCAAAAAAATGTATTAGCAATGCTGGTTTCATAAATGTAAACCTTGTCTGAAATGTAAAATGACATTTCCTCATTAAAATAATAGCTTTATTTTAGATAGACTAAGTAGTTTTAGTTGATAAATGTAATATTTGAAGACATTCAAATGGCAATTTTACTGAAATAATTATGGAAATAACATTCAGTCTTCTGGTTTTAAGAGAAGTGCTACTCGTCCTGAATAGCAACTGAGTAATTAGAAGTGGTGGCTTATGAGGTTTTCTTCACTGAATGAAGAAAAAGCAAGACTGGATCAGTTCTGTGCATGACCTGATTTAACTAGATTTTGAGTAAATGTTTAAGTTCATCTAATGTATGATACCAAGCTTCAGTTTCGAATTCACATGGAAAGGGGAAAGTAGCCAGCGTATTCACAAAAGTTAAACCCTCCTAATGATGGGAAAATGCAGTATCTTCTATTTGAGTCACCATTTGGCGACCTGTTAACTGAGAACATCAGCATGTTAGCTGTCTCAAATTGAGATTAAAGACAGCAATTGCAAATAACATTTTAGAATTTGATAGAAGTTCTTCCCTACCTTTCTTGCTTTGCTGTTATGTTATTCCAATTTCTTTCACCCAATCTCTCTATTTTCAGAGCACAAAATTCTTTAGGGAGGAAGCTAGTTGCTGTAAAATTAAGGCCCAGAAAACTGCACAGAGTTGACAAACAACACCACCTGCTCAGCATCCTCCTGCTGTATCTGAATTAAAACAACTGATACAGCTCTCGTGCTTTATTTATTCATACAGTTTCTCATCACCTGGCTGAACAAAAGGATTCTGGTAACATGAACAATTTAATGTCTAAGGAAAAAGTAGCTACAGCATTGCATTAGTAATGTGAGAATAAAAAACAGCCTCAACAAAAATTCACTGTCAGTTGTCCATTCTCCAGAGAAGCATTACAGTTTCTCTATTCCTGACTTTGCTGTTACTATTGAATACTGAAATAAATTATATTCGTTTTCCCACTATAGAACTATAAAGCTAAGTAGTCATGTGTGACTCCTTTTTTACTGCCAAACTACTAAAGCAGTAAAATCAATACTAGGATCGCAGAAGTTTATATACATACTCCCCCTGAAAGGGAATAAGATTAGTGTAACCAGTTTTATGCATACCTGAGCAATCACAAAAAGAAGACACAAAAAAAAAGGAACAGCCTGCTCCATGTCCCATCTAGCTATTTTTCACTGCCTTGGTAAAAGCAGTAAGAAAACAGTGGAGAAATTCTGGAAAATAAGAAGAAATTAGTGGAAGGTAGATATGTCAGTCAGAAGTAAAACCAGAAACCATGTCACGCCAGTAGCTAAGGAGGCTTGCAGCGACAGAACCACATGGAGGTATTGTCAGCTTGGATATTCAGGGTCAGGGGATTCAACCAAGCACAAGTTTGTCAGGAATCTTGTAAGATAACATGTTTTCAGTTGTGTGCTATTGTCTATGTCTTAATAAGTCTGTGTGTTAATGGAGTTAAAAAGAAAGCATGTGAAACACCCTCAGTTTTCATTTTGTTCAGTGCTTCTCCATAAAGTTATTTTATTTATTTATTTATTTTTGGCTGTGACATGTAAGTAACAACAAGATGACTTTTATTTTAACATTCTAATTAGAAATTAATTTCTTCTTGCACAGTCTAAAGGGGTTGAATGAAAAGCTTGCTATTTTCCCCCAGGCAGAGGGTAATATTTTGCAAGACTTATCAGGACATTTTTGCAAAGACCCCAATGACCCTGCCACAGTCATTTGTTCAAAATCCCTAAACCAAAGTCTGAATCTAGATTTATAGAAGGTAGGTAATATAAGCTACAACTATGCTCCCACTGTTACAATGAGGAAAAATGTTGCCCATTAGACTGAACCTTTAATCTCTCCAATATTTAAAGTATTTTTCTCCATAATTCAATTATGGATTTTTAAATAAAATAATGTTCAGATTCAGCAAGAAGTCAGATATCCTTCCTGCTTCCTTGCATTCATTTAGTGCTTGCTCTGAAATGTTCTTGCTTACATCTTTTGTAGCTTGAATATTGTATCCTCTTTATGATACTACTGTTCAAAATGGCATTCTCAAGTAAACTTTTACATGAACAAATTCATAATTTATGAACAAATATTTAAAATTAGTGTAGAAATATATATAATGGAAAGAATGCCTATGGGCATTGTTTTTCTCATAAAATATGTTTAAGAGCAGACACACAGAGGTTTTTTTTATTATAATTGCTTTTGATTTTAAATGCAAACCATAGAAAAGAATTTCTTCTAAGAACTGTTTTCATCTGCTCTTTAGTACCAGACAAGTGTTACATTCTCTTTCTTCTCTCGCCTCAGATTCATCTTCTTGACTAGGAAGGCCTGGAAGTGCGTACTGAAAGACAGCTGGTCTCAATACCTGTATTATTTTAGGCACTTACTGCAAGGACGCCCTTCTAAGAGGAACCTCCTGGAGCCTAAGAAGTTAATCAGCTACTAATAATATGTAAACTGCCACAACTTTGTGAGATTTCTCTACATGTTTCATTCCATAAAGGGCTTTATCAGTGTGATACAGGACCATCTGGTGGAAGTTTCCCATATCATCAGCCCAGCAACTGCTTTGGTACCAGTATGATGACCAGACACAATAGGATCACAAAGAGCTCCCTTTAGAGAGCATCTGTGTCCAGAAGATGAACAGACTTGCAGGAGTTTAAGCTGACAACCAAGCAGTATTTTCTTCTCTGCCCTTTGTGCCCCTCAGAGACCTGCAGCCAGCAGGAAGTGCACATGGCTGCACCAGAGCCTGTGTGTCACCTGACCCCATCTCCTCTGGCTTCCCAAGGGTCTGTCACTCTTCCACTTCCAGGCAATGCCCATTTCAGCCTTTGCTCTGCAGTCGTGTAGCACTGTAGCATGGTGATGTCATGACTGTGAGCTTTGTGCTGGGTGCACATGGCCTGGGGCAAGTCTGCCAGGCCCCATCTGCTTCACCTGCTCCTGACCTGCCTGCAACTGCCCTTTACCTGGTTTATCTGCGACAGCCTTTTCTCTGTTTGACTAGGTCCTGTAGCTCATGCATTTTGATTTTTTTATTTTCTTCTATCTTTGTGTGGTACCATTATGGTCTTATGACTAACATAATGATGTAGGACAGAGAAACACAGGCCAGGTGCAATAGTGGAGGCCTGAAAAGTAGGCATATACACACAGCATGCAGGGGAGAGGAATATGGACATGTGATCTGAAGTACTGGGTAGTGCCTGTAGCTATAAACCCTTTACTAAAGAAAGAGGTGTTTGAGGTTTGGGTTATTGTTGTGGCTTTGTTTTTGGTTGTTTTTTTTTGTTTTTTTTTTTTCTTCTTTTTAAATGAAGACCCAGAAGTGGACAAAAACAGTTCCCAAAGCAAAAAAGAACAAATACATAATATCGAACATACATAGAAAGCAGTATTTATAGTAAATTCTGATATAGCCTGGAGCTATAAATTAAAGAAGGAATAGAGCCATGCAAAAGCATATTAGGAGACATAAATGTGACCCCAAGTAGAAGCTAGAGGGATAAAGAAGAAAACAGCAACCACACCACCTATCATATTCTTGACAACAAAGTACTCAGATGCTTCTGACCTATAGTGTTGCCCTTTCCAACACTCTGAAGCTACCAATAACCAGCTACTTAAACATGTTATCGCTTCATAATTACTAGTATTTTTTATTTGTGTGGTTTTCACCATTTCCATTTCAGTGTAACCAATACAATCATGCTATTAAAAATATCAACTCCCAGTTTAGGTAATTCTACCTACCCTATTCAGCACAAGTCAGGAGCTTAGCACTCAGCTACGGCTATATATGATTATCTTGGCAAGGCAAGGGTAAAGTCACCAAATTAACAAATACCAAGAGTTCAAGCCCCTAGAGAGGATTTTACTTTGTACAACATAATTTTCCTTCAATTTTGTGTGAACTTATGTGCATTCACAAAAAAATAAGAAACATTCGTCACTTTGGTTTTAAAGAAGGTGAGTCTTTCATTCTAATCTTCAATTATGGCAAAAACCAATGCCCAACTGACATTAACTGAAGAGTTTCCTGACTTCAGAAACATATATAAATTAGACAAGAGAAGAGAAATTTCACAATTTGTAGTCTACAGAGATTTGAGAAATCTAACATTCTCTTTACATTTGCTTGTACACAAACTTGTGTCACAGAAATTTGTATTTAAAGGCAAAGTTTCTAATAGCTTACCACACCAAATGTTTTAGAGTTGATATCCTACTTAAGTATGAATGGCCATCTTTCTCCCTTAGAGGTTTTTATTTTACACTATTTTATTAATCAAAACCCACAAACAAAACAAGCAACAACATAGCTGGAATCAAATCAGAAGTATTTACAAATATCGAAAATGAAATACCTAAACACTCCATGGCATCTTACGTGATCAAAGCTCAGAACCACTGACCGCAGAAGCAACTGTAAATGTTTAGCATTTCTACAAAACAGACTTTAACATCTTAAATTAGATATCAGAAAAATTAACAGTATGTAATTAGCCACCACCTGTTTGGTTTAAGCAACAGCTATTTGTTAGGAAGAAACAGTAATCAAGTGGTCTCTAGATCGATAGTGTTACTGACTAGGTGACCTTTGGCAAGCTGCTTTCCTTGCCTCTGTTTTATCATCTCTGCTTGTAAAACAGGTGAAGTGTTTTGGCAGAAATGTTCAGAGAGAAGGAAGAAAATAAAAAAAACTACAAAAAAAAAACCCAAACAAACAAACAAGAAAAACCCCAAAACGAAAACACATAAAAGCTTTACAGTTGATAGTAAGGTACATCTAGCTTTGCCCATATTCATACAGCATCAGTCAGGTGCATGTGTGAACTTCTGTGTATAAATGAGGATAATTATGTATTCACTCAAGCAAAGATAGAGGCATATCTTCTAAAGCAGTCCTGAACTTCAAATTTTGGGGGAAATGCTGAGGTAAGTACCTTGTGTACACCATGAAGATCTAAGCTGCTCTACAGTAGGGTTTCATCAGCCTAAGGAATAGACAAGATAAATCTTAGAAATAATTTTAATAAAAAGGAAAATTTTGTGACAAGGATCCTTGGCTGAATACTGTAATATCTCTCCAGAGGCACTTAAAAGGAAAATGGTTGATTCTGCTTGTGCTCCATTTGTATTGTTTTAATCTTGGGCTTCTTTGGGGAACCAGGAAAACAATTTTTTTCGGCTTCACATGAAAGTTGTCTTCTGAGTGTTTTAGTTAACTTCTGAAGGGTTACCATGTTCAGCAGCTTCTGTTTAGGGGACAGGGCTCTTTTGGATCTGAAAGCTTTTGTATTCAGAGTTTATCTGTCTTCAGAATTTGAAGTGAGAAGGACTTTTCTTCCCAGTGTCCCAAGCAGCAGAATAACATCTTCTCTGCATCAGGGATGTGGTTTAATATCTGGGATTTCTAGGAAGGGCATCTAACAAGTGACCTGCTCTTTCAGTGTCCCTGGTTATGGCTCTGCCATACTGGGGCTGCAGCTAAAGGAGGCAGCCAACACATACAGCACAGAAGAGAGCCAGAAGCTCTGCTGAGAGCAGTGCTCACAGGCTGGGCAACAGTGGTAGCACATCACAATGCACAGTCCCCAGCACCAACCCTGAAGAAACTGTCCCTGACCCATCAGTGTCCCACCCCTGGAGTGAGCTCCTGAGGGAGAATGCAATTCCGGGGCTGGGGGCTGCTTGGTATCCCTTGCTGAGACAAGGATGGGGCAGGTGAGCTCCTCATCCTCAGCAGATGTGCAGTGGGGGACACTGTTGTCAGGGAAAGGAGATCCGGGAGAATGTCAGCAAGCTGCACAGGATCTGAGATGGTGAAAAGGAGAGTGGATGAGCGAAGAGCAGAGTATATTTTTTATCTTGAATTCAGCAACACTTTTAACACTGTCTCTCATAATATCCTTTTATAATAGATAAGCTGTTGAAATATGAGTTAGATAATTTGGAGAGTTGTGGGCTCCAAGTGTTGTGATAAGCAGCACGAAGTCCAACAGGAAGCCAGTAACTAGTGCTGTACTCCAAGAGTGGATACTAGGGCCAATATTTTTTAATGTCTTCATTGATGACCTGGATAATGGGAGTAAGTGCACCCTCAGCAAGTTTGCAGATAACACAAAACTAGAAAGAGTACTGATACACCAGTTGGCTGTGCTGCTATTTAGAGGTACTTGGTAGGCTAGAGAAAAGGTTAAACAGGAACCTTATAAACTTCAGCAAAAGTAAATGGCAAGTCCTTCATCTGAGAAAAAATAACTACATGCACTAGCACAGGTTAGGGGCTTGCTGGCTAGAAAGCAGCTCTGTGAACAAGGACCTAGAAGTTCCTATAGTCTACAGGCTGACGATAAGCCAGCAGTGTGTCCACATGACAGAGAGGGTCAACAGCCTCCTTGGTTGCATTAGGCAGAGCATTGACAGCAGGTAAAGGGAAGTGAACTTTCCTCTCTACTCAGCCCTCGTAAGACATCTGGCATGCCCGGTTTCATGCCAGGCTCTCCAGTATGTTAAAAGCATGGACATATTGGAGCTGAGTACAGCAAAGGGCCACCAAGCTGAACAAGGAACAAGTGTTTGACATAGGAAGGGAGGCTGGGACAGTTGCGACTGTTCAGCCTGGAAAAGAGAAACCTCAGGGGGAAGCTTATGAGTGTATATAAATAACTGATGGAGAGAGTGAGGAAGATGGAGCCAGAATTTGCTTGGTGGTACCACCTGAGAGAACAATAAATGATACAAATTGAAACAGAAGCCACATAAGGCTTGGAGTTGTGTTTGTTTCTTTGGTTTTTGTTGTTATTTTTTTTGTTTGTTTTTATGTTTGTTTTTGTTTGGTTTGGTTTGAGTTTTTTGTTTGTTTTGTTTTGTTTTGTTTTGTTTAATTTTATTTCACTTTTTAGAGTAAGAGTGGTCAAACACTGGAGTGGGTCCTCCAGAGAAATTGCAGAGTCTCCATCTTTGGGGATACTGAAAACCAAGCTTGGCACAGCTATGAGCAACCTGCTATAGATGACCTTAGTTTGAGCAGGGAGTTCACCTAGATAATACCCAGAGATGCCTTCCAGCCTCAGCCACTTCATGATTCTGTGATTACAGGCTTTGATGTCACTGGGTCCAGGTTTGTCATCTATTGCATTTTAAAGGCAAAGAAATGGAGTTCCATGTGCTTTTTCTGAACTAACCATCTAATTGGTTATCATCTTGAACTGAAAGCAAATTAACTTGCTAGAGGGTGGCTGGTCTCATGTTTCTATTTCAATTCTAAGACAGGTAACTTTACTTTTGCTATATCTATAACAGCAACAGATGTTGATTGAGTAGACCAAGGTGTCTCACTGGTATTTGGAGATTAAATTTAGAAGGAGTGATGAAAACATACATGACTGAAAGACAGTTTGTTGGACTCTGCTACTTCCTTGTTCTAGTGGTTTCACAGTCTCAGGGTACCAGAAACTGAAATTTGGTAGAAGCTAACTAAGATCCTTAAAAATATCTTGTGTTATGTCCCAAATCAGTTGACTTGTGAACTCCAGAAAATATATAACATGGTAATTACTGGCAGCATACATAGTATAAGATGCAGGAAAAAGATATCTGCCTGTTTCTCTGCATCTGTGAAGTACAGAACAGGAAAAGAATTAGAATGAGATCCTATAAAGTTTGTACTACAGTAACAAAAGGGTCAAAATATGATATAACAGGCCATTACTAACATCTGAATGTTCTGTTATTTCAACACAGGGAATTTTTGTGTGCATGTGGAATAAATATGCACACTGCAGCACAGTTCTTTACCTATTATGGATGCACTATGTCTTTTTCAATAAAGGAATGATCAATCAAATTATCCCTATGACTGATTAAGGGAAAATAAAGTTATTAATATATTGTTAACTCTGTTGCAGCTGAAAACAATGAAAACCAAGGGTGAAAACTTTAAAATAATAATTAATAATCCATACTTACTCATTAATCTCACTTGCCTAATAATTTTATTTATAACACAGGTGACCAGTTGTTTCTTTTTCCACACTCTGTCTTTCCAATTTCTTTTTTTCTGAAAAATCTCTATATTCTTTGAAACCTAGCACGTTCTCTTTGAAATGCCTTCATATGATGGCTGTTTGATGCTTCGAGTGTGTAATAGAATACCTGATGCATCTCTTCTGCACCCAAAAAGTGTTCATTCATTTCTCTTTTATTTTAAGTTCTAATCTACAAATTAATGACCAAGAGAGAGCTAGGAAAAAAAAAAAAAAAAAAAAGATAAAGGAATAATTTAAACATTAAGTCTACAATAAATCTATTCTTTGAAACAAAGGCTTCCACAGGTGAAAAGAGCAGCTAAGTTTACCCAAGAATTATAAGGGAAAAGAAGATAAAAGGAAGAAAAACATTTTTTTTTTCTTTTTTTCTTTTATTTGGGAGCAAGTCTACAACAGCCTTTTGAAGAAAGGTTATTTAACTCTGCTGTTGAAGTCAGCCTTTCAACCTCTCCTACAGATATCTCCAACTTCTAGCTCATCTATGAAGACTAAGGTGCACGAGTCTGCTGGTACAGCCTAGATGAAGACTTCTTATATAACTCTGTTAAACACAGTTACAATCATACTCCTATCTGAAAATTTATTGGGTTTTATTATCAATTCATCATTCTTACTACTGAAGATATGAACTCTAAATATAACTGCTAAATATATTCTGTAAATAATTGCAACATCTTGCCTTTCCGGAATACTAAATTTGCACTGACAGGCTCAGTGTGATCAAATGCCTGCTTAAAGCCAAAAATAGCTTTATTTTCAAAACAAGAAAATTCCTTTATCAAAGACTTTAGGTAAAGAATTGAATACAAAACTAGAATAAAAGGATAAGACATTGGAAATGGAGATTGATGGAAAGGTTAAAGGACTACTAAAAGGTATTGCTATATCAAAGCATGTGTACAGGAAGCTGATGTAAACTTCAATAAAAGAAACAACATACCAAGCTTTCATGCACAAATGACTCCAGGTTTTCACTCTTTCCCTTTCAAGTCACTGTTGCATTTGTATTTGTTTGTTTTTCTGTTTTTTTCTTCTTCATTATTCTGGGCAATAGATTCACGCATCACCAAGGCCTTTATTTCAATAACGTTCTGCTCAGCTGACTCTACAGAGATACCCATACAAGGTCTAACACTTCAGGATACTTTATCTAGATGTTCTTAATTTGATGATTTTCCTCCTCAGGAAATACGTAATTTTTTTCATTAAGGTTTTGAAAAGAATATATCCTGATTACTTCAGTACAATTGTGTCTATCATGAACAAAGAGAACTTAACATGAACGTTTTAGTGCATATGGACACTTGGAGTAAAACGTAGAGCTCCTCAGCATCATCCAATTCAGTGGTTCAGGGTTGCAGCTTGTAATCACTATTAAGAACTCAGGGACCACTTTCAGTCTAAAGAAAACTCAGGGACTCAATAATTTGTAGAAATATAAATTTTGTCCTACATATATAAGTGCCCAGTCTCTCCCACAGAATGTGGTGTGCTACTCTGAAACATCTCTGTATTATAGTTCGTTTCACTATATAAAAACAAGCAAACAAACAACCACAGATTTTTTTTTTTTTTTTTTTTTTTTTTTATAGCAACAGTACATCATTCTACTTTGATATAGCTTATAGCTTTGAGTAGAATTCAGCTGGGAATGAAATAGAAAAATTAATCACAGAAATTTCCAGTTTCCAATCTCTAGAATTCTACTACTTCCTTTGTAATTTGGCCCACTCATCCAAAGCAGTACTCCCTAGGAGTTTTTCTGGTCTCATAAATGCCACAAGATATGTCTCTTTTGATTCACCACCCAGCCTCATGTTTAACAGATCCCAGAACAGAATTGATTTCTGAAATTATGAATCACCTTCTCCTTTTGTAATTGCTTTACATTTCTCATACTTACTATTCCTTTTCCCTTTATATAATTTATCTTTGCTATTTATACCCTTACATGATTTTAAATTGCTACTACACGTCCTTCTAACTGTCATCATCTAGACAAATCTGAAAAAATCTAGGGCTCATCTCCGGTGTGTCTACCTTGGACAAAAGTTGTTGTTATACAGACTTCAGACACATTTGAAGATGTAGATTCTGAATAATTGCTCAAGTTGCATTGTTTTAATCCTCAATGTTTTTTGGCATTTGATGTCTCAAACTCAATATTTTTGTTTTGTGGGCACTTGACATTTCTAAGTATATTTTCTCCCACAGGTAAGCAAGGGCCATCATTTTCTGTATTGTAACAAAACTTCAGTTTATCTGCTGTTACACACACCACCTGTTATTGAAGGTTTAACCTCTTCAAAGGCATAGTCTCTCACTCCTAGACAATTAATTAGGCCTAACATCAGTTCTCTTGTAGATGAAAAATTTTCTTTCACTGATTCCTTTCCCACCAACCACGCTTTTATTTGTTGTCTTGTGCTGTCTTATCATTTCCTTTATTTTCCTTCTCACATTCTCACATTGTAAATTGAACGTTTCCAGTCAGTTTATTACAAGTCTTTTTTATTTTTGTTTATTTTTTCTTTTTTTCCCCTATGGTACATAGGCTTTACATACAGGTCTGAAATAAAACTGATTACTTTATCAGGAATCTCATGTTGGAAGGACTCAGGGTCATGTCATACAACCATAGCATGAGAGTCTGACTGAAGCAGTACAGAATGTTGTGCTTATGTTATACTTTTCATGTTACCTATGTTATAGATTATACTACATATTGGACCAGATAGTTGTGCTACTTTTCTTCTGTCTTTACTGTTTTTCAGTCAGACTGATACCAACTGTAGAATTTCCACTAACTTCAGTAGGGACAGGTTTTCGTTGTTGTTAATCTACTTGAATTAAAACAGGTTAGGAAATAGTTATATGACTACTATCAGATGACTGTTAGAATAAGCTGAGACCAGTTCAGGTTGTGGTAGTTTAGACAAGTCATAAGACTTCTGACAGCGAGGTCAACAGAAAGTCTGTGACCTTTACTATTAAAGGCAAAAGCTTATTTACTGGTCCACAAGTTCCTAATACAGGCACTGGCCCAAAGCTAGAAATACGTGTTTGCTATAGATTTTACAGATCTGCTTCTTAATCTCAACTTCTGAAAACTAAGCTATAAACACAATAAACTTATTCTTGAGTAGGCATGGAAAGTTCTGGAAAAAAATTATGTGGGCTATGTTTGAATACTTTTGCTTTTTGCAAACATTAAAGTTGGCCCTTCTGTTATTGTTTCAGTACTAAGCAATAATAATTTACCAGAGTGACCTATAGGCCTAAAAGTAGATAAAGTGCTGAGATAAATTTATTTGATTTTAGCTCTATTATGGGTTCTACTCAGAAAAGATATGTTTATCAGTTGAATGTCTATGGTCCTGCTGAGCAGGATGGTAGATGGATTTAAGAGGGAACTTGTATAGAGTTCCCTGGAAAAGGCAGAAGAGGTAAATCCCTCAGGGCAACATGGCTGGGAAAACTGATTGTTCCACAGGAATAAGTCAGTATTCAGTTCTGGTTTACAATATAGAAGGCATAAAAATTACTACTTCTGCTAGTAAACCAGTTAGCCAAGAAAAACTGCTGGTATGTATTTTATGATTTGTTAAGCAAGACTCAACTATTTAGATTGGTTATTATCATGAAGATTTGGTTTGGCAGATCACTTTCTTCTGTTAAAATTAACATAACCCTGCTGTTTACTGGAAAAATCTATTGACAAAAAGCAATTAATAAGCTAACAACAGCTGAGCAATCTTCACCATTACATTCTAACCAAGATTTTCAGAATTCCAAAATTAAATCACTAAAAATATTTCGTATACAAGTGATCTGATTTATAAAAATGCTTAAACAACCATCAGATATCAGTAGAGCTCACAGATCTTCAGGAGTGTTAACTAATAGCAGAATTCAGCCTATCCAAATGTAACTTAGTTTAACTGCATTCCCTGCAGCAAATACACTTTTTCATTTTAACATGCTGTATATTGGAAATATTTGGATAATCTTACCTCCAGGGATGGTAGTGGCACAATGTTCTTCATTCCTGTAATACTTTAAAGGGTTGGTTTGTTGTTTGGAGTTTGTTTTGTTTCTAATTTGGCTGCCTTGATCTTTTGCTTGCCTGCACATTGGTAGCAAATACCACCTTGCCTTTCATTTGCATGGATCTGCTAGCTGTAATAAATCAGCTCAGACATTTTAGAATATAACGAAGCACACTAGATAAATTATGGAATAACTTTTTTGTCATCTATTGCCAAGTTATGGTCAATAGGATTGCTACTAAGAAAAGCTGTGGAGAGCTGCAGGGAGCTCTCAAGGCTAAAACACCTTATTCCATGTTCATCAAGGATGTAAGTTCTTTTTCTTTTTTCCTCCATAATAATTACATCTATATACCACAGATCCCCTTTTTGGAGTGTGTTTGCTCTCCCTGATTGGATTCAAATGAAAAGCTGCCTTTCTCTGGAGGCTGATTTATTTTTCCTGTCTAATCAGCAGCATGGCCTGAATCCTAATTGCAGGTTAGGGACTTAATGAATGAACTTCAAGAATATTAATTTAATGCTTGAAACACCAGCAAATAGAGTGGATGTATTATTTGGGGTCTTGCTTCATGAAGTCGCCTTTGAGTGGTATTAGAATGTAAGGTTTAAAATGAGAACATGGTGAAAAACAACATTTAATCTTCAAGAGGAGTAAATTAGTAGAGACTTAAAGAAATAAGGAGGTGAATAAAAAGAAAAAAAAAAAAAAGAAGCTGTAATAAAACCATGATTTTAAAAATAATGTTCTCACACATTTTGGATTATTTTTACCTACAACAGTAAAATCTAAGCCACAACAATGTGTGTCACTGATAATTTTTCAAGTAAAAATAATTATTCAAGTGGATTTGAGGTCTTGTTTGTTGAACAATTAACTTAAAGGTACAATCTTGTTGTTTAGTGTCAGATTTGGGGTTTCTTTTAGAAGATTGTATTAACCTTACAGCAGATGAGAACAAGCTAGTGCTTTTGAACATTTCCAGAAGGAAATTCTGTATGTTCGTCTAGTTTGAGTATGAAACCTAGGTGAATATCTCCCCCTAGGGGCATTCAAAAACATTAATTGGGCTAAGGACATTCATTGGCCGTATTGGTAGCTGACATAGTAAATATTTTCTCAACACGTGGGAGAAAATGTTCAATCCCCAGACAGCTTCTTCCCCAACAGGAGTTTTCCTATGATGCCATTCGACATCAAGTCCATAAACACAGGACTTTTACTCAAAAGACAATTTTTGTTTCTTTGCTAGGATTCTGAAGGAAAAAACCTCTTAGGAAACAAACTTTTAAATACTTTGATACAGTTCCCTTCTCTTTCTGTGCTTTCTTTTAATCATTGGTATAGGAGCTTTATTCACTTTTTGTTTGTTTCTACGGATCTTTTTTAAAGAACAGGGAGAGAAAACATCTTTGGTTTTGTGGTGGTTAATGAAAAAAAAATAAAAAAAAGGAGAGGAAATACGTTGCATCAGGACTTGGCTACCACCAGTTTTAGAATCTAAGAAGGCAGCAGAAGGATCAAATGCTAGAGCTCAGACGGAATTTTTACAAATGTTTTTCACTAAACATCCTCAGCACTTGGATTTCTTTTTCTCTTGGAGAACTTCCTGGTCACCGCACAAAAACACGAAGTTGCATGTAGTAGATATCATGAGATTTTTCATTTGCACCTAGTCAAGGCACAAGGACCAAGGAAAGTCTAGATGGAGTGATTAAAACAAAACAAAATAAAACAAAACAAAAACAAACCAGACAACAAAACAAAAACAAACAAAAACAAAAACAAACAAACAAACGAAAACACTAAATGCATGTTTACCCTGGGAAAAGTTAGGATAGGAAATATGTTTATGACTACAGAATTCAAATATACTCATTGGCTAATGGGAGCTAATATAGAGTCAGATTGCAGTTCTGTACAGAGAAACTTCAATCCCACATGTTCCATTTAAATAATACAGAACCACCTTTGCTGTTGAAGAATAGGAAGGATTTTTTTCTCTAATGGCTTTACTGTTAAATTTCATTCTACAGGCAGAAGGAAGAAAAGAATAAAACTCTTTAAATTGACAATTATTGTTTAAAAATATGAAAATGTAATCATTCCTACAGCTATGTTCTTTTGGTACCACTGTGGAGTTTTACCCTTGACTGGATTAACTAAGCCCATTGAGCTACATTTCCATTCAAGTTTTTCCTAAATTTCTGTCTTCTCTCCAATACAATTTCCCATACCTCTTATTCCATTTAAACCCTTAAAGTCTATTAATATCACACAGAAGAGGTCTGTGAGCCTTTGACCTTCTAACCAAACTAGGTAACTATTTTCAGATAAATTGAATGCTGCCGTTCAACGTGAGTCCATAGATTTATGAGTCCCTGCAGATGGGAAGATACTTTAAACACAACTATGACACAATTTTTTTAACTGTATCCATCTGCGTTTAATCTGTCTCACTGTCTTGAGCAGTCACGTGTACCTGTTTCTTTCAGGTGATGCTGATTTTTTTCTGCTTGTTTAAAGTTTCTTTCACATGCTGCTTCTCTCATAGAAGTTCTTTGTTTCCGTATCGTTACTAGAAAATAATATCTGTGCTCTAAAATCAATGAACCCTCCAAAATTTTTTCTTATTCCACAAAATTGAAAATAAATTTTTATTATTATTGACTGAAATTGGAACACTATTAATTAATAGTTACCTAAGCTAGAGTAGTGAAAATATAGGTTGAATTAATAAATAGCTAATACGGTCCTTTTGAAAAATGTTATGACTTCAAGCATCCAGAGATTCTTATACAAAACAGCTGTTGAAAAGATTAACCATAAAACTATCAGTGTTTATAAGATTTTTATTATTCAAACCTAATGGCTTCCATGGTTTTAATGCACTGAAAAACAGAGTCTTTCTTATTCTGTATGAACACAAAGCACGTTTCCCTAACGGGACTTTTCTTCCTACAAGCTATAAATGCAATCAAAAGTAGTGATGCATTTTATTACATTACTGCTTCTTGAAGAAACACATATTCATTGTAATATTTCATAAAGATATCCTCCTGGAAATGTAAAAAGTAACTATCTAATAAATTTAGTAGTGCGTTCTTGTAAACCTGATTGAAAAAAATGGATCGTAGGCCAGTGAATATAGGCTCTGTTTTTAAATGTAGCACTAAAAATTAATATCTTAGGGCTCAACTCAGAAAAAAGCTTCTACTATTCTGTTTTTAGCTTGTCCATCTCTTGCTTTCACACCAGAAAAGATTGTGCAGTATGTTCTTGCTGAAAAGCGCAAAAGAGTTTGAAAGTCTTCAATGATCTAAAATAAGCTTGGTATGTCTGGTATACTGGATATATACAATACATATATATTTATAAACACCACATTAATGCAACAATTCATTAATGCATAATTGACATAATTAGAAAAATTAGTGATGAATATTACAATGAAAAGAGATTAAACTTTCTAAAACATAGAAGTTTATTTCTCATAATAAAACCAAAAGGGAATAGCTACAAAGGTTTATTTTAGCCTACTAGGGTTTATCTCCCTGTGTGGTATCTGCTCTCAGTAGAAATAAAAGATTGCACTAGAGGACAATTAAGAACGAGAAAACAATTGAGAGCCTCTGTTATGCACATATTACCAAATAGCAACACTATTTGCTTTTACATGTACAAGTAGATTTGTGCTGAGGACCTGATGTTCACAGTACATCCATTTATAAGGTTTTTATTTCATACTGTCTCTAGTCTGGTCTTGTAGGCTGAATGCCTGTTAGCCGTTGGAGGGCATTAAGCACAGTTTCATAGTTCATTTTTTTATTTAATCTGAAATGTATCCATTCTGCATGTTCTGAGAGTGCTCCACAAAGTGTTACATAGGGGAACAATCAGGACATTCATTTCAAAAGGAAACTCTAAATTCTCGGTAAAACATTCATGTAGATGCACTTAGAATTTCTCAAAAGTGCACTTTTGGTTAGACAGCTGAAGGAATAGTTTAACAATCTCACATGTGGGGTGAATAACTGACCTATACAAAATACAATGCTTTTAGGTTTGTAGGCTTTTTTGGGTTGTGTCTTTTTTTTTTTTTTTTTATCATTATTTTTATGACAAAGATTTTATTATAACTTGAAAGAATTTTTGTCAAGGGAACAGCATCTATCCAGCATAGTAGTCTGGGATCTGTTCTTCAACACAAACTTGTTCCAGTCGGCTCTGGATGCTAACTTTTACAAATGTCCTCCTTAGGATACTAGGACAATTAGCTTTTGTCTCTCAGACTAATTTCTGGCTCAGCTTACCTGGCTGTTTCTCAAAGAAATGCAGACAAGCACAGGCACAGAAAATAGGAAAACATAGCTTTCCATGAGCATCAAATACACACATGACATTTACAGGGCTACCTTCTCACAACCCATTTGTAGTGAAGGCACAGGCTGGAGCACTTGACCAGAGGGATCTGCTGTGTAGCTGACAATGGTTACCTGGTTAGATATAACATTCTGCCATGTGCAAATTCTGGTAGCTTCTCATCTGTCTCAAAGCCTAGGCAGGAACAGCTCCTGTGTAGAGAGATCTGGGGACAATGCATGTGAGTGTGCGTTTTGAGGCAGTGAAGTGATTCTAGAATATTAGAATATGAGCCTGAAAATAGAACATAAAATATGGTAGGTGGGGAAAAGGTGAAAGCAGAGGAAGTTATATTCCTTCAGGTATACCTGTGCACTATTCCCTGTGGATCTGGGAGAAGCTGCTAATATTGCTGAGGGGAGGAAAAACATAAAAAAGTAAGACCCTTCTTTCTCCCTATCTCCTTGCATTCACCAACCAAAGGCATTGTTTGGGAACCCTTATAAGCTGGAGACAACAACAAAATAAATTCTGTCAGAGAAGCAGGTCCAAATTAAGATTTCTGTCTTTTCTTTTCCCCTTTTGATTCTTCAGTTCCAGCAATAACTTGGCAGGAAAAAAGTTAACTATATTATTTTACTTAATATCACTTTAAAAATAAAGTGCATGTAGCTAACCAGTATAGTCTTTTGAAATATCACAATAAAACTTAGTTAATATTACAGATGTGTGTGGGAACATTGTCCACAGCAGGTATGAAGAAATAATAATAATTAGGTTGGCTAACCTTCATTGTTCCTTTAAGAAAAATTGCACTTCTTGTGTTAGCATTTTTCCTCCCAAGTTGATTATATGGAGCTTTTGTTGTATATGTGCTTGCATTCCACATGTACCATGGAAAAACAAGTCAATTCAGTCTAAGAGTTTCTAAATCAAGGGACTTTTATATTTGCCCCCTTTTTTTTTCTTGTAATGCTACACTTCAGTTCTTCAAAATGCTTCACTACACAACAGCAGCTCAACAACATGACAAACCCCTGCAGAGTAAGGCAGGTTGCATGCTTCAACAAGTAGGACAGAAGAGAGGAGCTCTCATGTAGAGTACTGTAGAATTCACCAAACAGCCAAAGACAGAGTTCAGTGACCTTGTGTTCCTTGAGGAATGCATTGCAGAAATGGATGATCTTTTCTATAAATTTTATGGACTTTTGAGGAGAGATTTGAGAAAAAGGGTCAGCTTTTCTAATGTTCTTCATGCTGTTTTGCCACTGAGATTGCATTTGATTACTTGGTTTACTCATTGTAAGCCAGCAGGCTGAAACATGGGTGAGGTCATGGTTTGTAACAGTATATGGATTAATGCTTGCTATTTAGAAGCTGGACAAATGGGTTAAAAGATGTTACAAAGTGTGGGTCTCAGGAAAACAGATGGCATATTTGCTCTTTTTCCTCTAGTATCAGTATAATGGATGTTTTTGTTGTCTGGGTTTTGGTTTGGCTCTTTTTGTTTTGAAGTAATGCAATAGAAATAGTGCTGAAAAATGATATATAATACCTCTGTTTAGCACAGATACAATCAATAACTTGATAATAGAGCTATGTAATTTGGAATAACTAAACTTCTTTACATTTACATATTAGACTGCAGGTAAACTACTTCATTTTTTGTCATGCTAATCAAGTTTAGTATTTGTTTAATCAAGAGAGATACTCAGATCCTGGTTGTCAGTACATAACCTCATCAAATTGTCATGTTAGTCAGTCCAGTGGGATGAGTATGGAATTAGATTGTAAGTCTCTAGAAAGAGAATGAGGTTTCACGTGAGTTGGCATATTCTTTAGGTGTGGATCTCCTCTCTCTGAGAGACTGGATGTTGTCATTGAGTTGGCAACATTCCACAACTCTTGAAGTCACTGTTGGAGGTGAGTCCCCCAGGCCTATGCTTGCATGGTTTTACTATCATTGTACTGAATTCTAAAGAGATAGTCTATCTCACCATGGAGGTATAACAATTAGACCAAAAATAAGCAAACACTGCACACATTTCTTTGCCTTAGTTTTAATATTGCTTCTAGACTGCCTTCCTAAAAGCTGGAGGTAATTTTTTCTGGCCTAATTAAGCTTACTCATCAATCTCATGGCTTACTTTTTAAGTTCTGGAGACTTTCTGACTCAGCTCACATCTTTGACTTTCTTTGTGATTGATTCTACACTAATGGATATTATCTTCTCTTCCTCTTCCAGAAAACTATATTGCCTTTGCTTTCTTTTTCCATGCCAAATAAGTAGCTAATTGGCTTCCCTGACTAATATGACTCTCTCCAGCCTGAATTTCTTCCTTTTGTATATGGTAATTTTCATTATTCCAAACCCACATAATGGAGACAAATAAGAGAAAACTCATTCTGTGGGGTTTCAGTTGTACCAAACACCCAGATTTCACTAAATACAACAAACACTAATTTTACAATATTACAGTCTAGGCCCCTATCAGAAACGCTGACTTTCTATTCAGGTGGCAACATTAGGGGGAAAAAACAACTACAAAAAATCCACAACAAAGAACAACAAGAACAAACAAAACCAAACAAAACAACTACCAAACCTCTTAATTTTATTGTGTTGATCGATATCTTTTATACAGGCATAGCAATGTGAGTTGATGTACTATGTGAAGAAGACTGTTTTATATAGCCTGGAGTCCTGTTTCAAATCACTTGAAATGTCTTTTATCTCACCATCAGCAAGTCATTGAGGATTATATCAACAGATTGATCCCTCTTCTATTAAAATTTCCCACGGGTAGTAGTTTAGATCCTGCCTGAGCTAGAGATTATTCAAACTGCTTGCTCAAGAGCTACATATCTACTAATTTACCTAATCTCCTTTTGAAGCTGTTTTGCTCCCATAGAATCCTGATGCAAGAATGATTATGAGATATATGAAAATGTAGTGCTTCATGTTTGTATTGAATCTGGTAACTGAGAATTGTGCAGTGCACCATCTTACTAACTGTATCTGTTATGCTATTCACGATGCTTTAGTCTTCCTCCCATTTTCCATGCTGAAAAGTGCTCTACAATTCTCAGCTTCTCACAGTAGCTGTGATTCTGAGAAGCAGAATCACTTGTATCCCTGTTCACATTTTTGTGTCTCTTCTTAAAGGCCAGATTCAATGTTAAAGTAAGTGGTATACCACGCATTTACACAGGAGCAACACGATAGTTTTCTATTTCTCTTTTCCTTTTTTAACAACATCTCATAATCTATTTGCCATTTTGACTGCTGTGCAACATAGAGCTGATATTCTCAGAGACATGACAACGTGATAACTGAGAACGTATCACTGTACAGATCAACTTGGAATACATTTGTTCAACTGTGCTTCTTAACAGTGAATTTTTTCTGCTAATTTAGTTGCTCAGTATCATGAGGTTCTTTAGTCAGCTTTAGACTTGACTATCCTGAATAATATTGTATCTGTTTTAAGATTTTTCCTCATTCATGATTTCATCATTCTCTTCACAGAAAGCCTTCTCATTTACCGTTTGTTGTGGTTTAACTTGTCAGGCAGCTGAACACCATTTACCCGCCTCCAAGTGGGTTGGGGGAGAGAGTCAGGAGAAGAAAAAAAAAAAAAAAAGAAAGGTAAAACTCATGAGTTAGAAAGATAGATTAATAGGTCATAAAGGGACATTATTAATAAGAAAAGAATATACAAAAAAAAAGTTACGCATAATACAACTGCTACCACTCACCAGTGAGTGCCCAGCCAGTTCCCAAGCAAAGGTCTCCAGGTTAACTTTCCCCCTTGGGTATATACTGAGGAGGACGTCATACGGTATTTTTTATCATATTTTACAGTAAAATCCGTACATTATATCCTTGCAAACGTGAATCCATTTATCTTACAGCAGTGTAGCAACAGCCTCCTCCAGTGAGTGCGTTTTGGAGCACACCAAACTACAACATTGTGACTGTTCTGAATGGGAGAAAAAGTGTGCAAATCATAAATTACATTATTCAGGCTAGGATTATTTATGCTGGGTTTCCACATTCCAGATAAAATCAGATGAATACTGCAAATGAAATATTTCAGGTGTTCAGGAAAGCATTTAGAGTGCAGTATGAACTCTTGCCCATATTCAGCAAAACAACAAACTATTGATGGCCATTCCCATGTCATTTTCGGTTGCTTGCTTTGGGGCCTGGAATATGGCAGACACGTCATTTATGTCAGATATGTTTTTGCCTAAATTTGGCTGTTTTAATTATCTAAAACATGTTTGAAAGAGACTTCAATTTGCAGTTTGCAGCAATAATATTTATATGTGATAGTTGATTTTATAGATATAAGGAAATGGATATCTGTCTCTAGCTATTGATCAAATAAGATTTTTGGAGTGAACTGATATCTTGCAGATTGCATTGCATTTGTTGTTTATGTTTGAAGAGGTCCAAGGTTATAAAGATTGCTTAAACAAGTCATTCTCCATCATTCAACTTTGCTTCTGTTTCAGTGCTGTGACAAAGACATCTGGTGCGAGGGGCAGTGACATGAGACCACTGTCTAGATTTGAGTGCAATGTGACACGATACCAGATCATATCATCCTACTTTTTTATTATTCTTGATGAAAACAAACGTGGTTATCATAAAAGTAGCTGTTTTATTTGCATCCTTAACTTATCTTTGACAGATGCTTCTGTCAAGCCAGATTTTAACTCTTTCACTGACTCACTGACGACACAGATTTTTAATAAGTTGTGGAAAACTGAAACCCCAATAAGAACTTTTCTTAGCAAATCTTTCTCCATGCCCTGCTAACAAACCATGTTAAATTATGTTTTTTTCAAGAAAAAAAGAACGTAGAAAGTGAAGGCTGTTTTCCTCTGTTGTGTCCCATCCAGGAGTCAGAAAGCTTGTTCTTACATATTAAAAGTCAGGGCAAGAGACTTAAAAGGAAAAATGAGAAATTTTCATGAAGACTTGAATGTGAAGGCTTGAGATAGTAGAGGATGTGAGGGAAGTGAGGCAGAGGAGCTCCAGAAGGGGACAAGTAGGGAGAAAGGTGGAGAGAAACAGAAGTGGAATTTGAAATCAGGACTAAAAATGAGTGAGACATGGCAGGGAGACTACGAGAAGAAAATATTCAAATCAGAAATTATGATGAACAGGTGTGAGGAACAATACTGTAGGAAGATTTAGATAAGCTGTTGTTTGTTTTCTTAAATCAAGATTAGGTGATATTATGCAAGACATCTGTTAATGAAGAAAAGTATGTTGTTCTCTGACCAACAGGCAAGAACACTGAGTATTATGTTGTATGCTTTGATTTTCCTCGTGATCTCTGTTTAAAGTTTATAAATTCCTCTGGAAATGTCAGAAGACCTCTTGAATGTCATATTCAGAATTTGGATGCTGAAAACTGAAGTTACAAATTTATGGGATTCAACATTTTAAATAAAATATTTTATTAGGGTGTTCTAGTATTTCCACTTCAGTTTAAAACAATATACTGTTATGAATATAGATTAGTACCACAGAAATAATCAACATATACAAGATGACTTTTTGAAATACAATTGTATAGATTAGGAAATTTCAATTAGATAACTTTCAAGGAATTGTAGATGGGTAAAATCAATACAAACAAGAGACAAAATGAAACTTCAATATCCAGTTTGAGATCTATATTCAGAAAAATACTTATACAATTACTTAAGTAAGCATATGGGTATGTTCACTAATTTTGAATTTATTCCAGGGATAACCTTGGAAAAGAATAAAGAATTAAATGCATTGGTATTTTTAGTGTTGTAAGTGCAGTCTTAGTGTCACAAAAGCAACAAACTGCCTGGATTACTACATTTTATCCATATCAGGGCTATATTCTGACATGGATTTAAAACTGACTGGCAGCTAAGCCCACAGGTTGATGATCAGTGACACAATGTCTAGTTGGAGGCTCTCTGCCCTAGGAGTCAACAGCTGGGTAGAGTGTACCTGCAGCACATTTGCTCATGGTAACAAACAGGTAGGAGAGGTTAATATGCTGGTGGGTTTTGCTGCCATCCAGAGGGACCACATCAACTTGGAAAAAGGGGCTAACAGGAACCTCATGAAAGTCAACAGGGGAAAGTGTAGAGTCCTGCACCTGGGGAGGAATAACTCCATACACCAGTATGTGCTGGGGGCCTCCCAGCTGGAAAGCAGTTCAGTAGAAAAGGCCTGGGAGTCCCGGTGGACACCAAGTTGAACATGAACCGACACTGTGCTCTTGTTGCAAAGGCAGCTAAAGGTATTCCAGGCTGTATTAGACAAAGTACTGCCAGCAGGTCAAGGGAGATGATTCTTCCTCTCACCTGTAGTGCACGTCCAGTTCTGGGTCTTCCAATACATGGACATACCACAGAGGGTCCATCAAAAGGCCACAAAGATGATTAAGAGACTGGAGCATCTATCCTATGAAGAAAGGCTGGGAGTAGAGATGACTGAGCAGAGATCTTGTCAATGTATATAAATACCTGAAGAAAGGGTCATTGTGGCAGGACCAGAGGCAATGGGCACATCCCGAAATACAAGAGGCTTCCTCTGAACATCAGAAAACACTTTTTCACTGTGAGTGTGGCCAAGAACTGATACAGGTTGCCCAGAGAGATTATGGAGTTGCCTTTCTCAGAGATATTCAAAGGCCTCGTCCTGGGCAACTGGTTCTAGGTGACCCTGCTTTAGGGAGGTTGGGCAAATGTCCTCCAGAGGTCTCTTCCAACTTCAACTGTCCTTGAGTCTCTGAATTTGGCTTGTTTTGGAGAGAAAGTTTAAGTGATTAATCAATATTGAAGAAATTTAGATGGGAACCAGCATTTCCATGAAGTAGAATTTTTCAGATCATCCAATTTAGAAAACAGTAAGCTGTTTCAGAATAGAAAAGAAGACTGAAGACTACATTTGATTACTTTTATTATTGCATTGTCTTTTTAAAGTCTTAAAATGAAGGGACAGTATTTCAATCAAAATGTAATACCTTGGCTTCCAGTCATGCTTTTCAAATTACTTATATTGATTTTTAGGAAGTTAGCTCCATATTTAAAATAAGCCTACTGACGTAAACAAATCTAGCTGGGAATCATAATGGTAGAGGGCTCCAGTGTTAGGTTTTTCACCCTAAGATATGTATCCCAGTTTTCTGACTGAAGAAGACTCAGACTAGGCAGCAAGGATTAAATAAGCTGTTATTTTCTTTCTTGCAGTTTCACAAATTCCTGTTCTTACTGGAAAAAAAAAAATCATATTAATATTTCACATCTATAGCAGCCTACTGTCTTCATTTTGTCCAGGACAGAGGCTGTAATTCCCAGTACTTACCTGCTTTTTACAACAAGACACTAATAAAAGAAACATACACATCTATAATTCTCAAAGGCTCTTATAATGCTTACTAGTTGGTTCATTAAAACATTAAATGAGGGTACAGGAAGGAAATATAATTTTTACTTATTGAAATACCAGATACTGAAAGTAGGTATTGTAGGTGAAACAGGAGCATGGGATTTGAGAACTGATTCATAAGCCTCATACTGATTTCCACCCTATATGTTTTCTTTCTAGCACTGATTAATTTAGAGTGGTTTGCATTTTGACTTTGGAAGTCTGGCAAAATGTTAAGTCTTTTGAAATCAGAAGAATTTTCTCTGAAGCTTGTTGATCTCTGGTGTGCTACATGGCCTTAGGAAAGCTGATCTTGATCAGAAATAATTGAAAACAAATATGCATCCACTTTTTTTAAGAAAACATTGGATTTGTGTGTAGTGGACAGTTTCAGTACAACTCTTATTACCAAGAGTTTTATCATTTTGGAGAGTCACAGCTAAAGTACAAATACTTGTTAATCTGGTTTTATTTAAGTAAACTATTCTTATTCTACTTCTTTAAAAGTGGGTTTTATATCTTCAAGGATACGAATGGTAATATCTTACTTCACCTTTTCATTAGTGAGGGCTGCTTCTGCACAATATGATGTAAAGACACACCCAAGCTACATGTGGTAGCATGGTGCTACATAAGAATTATTTTATGTTACTTTTAGCCTGACAGAAAGGAATTCTGCCAAGGATTATCTCTTTTGTCACATAAACTGGCTCAGAAAAGTCAGCTCATGTGCCCATTTGCTGTGCATGTTGTGCAGAGTCATGATCAGAGCTATCACATTTGAACATCCCAGGAATCTCTGTTTTCTGTCTACTTTTCACAAACCTTGCCTGCTTTCAGCCTGTATGAAACAGGTCTCTTATCAGATTATTTTGTCTGTTACAGCAGAGTGAATGAGAATAACCTTCTTTATGTATCTGCAAGACCTGTGTCCCAGCATGACTACCTTGTACACGTTACTAGTCCTTGAACAATTCTGTGAAATGGAGACTGGACACACCAATGCAAAGATCATGATTCTTGAAAGATGTTTCTGGTGGAGCATAGATAGGCATTAAAAACTATTACCTGTATCACCAACCCTCTCACGCTCAGAAATCAATACACAGTGGCTCAACTGTAATTACAAAGTAAACTTATCACTATAAGCTTTTATTTGCCTCAGAGTCAAAGCTGTGATCTGTGCACTTTACCTATTCCATGTGCATCTTTAATGGACAAATTACAGCAAGCTATTAAGCAGTGTATTGTCCACTGCCCAGCCCTCCCGTAAGTGAACTTCCTTGCCAACATAGCCAGGTTTTGGGGAGCAGGGGTCAGTCAATATATTTAAAAGTGTCCAATCCCTGCAGAACGAATAGGGAGGATTTTCTCTTATGTGATGAAGCTGTTGCTTGACTTGATGAGGTGGTTGCATGACTTGTAAAAGTCAATGTGGTATGATGGGCTTCCATACAAAGTTGATGAAGAAGTGAATGGTCAAGAGAAATAAGCTTATTTTCATTATATAGGGATATATAAAGCAACACAATCACTGAAAGATATTACAATATCTTTTTCCTCTCTAGTCCCAAAAAGCTTTCTGCACATAGTAGAAAGAAACCAATACCAGTTTCAGTAGCATTTCAGAAATCCTTCTTAGAAAGAATAGGAATATAACACTTATAGTATATAAAATTAGAAATGCTGAGCAGAATTACTTCATATTAATTTGAAAAATAAATAGCTGTTTATTTCTATGCTACTGTTCCAGCTGTTCGAAACAATTTTATGATAATGGATTATTAGTTACACTATTCTTACATGTCAACTGACTTGAAGGAAATGTTTACGTTTCTAAAAAATTTGTGTGTAGAAATGGTTCTGTAAAACTTGGTTCTTTAGTACTGGAAATCCCAGTCATCTGATGCACATTAAAAGAAAATAAAAAAAAAAAAAGAAAGAAAAGGAGAATTACAAATAGGTAGATCAATAAAATGTAGACTGTAGTTCCTCTTTGATAATGTTTTAAAACAACAATCCCTTCTCATGTTGGAGGAAATTTTTATCACTATGCTAGCTTTAAGTATTTTCTTCACCCAGGAGGCTGTTCCATTAACCTATTATTTTGAATTTGGAGTGAACTAAACTGCAAAGGAAAATGAGACTATATTTTATCTTATCATAGGGTGTTGATTACTTCTGCCGTAATCCACCATCTGTTTCCAAAGTGCTTATCTAATAAAATAAAAAAAGTTATTTGAAGATGTAGAATCTGCCCATGTGTTGCAGGGGTGTAATTTAAAGGGTTCTGCTTGCTGCAGAACAATGTTAGGATTTCTTAAAGAGAAGCACGACTTAAAAGAGTTCAGTGGCAGGTTCGCTCTATTATTTACTACACAGGGGAAATATGTCAAGCCAAATGCTGCTTACCTTCTCTCCAGGTTCCTGTACCCATTCACGAAGCAAACTTTCAAGCGTCTTCCCTCTCTATAACCGTTCGTTGCAGGGGGATGTGTCTTGGAGCTCCCAAGACAAACTTCAGATGAGGCCATATCTGTCACAGTGCAAATTGTCAGGATTCATCTTTCCCTGAAAACCGTTCGCTCTGGAGTCTGTATTTTAGAACTCCAGCAGAAAACTTTCAAATGAGGCCTTATGATCATATGCAGAGCAGACTTTCAGAAGGCAAGATTCTCAGAAAACAAAAAATTTAATGGAGTAGAAGAGCAGGAGGGCTGGCTCAAGCTGAGTACCTGCGCAGAGGTCCGCCCAAGCATAAAAAACTACAAACTTTTATATCTTTACAGACCATTCACACTAAGATCCAGTCCAATAGTAATATTTTACCAGCAGGTCCTTTGCTCCCCATTGGACCCCTTTTCTCTGACTCCACGTGGGCCTTTGTTTTGTTCAGTTGTAGACATTGTTTTTGGTCCATATCCTTGAAGGTGACGTTTTGTCTGGATAAATCCTTTCTTCCCTGTGGAGTGCAAAATAGATCCCACCATGCAGATGTCTGTAATGTCTCCGTGTTAGCCTTGGATCGTTGTTTTCCCAGTCAGTTCCATTTTTTCCAGCAAAATGCAAGCTAGACTTTATCTTGCAGTCCTTTAGTGTATTCTGCAGTTGCTTGTGGTAAATACAAGTTTAAAATTTTAGCAAATCTAGTCTACCAAGTAACATGAATCAAAGAGTACACTAAAAAACATACAACCTTATATCTCTAAATAGCCCATTACATTTGGTGTGCTTCTACTTAAGCTAAATGATCAATATTGAACTTGAATTGGGCTCATTCACTGACCTGTGGGTAGTAAAACCATTGCCATACAACTTGCTTATTTAGCAGGGAGACCTCAGAGTGGTCTCATCCATGTTGTCGTATTTATAGAAAGAAGTGGCTGACTTGTAGTCAAATTGCATACAGTAGGAAAAGTCTGCACGAAACTCCCTGTGCTTACAAGCCATCGGCATTCAGTTCTGTTCTGCTTCCCTGTGGGTCTCCTGGCAGGAGTCCTTGGCCTGTCTGTGGCTCAGGCCTTTACCTCCTCTGGAGCCTGGAACAAACTGTTGCTGGTTTGGCTGGGGGGGTTTGAGCGCATCCACCACACCATTTATTCTGTACTTTACGCTCAAAAGACTCTAATTTGTTATTACCAAAACTTTTCTGGAGTGTCAGAAAGTAGAAAGAACAGATTGAGACAGGGATAAAAGGCAGAATATTTTATCATGAGTGGCAAGCTTTGCCAAAAATGTAAGCCACTAATAGCTAAAATATGAGATATTTTAATGAGAAGCATTAGGTGACCTTAATATAAATGTCATTATCACTTAGCTGCTAGAAGGAGAGCTGAAGCAATAGTGAATTGTCAGAATTCATTTGAGTCTGAAAACTAATTTCAAGTAGAACTTCTTTAAGATTCTTTTGAGATCACTTTCCATGAACAGTTAACCTTAATCAAATACATTAATGTAGGACTTAATTCTCCTCTCATTTACTTCAGTTTCCACCCTTATGATTTCTCTGGCTTCATGGAACATCCTCCTAGTTTAACACAGAAGCAACAGAAAGGAAAAATCAAACTCCGAACTGAAACCTAGTGTATGTATGTTAAGTATTTACTTATACCATTCATGAACATTTTTTAATACTGTGTGAATTCACATTATTGGGATCTTTCCTAAGAAGACTCCTGAAAAAGTGAATGGGACAGTATTTATTATTATTATTACTTATTAATGTTTTGCAGACAGTTGAAGAACAGAAGTTTGAATTAATTATTTAGCATGACTCTTTCTCATTCTAACAGATCATCTACTTTTTATGTCTCCCAACTGTTTCACGTACAAGGATCATCTGATTCTTCATCACTGTTCATCTCTGTGGCCTACCTCCCTGCTGCTGATGTGAGCAAAGTTTGACTTTCTTACTCCTTCATTGTCTTTCCTTAAACACAATTTTTCTTTCAGTACAGGCAGCGAGTGGATGTAAAGATATGTTTTAGCTTATCAGACATATTTCACATTGTTTAACCTAAAATGTAAGCCAGAAGAGAAAAAAATTGATCTGTACCTGAAAAGCCTATAGGCTGAAGGAACCATTACGTCTTTCAGGTATGCAACGAAAAAAAAAAAAAACCACAAACAAACAAACAAACAAACAAAATCCCACCCAAGAATTATATAATGTCATAATCACTAAATCTTATAGCTCTCTAATTCCCTCTGAAATGTCAATTATGAGAGAGGTGTTTTCCATCATTTCATGAAGAAGGAATCCATAGAAAACATTGACACAGCTCTCCACAATCATACACAACTCTATACCTTCATAAACAGGTTTAATGATAGGAGGTTATTAGTTAGGGTAAAAGAGCCTTCTGATTGACACTCAGACTGAAGCTCAACAATGATTTGTCACTCAAAAAAGCAATACATATATAAGCCAAGAGTAGCAATGAAAGCAATATAAGCTGTGCTGCAGCTCCCACACTCAACAGTAAGTAAGTTATGGTGTGACACTGCCTTTAAGGAAAAAACAACCATTTTCCTAGTCTACAAGAACTTCACAAACCATCTGAGAGGGAGAATAATGCTAAAGATGGGTTCAAAGAAGAGTCAGTGAATGAACTGTATTTGAACAACAGTTGGCATTCACATGATCAGTTTTCCACAAAGAAAAATGTATAACAGACAACATAAGTATGGCATTTATGCAGAAAATCTATACAGGGTGAAAATGCCTCACAGGAAACCAAGGTGAAGTCAATAATTATGAGAAAACTTCTCATCTATAAGATTTTAGTTGTCATAGGTAAGCAGAGCCTTTGATCAGCCATCATGATGAGAAACTATACAGGTCTGACTTGCCTCATGTCATGATCTACCATCTAATAAAAAACTTAATATTTTAGAAAAAAAATCCCTTAAAAAAACCTGTTATACTATCTGGCTGTTTCCTGACCAAGATTATATCTACAGGAGAAAGCAATGTGTAGAGAAACACTCACTGTGAAGCTGTAAAGCAAGCAAAGAATAAAGTATTATTCTGAGGCAGAGACACACTGTGATCTCAAGTGTGAAAGTAAATAATTCCCAAAGTTGCTGCATAGACTAAGAAAATGAAAAAAATCAAAAATTCTCAAGCAAAATTCAGACGAAGCTTTGAAGTACTAAGCAAAGTAGTCTATAACCACTAATACCAGCTTGTCTTCAGTATGTCATGACGATAGTTGTCAGAAGTTTATATGTGTGTTAGGAGGTAGTTGGTAGAGTCTTTCATGTCATTTGTAGGATCCACCTCACAGCAGATGCACTGACATGATGCCTTCTGCCTAAAACAGGAGATTGAAAGATGACTGAAGAAAGAAATATGTACATGCAAGTGATAGTAGTGATAGTAGCTTCATCACTATACTCAGGCTGAAATATGAATAACATAAGAAAATGGTCCAGCATGCCTCAGCCTTCCGGGCTGGGAGGCTTGTCCTCCTTGACAAGGCATACCCTGCACACTAGGAAAGCCATCAACAAATTTTCTTGCTTTTTCAAATGTGTCCTCTGATCCTGAGTGTATATAGGTTGAAAAAAAATCAATTATTTAATATCAATTCACCACCAAAAATCAGGCCCATATTTGACAAGTGTTCTGGTGGCCAGACATATTGAATCATCTCAGCTTTGTTAGTGTTGGACAACTGCAGTATGCCTGAGCAACCTCATGCCAAGAACACTTCATGCCATCAGCTTTCCTTCAATGCTGTCAAGGTGTATAAAACTACAATTTCAATCCATTTTTGTAGATCTGGTTACTGTTTGTATTTTCAGAGATGCCCAGCGTTCAAGATCTTTTTGAAAGCACCACTATGAATGACGGAGAGGCCATCTCCTCAAAACACAGTACTGCAGAAGAGTTGGCACCGATAACCAGCCACATCCTGACCTGTTAAAAAGGTTTCAGTTTACTTTTTTTGCATTTTACTGTTGCTTTATCTCTGCCACTTCAAGACATTACTCTCCAAATAGCTGCAGGTTCATACAGATGAGAATAAGACAAATATTTAAAGAATTGCAAGAACAAGTACAGGTTGTTTCAATTTCTTACACTGCAGTTCTTACAAAAGGTGTCTGTCCAACTGATTTGCTTGCTAGCAAGCATCTCCATATTTTATTTCAGAGAAGCCCATTAGCTGCAATACAGCATATCCTTGAAAGCTTCACTCTTCAGGAAAAGAAGAGTGATTATTTGGAACAGTGAAAGAGAAATGTTGACAGACATCCTGAGGCAAAGATTTCTTCTGACCTCCGAGTATGGCTCACCAATGTACATGCTCATGCCTAGTCATGAGGAATCACTTCCTTCCCTGAGTTAATATGTTGTAAATTATTCAGCAGGAATCCAATGGAATTGAATGACTATGCAACCGATGCCTTCTGGCCCTGCATTTGCACTGCTCCACTTCATTCCATCACAAGCGGTCATTAGGTGAAACCACTCCTGGCACTGACTTCTAAACCCATTTGTGTCTTGCTCTTATTTTTTTCTTTCTTCTAAATCTCAGTTCAGCTCTTCAAAACTAGGATACATGTACTAATACAATCTAGAGTAAAAGCTTCCAGTTCAGGCTTATAAGGATTTTGTCTGGCCTATTCCTGAATGTGTTTCACTTCATTAAACTGGCATGGTGAAAGCTAAAGACACATTTCACCAAAGCTGCAAAATGAATTGTTATTTAAACACCAAAAACATTACTTCCCCCTCTGTATCTTTCTCAATTCTTTCACTTCTTATTATTGGGACTCATGCCAAGACTGGCCAAGCAGATAATATCTCCAGCATTGTGAAGCAGACACTTTAGTACTAAATCAATATTTAAAAAGTGGAGGTGAAAGAGAGAAAAAGTTGCCTTTGGATAATCAGAAAACACAGTAGCATGAGCAGCTGGCCAAAACAGAAATGGCTTATTACTAATTGTTATGCTTTAGCGTCTAAAATAGTCCCTACACAAAACCATATTCAGTGACAGAGGTAGGGTTCCAGCTCCTAATACTTCTATAAATCAACTAAATCCCATGCATTTCTGTAATTTAAATGGGGAAGATTACGTGAATTACTGTCTAACAGGGATATTGAATCCTTAAACGAACTGTACACTCACATTTTTACTGGCAGAAAGCTGAAGCCAGGCATAATAAAAATAATTGAAATGAGGTTTCGAATACATTAATCTAGATGAGAAGTGCTTTAAAGAACAAGTGAAGCAGAAGAAGAGCCAGAATGTATATGGCATTTACTTGTAGATATCGTTTGCTTCTAATGTTATCAGTTACCATTAGTAAAATGTGAAAAAGTAGAAGAAAAAAACTTGTAAAATATTTTTTATCACATGGAAATTAAAGAAAAAAAAACATTGCCTTGTATCAGTGACTGGTGATAATTGCATTCTGTCACAGGCTGAGTCATTCCTTAGACAAACAGGTGAAGGGAAGAAAGGAAAGGAACAAATGCCAAAGGGGGCACTGGTAAGCCACTAGGTTTTCTGGAATATAACTACAAGGTAGCTACCTGCTGAAGACTACAAGGAAAATATAGAAGATCAGTCTGATCTTCTGATCACAGAAAGGAATTCAGTTCAGTTCTCAGTTCAGAAGTTCTAGCATTAACATAGACCCTTTCCAAACCACAAGTCTGAAAACAGAAAACTGATGACACCATTTGAGACTAGAAAGGTGATCTAATGAGCCAGGAATCATCACTGAACATTGCCAGGATGGTTGGATTTCAGGTTTAGACTTAAATATGTGCATTTTAAAAATATACATCTTTTTAGACATCCAGGCATCCTTTAGATCCAGCCCTACTTGGTTTTGATAATCTGAGACAGTATTTTATTTTCAAAGCAGCTCAGTTCTTTGGAGGCTTATTGAAGAAGCTGTTGGGAAGCCATATTATAGAAAAAGGACCCACTAAATAGGAACTCTGTGTGCTCAGAAAAGGCCTATGTTTGTGTATGTACATACATGTTTCTGTTTGTTAAATTTGCCCTGCCCAGAAGACACTGTCAAGGGCAAGATTTCCCTTCTGAATTCATACATTTCATCTTTCATTTTGGATCTATGAATAGCTTAATCCTCAGCTGGTCTTAGTTTCTGATCTTAGAATAGCTGGTAGCTACATTATGAATAAATCGGAATGTCAATATGTGTATTTCTTAGGAGCATTCAAGTTAGACACGTGATCTCTAGGTTAAGGCCAGTATGCTCTTAAAATAGAAACCTCCTCAAGCTCTGCCATATCTGAATAAGTGAATTGTTCAATTCACTTATCGCTGGTCTGATCCGAGTGAGTCAGATATTTTAAGAATGGCAAGCAGGGAACGAAAATGGCAAAATACTCTAAAACCCCCTATGATCCTAGAGAAATGTACTTCAGGTTTCTAAAATTTAAAAATAGAGCTTTATTGCATTAAACTTCTAATAATTTGTAATATTTGCAAACAAATATCTAACTACACAAAATAATATGACCAGCAGAGAAGTTAGCCTCATAGTACAAACTATGAGGCAAACTTAGAAATGAGCACAGAAATCAGTACATACACTGTCACCCTGATAATGTGGGAGAAAAACCTGACAAGTGAAGGGAAATGAAGTCAGAGAAACCAAAGGGGTTATGAACTAAAAACACTAGTCCGAAGCATTAATCAGATGGGAAGCAAGTGGGGTAACTGCTGTTCCTAGAAGCAAATAAAGTGAAGATGGTGTTTTCTGTACATTATATGAGCAACATAGAAAAAAAATTATTAATATTTTACTAGAACATATTTGTGTATTATTTTAGTAGTAGTGATGTTTAAATCAGTATAGCAACAAAGCATACAGGCAAAGTTTAAAGGGAAATGTAATCTCTCCTACTGAACCAACTGGAAAAAAAGAGTAGATAAAGGATGTGACACACAAGGGGCTTTGGTAAAGCATCTGCAAGTCCAAAAGATATTTGCTTTTCCCTGCTGTACCAGCTGTTTCAGTAAAATAAGCTACTGTTCCATACAGACTTTATATTTGTAGTATTCTCTTCTAGACACCCTTGAATATGCATATTTGAGAATTTTCTTGTAAAATTATCAGTTCTTCACAATACATCTTAAAAAACAGTACATCAATGTGTATGTTATAAAGAATATACCCAAAGTTCTGTGTTTTTTTGTTTTTGTTTTTTTTTTTAGTGGCCATAACTGAGTGACAGGTATTTACTTTTTTTTTCTTCAAAGCCTAATGTGATTCGTAGTCTATAGTTTCATTCAGAAACTTTCAGAGACTGTACTTCAAAATACAGCTCTTACGCTCAATGTTTTATCACTGGTTGTGTGTGTTATCATTTGATATCCCAAACTGTAACAAGTTCTGAAGCAGTGCTGGGCAGAGGAAAGGAAGATTAAACATCAGTTTTAAACAACTCAGCTTAATGACCAATTTTCCAGTTTGTATGTATGCATCTGAACACCAGTTTTAAAGCAAAGAACAACAATCTAGTTCTCTTCAAGTATTACCTTAGTTAATATCTTAGTCAATATCAGGTTTATTCAGCCTGGAGGAGACTAGTAGGAGACCTCATCACGGTCTGCAGCTTCCTCACAAGGGTAGGAGGAAGGGCAGGTGCCGATTTCTTCTCTTTAGTGACCAACGACAGAATGTCAGGAAGATGTGCCAGAGGAGGTTTAGTTTGGACATTAGGAAAAGGTTCTTCACCCAGAGGGTGGTGGAGCACTGGAACAGGCTCCCCATGGAGGTGTCATGGCCCCAAGCCTGACAGTGTGTGTTCAAGAAGAGACTGGACAACATCCCCAAACTCATGGTGTGAACTGTGGGGTTGTCATATGCAGGGACAGGAGTTGGACTCGATGATCCTTGTGGGTCCCTTCCAACCCAGGACATTCTATGATTCTGTTCTGTGATTCTACTGTTTTTCACAATTTTTGGTTGAATTATATTGTAGAAAACTATATTGTAGAAAAGACTTTTCTAGTTCTTAGGCTGAGCTAGACATTCATGTGTACATTGAAACATTTTGTTGAAAGATATGCTGAAGTGTTCTGAATTGTTATTGCAAAGTTACTGTTCTGAAAAGGAGCTGAAACCCAGAAGTGCCAGTGGAAAACTTTTCCTACTTCTACTCTGGCAATTAATGCCATAAGCAAAGACAGATACATTTGTTTCTGCCTTCAGCTGCTGCTTGGAAATCTGTTTCTGTTTTTACTCATGTATTTATAGATCTTTAGCTAAGTCGTTACTCTGAGTTTCCATAGTGATAACTGAAATATGTATTAATACCAAACCTCAAAGCATATTTACTGTTGCCAATGCTTCATAAATTACTTTTTTCAAGAGCAGCTTCTCAAAACGTATTTGCTCAGTTCAGTTCTGCACTTGATTTGTGATAGATACTTTTGATATAGCTGTATTTATCTAGAAGAGATATTTTTCCTCCTGCAAGATTCAGTGTGTAGATATTACTTCTCTTTTTCATCTGTACTATGAAATGGTCTGAAGAGATAAAGCTTCTGAATTCAGAATGTTATCTTTGAAATAAAACTAGACTTTTAAATTGGCCTCACTTTCAATTAAACTTTTCTTAAATTAAGCACCATTAATAGACAGTGTAAAATAATGCAGATAGCTTATCTGTATTCAAAGTCATAAGGAACCTGTTTGTCTGGCTACAGTCAGGTTAGAAAAGAATCACCCATTCATAACATCTTGCTGTTTAATCAGAAAAGCTAAACTGCAGCTCATCAGGTATATCTAAAACATCACTTTCTGGGCCAGAATTGTCCTGAATATTCTGCTCATGTTTCCTTACCTGAACATTATCCTAGTCTGTTCTAGGATGTCTTAATACCACAGAAAAATGAGGTAATATTAAGTCCATATTTTATTTATTATTACCTTGCACCAAAATGAAGGGTTAGAGGGTTTTGGTATGTTTTGTTTTGTTTTGGTTGGTTGGTTGGTTTTAATAAATGTTTGAAAGTCAAATACACAGAGAGAGAAATATTTTCAGGTTATATCTGAAGGAATGACTAAACAAACTTCCTCTTCATTTCTAGTAATTGCTTCTATGAAGGCATCTGAATTAGAGACTATTGGATGAAAATATTTCACTGTTTATTTCAACTGTACTCAGGGCTTGATTCTCTTCTGTACTAAAAAGAACTGTCATGCATACAAATACAAGGTGACAAATAATGACTGAAACAAGCCTAGAAAGGGACTCGAACCTGAATTAATGAAAGTGCCTGTGTGGCCCTTGTTTTACCCTGTTCTCAAGCAGAAATGTGGTTTAATCTCTAATTTGCCTGCTGGGTCCTGCTGCTCACTTAAAGAAGGGAACATCTACGTTTGACAAATTGCAGTCTTTATTCAGGTGTTTTGAAAATCCGATGCAGTATAAAGCAGTCTCTCATTAACTGCAGCTGTCTATTGTGTGCCATAATCCTGTCCTCCCTTCTTATCCTCTACAGTCATCACCCATATGCTCACATGGCAACAACTACAAGCACAAAACATTGCTCTCCAATTGGTATCTTGTCAGACCTATTATACACCTGCAATTTCCAACTGCTAAGCATCCTTTTTCATTATCCATACCCTTACTAACACTTTGTATTAGCTTAACCTTTCAGGGCTCTTAACAGTTCAAATGTTTGAGTTCTAAATTATGGGGTTTTATCTGAGGCTGTGTAATGGTGGAG
Source organism: Columba livia (assembly GCF_036013475.1). Lineage (NCBI taxonomy): Eukaryota > Metazoa > Chordata > Aves > Columbiformes > Columbidae > Columba > Columba livia. Next base: position 116,387,617 of record NC_088602.1, read on the forward strand.
ACTCCTATGTAAGGAGAGTGCCCTATGCTGTCAAGTCTTACGTCTCATGCAGCTCTGGTCTTGAGTCATTCAAACGAGGACTAAGGGAGAAAATGTGTCACTGCCTCTCTTGTTCCACACTATTATGCCAGCTGCCAGGGCCCTGAAGCTCAGAGGCTTTGGATCCAGAGCTGCATTTAAGCTCAGGCTTAAATCCTTGGCCGTTCTATGCTGTAGTTAAACCTCTGCCCAGCCAAGCTCCTTCCTGACCCTGACCCTGACCCTATGTGAGTAGGATGAATCTAAGCCCCAGACTCTTCAAAATGCTTTCACAATTTAGACATAGCCAAAAGAAGCTGAGCAAACCTGCTGTGAGTAGTTTGTATAAGTCAGCAACTCCTGCTTCCCACTGCTATATCTGTAGGAGGCAGAAGCTTGAAGCAGCTTCCACTATCCAGAGATTGCAAGAGCTGCCCCTGTCCCTGCCTCTGGTCATGTCCTGTGCCTGGTGTGTGCCCTGGGAGTCACTGACCTGCCTCAAGGGTGCAAAAGCAAGCACACTGCACTCTCAGTCACATTTGAGATGTGTACCAAAGCAAAAAGTTATTTTGTTGTTTAACTAATATTAGTGCTGTCTCAGTGCTTTTCAACCATAATTGCTCAGGGTTTCACAAAATAGGGTATAAATGGGATTACTGTTTGAAGCATGTTGCATAAACTTGCATTTAACTATGGTTTGCTTCAGTCCAACCCACTCTCTGTGACATTGTGGAGATTAATTTTTAGCATGAAAACATAGACTTGAATGTATTCACACACAAACATTTGCTAAGGGGCAATATGTTCCTGTACATTAGCTATTATCTGGCAACTGCCTGTTTGTAAACTTGCTTTCATGGGAAACATGAAGTAGCTTGTTATTTTCTTATTAAGTGGTAAACTACTTCATCCTATTTTCTGATTCCCATAGGATTATGTTTATTGCTACCAGCCTACAGTATCACGTTAGCTAGTAACTTCCTTCTGTGTCTTCAGTCTTCATAAATATTTTGATCCTCAAAATATCTGTTCTGTATAATGGAGACCTCTTTCTTTAAAGAAAAGGTGGACTATCTCTTTTCTTTTTTCCTTCTTAAAAATAAAGCTCTATAGAGCTCTTCCTCTGTGCTCACTTTGAAGCAATATGAACTACATATGAAGCATATGAACTACAGGCATCCTGGAAATCGGAGTTCTCTTTGTGTCTTCAGGGAGACAGAGTATTACAATAGCATACTAGAAAGTGTTGTGCACAAAATCAAGGATATACTGGATCTGGCTGGAATGGAGTTAACTTTCTTCTAGTGCTGTTTTGGGTTTGACTAAAACAGAATGGTGTTGGTAACATACCAGTGTTTTAGCTTTTGCTGAGTAGTCCTTGCACAGTGTCAAGGCTTCCTCTAGTTCTCATCCTACCACACCAGTGAGTAGGCTGGGAGTGGTCAGGAGGAAGAGAGGGACACAACCAGGCCAGGTGACCCAAATCGACCAAAGGGATATTCTGCACCATATAGAGTCATGTACAGGCATTAAAAGTAGCAGCTTATTCTTCCCAAAGTAGTCATTGCTTGAAAACTGATCGGTCATTGATCTGCTTGTGTGAGGTGGTGAGTGATTTCCTCTGCATCACTTGTTTTGGGGTTTGTTTGTTGGAAGGTTGTTTTATTTTTTTCGCTTATTAAAGATACCTGGACCCACAAATTTTCTTTCATTTGTTCTTCTGGTTTTCTACCCCAGCCCACTGGATGGGGTGTGAGCAAGTGTCTGGGCAGGTGTTTCATTGCTGTCTGAGGTCAACCCACCACAAAGGAGCAGTTGCTATTTTTTGTTAAAATAACAGGACTGTTACCTTATTTATTTATTTATTTATTTTTCTTATAAATGGGCTCAATGGTAGGAAGGCAAAGCCAGAACATGGAAAAAGCATCACCATCTCCCCTTTCTACTAAGAGTGGACAGATCACAAAGAGAATACAGAACAATCATTCCTTCTCCCTGCAATATTTTTGCGTAATTTAAATTATTTTTTTCAAAAGCTTCATGTCTCCAGAGATAAGAGCAAACCTGAGTATTGACTGGAAATTTGAACACTTACCAGATTCTGCACTAATAATTTTGCTGTCATGTTAAAAAAGGAAAAGTTTGCCACTAGAAACCCATTTCATTTTTAGTCCTTGTTTCACACAGTTTTCTTTGTCTGCAGGTTCAGTATGGTCAGGCTACTTAATCTAAGTCAGAGCATGAAAATATAAGATGTCCAGTGTTTCTAAAATATGTCTCTGAAAATAAAATAAAAGACAAGATTTCTGCTGAAAATATCAACCTTGTCTTGGGCTTCATCAAAAGGAGTGTGGCCAGCAGATCGAGGGAGGTGATTCTGCCCCTCCACTCCGGTGAGACCCCACCTGGAGTCCAGCTTCGGGGTCCTCAGCACAGGAAAGAAATGGACCTGTTGGAGAGGGGCCAGAGGAGGCCACCAAGATGATTAGGGGGCTAGAACAACTCTCCTCTGAGGAGAGGCTGAGAGAGTTGGGGTTGTTTAGCCTGTGGAAGAAAAAGCTCTGGGGAAACCTTATTGTGACCTTTCAGTACTTAAGAGGATGAGGGACAGACTTTTTGGAAGGTCATGTTATGACAGGACAAGGTGTAATGGTTTAAAACTCAAGGAGGGGAGATTCAGGCTAGACATGAGGAAGAAATTTTTTACAGTGAGGGTGGTAAAACACTGGCCCAGGCTGCCCAGAGAGATGATAGATGCCCCATCCCTGCAGACATTCCAGGCCAGGCTGGACGGGGCCCCGAGCAACCTGATCTAGTTGAAGATGTCCCTGCTCATTGCAAGGGGGTTGGAATAGATGACCTCTGAAGGTCTCTTCCATGCCAAACTATTCTATGATTCTGACATTTTTTCTCATTACACCAAAAAATTTAAACTAAGCCATTTTGTGATCACTGTCGCCAAGACAGACACCTACCATCACATCCCCCATGGGTCCTTCTCTGTTCACAAACAGCAAGTCTAAGAGGACATCTTTCCTAGTTGACTTACTGAGTACTTGTGACAAGAAGTCATCTTCCACAAACTTTGGAAATTTCCCAGACATGCTTGTCATATCCATATGATATTCCCAGTTGATTCCTGGGAAGCTGACATAACCCATAACAATGGGGGCTACTGTTCTAGAGATTTTTCCTAATTGCCTATAAAATAACTCATCAGTGCTATCATCCTGGCTGGTTGATTGACAGTAGACACAACAGCATCTGCTTTGTTTTCCATCCCCCTAATCCTCACCCAGAGGTTCTCAAACACATCATCCCTAACTGTAAGGACTGTACAGCAAAACATCTCCCTTACACACAATGCAGCTCCTCTATCTCACCTGTCCTACCTACCCTTCTTGAACAGCCTACAGCCCTCCATCCCAGCACTCCATCTATGGGATTCATTCCATCAAATCTCATTAACAACAATGATATCATAGCTCTGGAAATGGAGCAACACTTCCAGTTTGTCCTGCTTTTTCTTCATAGTGTGTGCATTTCAGTTGCACCCCTAAAACCTCAAAGCTCCCAGGAGCAGCATAGATGCTCCCATTGACATTACCACCCTCAGGGAATGCCATGCCAAACCTTGGCTTACCTTCAGCTCATTTGTTCATATCCTCTTCCCCATCATTCTTAGTTTAAAGCCCTCTCAAACAGTCCTGCCCACTTATGAGCAAGCAACTGTTTCCCTCATCGGGACAAGTAGATCTTGTCAGGCCCCAGAATAATTTGTGTCTCAAAGACTATTTTGTGATTTTGAAAAATGAAGTTCTGGTTGAAGTATCATTCTTGGTGACAGGTGTTAATGTCCTCAGCTTGCCTGTTTCATCCAGTGTCTCTCCTCATTACTTGGGGGACTGAGGAAAACACTACCTGCCTGTGCTCCTGGATCTTTTAGAATTCTTCCCAGAGCTCTGAAATCTCTTGAGCTTCTTGTTGCAACATTTTTGGTACCCATGTGGAAGAGCAGGAATGAGTAATAATCCAAAGAGACTATTAATCTTGTCAGTTTTCTGGTTACATTGTTACCCATTTAAGTTTAGCACAAGTTTGTTGTGCATTGGCATTCAAAATTATTTTCCCTCAAATATGTAGACTAAATTGAAGACAAACCTTAGCAGGTAATAATGATCCAGCTTCAATTATTTTAAAGAGCAGCTATAATTGATAACCAAATAATTTACCTTTATTTAAGCAAATTATCAGGACCATATAGTTATGTTTTTTCAGTTACAGTCCCAATTATAGTGTGCGTGCACGTGTGTGTGTGACAAGGTGGGGGATTACCCTTGAACAATAAGAAATTTTAATTACTTACATTTATATATTGTTTATTTAAGGAAAATTACAGTTTGTGTATCTAAGTCCAAAGGAAGTAGCAAGTTAATTCCCAGATACAGGTCATAACAAAGATGTTCCAGAGCTACAAAAAGTTGCTTCTATGTGCCTGCCTCACTTCTGAATAAAATCTGCTATTACTATATTTAAAAATTATTTGGGGAATCAATAATAGCCACTATCTATTGTTAAAATAACATTCACAAAGCGATAACTGTAGGCATAATCTACATTACTTTTCTAGGAAAAAGCTGAAAATATATGTCCAATTGATGACAGAAGTCACAATAGCAATTTGTTTTCATGATATTTCAATACAGCAACCTGGGATGATGAAGAGTTTTATAATTAATGGCAGTTATGCTGGTCATACTCTGATAAGAAATGATGGGCTTGCCATTTACAAACATCCAATTTTATGAGCAGGAAATGAAATGCAGTCATAACAGGCCAACAGACCAAGAAGTGATATAAGCTGTAATTTTGTGATAGGGCATCTTCTGCTGGCAAAGCAAAAACATATCCCAGAGGAGCTGAATAATGTTGTGGGATTGTCTGGGAAATGGCAAAAACACTGCAGTAATTGTCAGTGTTTTAGAGTTACGCATTCCAAATTTGGAATACAAAAAATAAAGATTCGGCTTTCATCTTTCTGTTGTAGCTGGAGGATATATTCATCAAATTTCCCAAGCAGAAAGTTTCACATGATTTCTGTAGAAAAATGCTGCAAAAGGAATCAACAGAGGCTGCTGCAGCAAGGTCTTGACAGTGAACTGAAGAAAAGTAATTACAAAGGCATTTAGAGATTTTCAGCATTAAGTTTACAGATTTTTTTTGTGTTTACTATAAAGTAAAAGTTTTTCTGTTTTGGCATTTTCTGCTGCAACTGATGAAAAAATATATTTCTTCTGCGCAGAAAGAGAAAAGGTAATGGAATATGATATTCCACATCCAAGGTGTTTCATGAGAATAATACATAAAAGAAAAACTCAGGAATATCATTTAAGAATGCAACAAGTTACAAGGAAGAACAGGGTGTGATGCATACAAGTACAAATTTGTTCCTTGGTGTTTGCAACCTAAATGTTATGAAATGCGGTATTTTCATTTCAACTGGAGTGCAACATTAAAAATGTCTTTCTCCAAGGTCAACACATTTTGAATCTGTCATCGGAGTTGTTATGAAGATGAATGTTTTTACCTTACAAAAAAAAAAATCACTAAGATAGAAATAACACCACAAAAAGGTGAGCTCAGAAAGGGTCAGATCTTCTCACTAAGTGTTCTTTTCAGCACCATTGCTCTGCTGCTTTTTGAGTGCTGTTTCTAATTTGAAATTCAGAGGCTTCTGGAAAGGTGCTAAAGCCATCCTGGTTGCTTTAAAATCAGTTATTTATTTCCAGGTCCCTGCAGAAAAGTAACATTATTTTTGAACACAGCTTTTTCCACACTCCTTCATTTTTCCTTCTCTTCAGTAAATTCAGTGCTGATGAAAATACTAGAGAACTGAAAAGTTAAAGCTGGCATACCTAGAGTGTGTTTAAAAGTAGGTTTTCTAAATATACTTGAATTTTTAGTTGGGAATCCTTGTCTTACTCCTAACAACCTGTTACAATGAATTCCTTCCTATCTGTGTTTTGAAACCGAAATATCACGTTTAAGCACAGTACTTATTTTGGGCAAATGATCTACCTTTCTGTTTTGTAAAGCATAATACCACAAATCTAGATCTTTAAAGGAAATTATCAGTAATTAAAATAAAGTAAAATAAAATAATCAACTAAAATACATTCTGCTACTTAGAAAGTTAATTTAGATATTCTGCAGACAACAGTCTTTTTTGTGATCACTGAAAGACTTAATACTGAAAGAGAGGTTTGTCAGGACACACCAGGAAAATCATGTGTTTTGATAATCTACTGAGTCACATCCTAGGATAACTATGACAAATGGGAAAATTACATGGATTTCCATTTGGTTCATGAAACACATGGACAGAAGCTAAATACTGTAGTTTTTGCATTGTTCAAAATTGTTTCAGCAATAGAAACAAATAGAGTTTACTGAGTACCTACTAAACTCCTGGAACTTGTTGCTACAGGCAACTGTGAAAGCAGGCAATTCACCATGTTCAAAGAAGATTTAGGCAAATTCATGTGCAACAGGTCCTTAGACAGTAAAAATCTACAGGAGTGTATATCCTCCGATATCCTTAACACAACAGGTTTGGAAAGTACAAAGAGAATAAAGCAACTCTCTCTAAGTCTTGTTAAGTCATTATCAGAAACAAAATTGATCTTACTCAGTAGAGCACTTCTTGTGTTTTTATGGTCACAAAACTTTGTACATGCTGTTTGTGAATTTTGTTGTACAGAAGACCAGTTTAGACAAGTAATGGTTCTGGTTTAATACACCCCCTAAAAGCACAACTAGCTTTCAAGATACTGAAACAGCCACTTCAAATATAATTCTGTTGAACTTATAACACAAAATAAATGTAGTCAAATGCACCTGTTTGTAGAAAGATTAAAAAAAAAATGAAAAGCTAAAAAAAAATACAATTAACAAAAATCATAATATTCATGGATGTTAATATTTACTAGTACTTTTTGCTGCATTCAGCCTCTTCTAGTGCAGACAAGTAAATTCAGTTGAATCACTCTCACATAAAAAAGCTGTATAATATTCACTTGCCAAACTAAGTGCTTAATATACCAGACTACATCAAATACTGTTACAAAATTTAGGCATATAATTATGAGAATAGTAATGGGAAAAACAAAAACAAAACAACAACAAACAAAACAAAACAAAATAAAACAAAACAGAACAGACAAAAAAACCCACAGTTATCTGAAGTTGACATTTTCATTTTTAGGCAGTACTTTAATGCGACAATCGTCAAACATGTCCCTTTGCTCCCTTAGTACTGGCAGGTGTAAAGTATACCATGGCAGACCATATCACAGACTAATCATGTGGTGATTCAGTCTCAATCTAAATAACATGAAGAGGCAGTGTAAATAAGGTATGGAAATAATCTGATTATATTATTCTTGCATTTGGTTTTTTTTGAGAAAAGCATAGAAAGCAAAAGAAATGAGAATCCATGTTAATTTTCTTACCTCGAAGATGGGATTAACTGTACTACCTATACTCTTCATAATTATATGCAAAACATTCGAAAGTGGAGGTCAAGAACATGTCAGACAGTAACTTTCTGTAAGATTATGTTTTTGAATAAACTTTGAATTACTTTGACTTTTGGTTGTTGTTAAATATTTCTTGCTTTTTTCTAAGCAAACTAAAATGTGTGAGTGACTACAAAAAGTAAAAGAGAAATGACCTCACTTGTTTAGCAGGACTATCTTCTGTGAGAACAAATACCATGCATTACTGAATAATAATATACAGAAAATCTTCTAATGTGATGGTCTTCCCTGCCTACTATATAAATGTCAAATACAATTTTCATGTATTCAACATAACATTACCAAGAATCAACCTGACAAGTGTGATATAAATAAATGAATGTGGTGTGGTAACCTTGACAAACAGCTAAACACCCACCCAGCTGCTCAATATACTAAGAAACAAAGTGAATATTCCTCCAAAATCTGGTGATATAACATAACTGTGCTGACTGGGTATGAGGAATTGCCAAGCACTGTGCCCTGCAAGTGAGAAAATTCCTGTTTTGCCTGGACTCTTTCAGATCCATTTTTCTTCTATTAAAGTATATATTACATAGTCCTGTCTTCTGACATTTGGATTGTTTTCCTGCCTACTTTAAGAGTCTAAACTGCAGTATCACCTTCTATGAAGTATAATTATACTTTGATAAGACAAGGATATTGCTACCTTGCAGCAAATAAACAGAACTTCTATCTCTAAGAATCTTATTTGCCTACTTTACTTACTGATGTTATTTCATCATGGTGAGATTTTCTTTCTTTTTTTTTCAGTCAAATCGTTCTGATCCTTACTGTCCTCTCAGCGTTAGACTTAAATTTCTATAGTTTTCCTCATGATCATGCATTCCTTTGCAAATACAACTGACTTATACAAGGAGACACATGACAAAATATTGAATTAAGACATGGGATAGGATTTATAGGCACAGAAGTGCTCAGTACAGAAAAGTTACACATCAGAAGTTCTCTTAAGAGTGCAGGTGACAACCACCACATCTAGGTTATGCTACATTAGTGACATCTATCCTTTTCCTAACTTCCTAGGAGGAAAAAATCTGAGCTGTCTATATAAACATGTTCTGAGTCAAAATGTCATGCTAAATCAGTGCATTTAGATTTGTTTCAATGGTCTATGTGTTTTTTCCTAGTCTGTAGCATTCACCTTGTCTAACTTTTCTTACAATTAGATGGTTAGATTATAGATGTTTCATCACATAAATCTTCCTTTGTAGTCAGATTTATTAGACCAGATATGGCTGTGTACATCAAAGAAATTATTTATCCCCTTCATACAGCCGGGGAAGACAAACAGGCACTTCAGAGATGCATTCAATCCATCATTACTTCATAGGGAAAGAAAATCAGATGAATCCCATCCTTAATTTTAGACTTTCACATCTATCCGACTTAATTATGCTAAATTCCCTAGCCTGAGTGTAACATCTAAGTCAGGACAACTGAGTCTTGCCCTGGGTTTATGTGTAGGTTGAGATTTTTTTGTTGTTGTTTGACTTTTAATTGAGTCATAAAAACAGTTCCGGAGAGGGTGATCTAGAGCCTCTTAAAACTAACCCTACAACTAACCTTTCATCCTAAATATATCAACACAGCAGAATTTTGCTTTCAACCACTGCTAGAAACTTTGAAAAAGAGGATGGAATTCCCTTAAAGCAGTTTTTTATGCGAAAGTGGAACACAGCTGAGTAGATGACATTTTTGCACTCTCGTAACTGCTATTGCAACATATTTCTATTCTATTGCATATTCTGAAATGCTGCCAAAGAAGAAAAATGGATAAATTGAGAAGTAGGCTGAAGGTATACTTCTGAGCATACTTGTGTGCTTAAAAATTGACATGAGAAAAACACAAACCCAGGAAAGAAAGTCCTTGATTCTCCTGAGACTTGTTTCCCCGTGAAGTATGCAAGAAGAGGTACTTGCAAACCCTGCAGCAGTGCTAAGATGCCAAGCATTTGATTTGAGATCATTACTTTGAACTGAGGAGGACTACACTGAAAAAAGGTAGTTTTGTGTAGCCCAGGAAATACGGTATTTCTTTTGCTAATAAAAGGCTAAAGGCCTTTTACTGGCTGTGTGAGCCCTCAGGACTGGGTTTTGTCAGGCTTGGTTAGCCTTGGCCAGAGCTTGCTTTTTTTATCTGTAACATCAGTTGTCTAATGATAAGGTAGCCGTCACCCAGTTACATTTAGTCTTGCTTAGCTTTGTGCAATTGTAACATGCCTATTATTACAATAAATCTGATATATTTCTGAAAGTGATGGTGATAACATGTAGCTACTCTATATAGCATGAACTGCTGATGACCCTGGAATAAGGATGCAGCATAGAGGACAAGCATGCAATGCTTGAAATTGTGAACACAGGCACAAAGGCTATAATCAAATCACCAGTGGTCGATCACTGATCATTAAACTAATGCATCCTTGGGAGCTAGGTAAAACCAGTTTTAGGGGTGACAAAGAAATCAAAGAACAAGTAGATTACACTATATGTAATGTACACTGTATTTAGTAAATTTGGATACAACGTGGAATTGGAGACTAATTAAGAAAAAAACAATGAATAAACTGCACTAGATTGTGTATTAAAATAGACACAAGTGGATGCCACTGTGAAGAGGAAGTAACTATCAATGTCATAGTCCTTTCAGCAAAGAGGAGGAAGAAGTCTCTCACTTCTAATATCATACTTCTCCAGCTGAGGGACTTAGGAGACTAATGGCTTTCTGCAACCCCCTCATTCAGACCAAAGCTGTCAGTCTTAAGACTCGGAGAAAGAGTGAGAATATAACAAAAAGTTTAATAGATATTGTGTCGTGCTATTAGACTTTTATGTATTTGATAGTTTAGAGTGATTTTTAGTGTCATCACTGAACTAATAACTATTCATTATACATTTATTAAATCCTAAAATATTTCAATTAGACTAATATAGAATTACCTGTTTCACAGATAAAGTATGTTTCCTTAGCCCACTTAAGCTGCATAGGATGTCATTGCAACATCATCACATTATTTCTTTCAAAATTCATGGCAGATGTGGGGTTTTCCTCTAAGTGAATCTTCCTGTTGAAACTGAAAGGGGTTCGTAGATTCAGTATTTTACAGGACAATCTATGGTATCAAACCATGTACTGGATGCACAAGATTTACATGGTTGAAACAGCAGAATCATATTTAGGCAATTCAGGTGCCTGATACCTGAGTTCAATGTATTTGTTTTCTTGCCCTGCTGATGACCTTTAGTCATAATCTGGCTTTTACTAGGGCTTCCTGGGTGAAACCTAGTCATGACTGGATCAATGTGACTGAGAATATCAGCATCAATGATCTCTTAATTTTTATTTTCTTTGCTAGATTTTTTCACCACCAATTGATTCAACTAGGAAAGTATTTTGGACTTTAGATAAGACACAAGACCTCAGCAAACAGCAGCTTTAACATGTTTTTCCAATGTTTCTTGATGCTTAAAATAATGAATAATTATGTATATAAGCAGGGAAATAAATAATAGTAAAGATGTGGCATTTTCACAGTAAGCTGCATCAGCATTATCATTACTAGACTACAATGTCCTACTCTGGCATAATATTTTAGATGTATATATTGTTAGCCAATATTTTGAAATTTAATCAGTTTTTTTGTCTGTCTGGCATTTTTTTTCTATACCACATACTTATGCCTGTTTATTTCCTTTTTGCAAGTTACTTTTTACCCAGTTAGTTGTCACACTGCTTTTCTTTTTTCTTATATTTAATGATAGTGTTTTGTAATAATCTAATTTAGTGGTAAATATTTGGCTTGGAACCAATATAATTGCTCTCCAGCTTTGGATAACTAGAGAGCATTTTGGGGAATAAGTTATGCATATAGCTTCAATTTAAGGAAACAGAAGAATCATTTGCAATGGATAATGACTGAAAAAGGCAAATTATATAAAAATAGACTTCAAACTTTCCTGTGAAATGGAACTGAAGCATTTAAAAAGAGCTATGACAGAAGAACACAGTATGTTATGAGAGGCATTATCAAATAAAACTAAGGTGTTAAAAGTGTTTTGGTTTTTTTTGTTTGGGGGGTTTTTTGATTGTTTGTTTGTTTTTGTGGTTTTTTTTTTTTTTTAGAACAAAAATTAACAGCACTGAAGCACTGGGCCTGCCATGGTGTTTGGCCACAGAAGGTGCTGCTTGAAATTACATTTTGGGGTGATGTCTTGGAGGTCTGGAGAGCTGAAACTGGCATCTATACCAAAAATGTATCAATAAAGCTGTTACATGTAGCGCATCCTAAAAGCCAAAGCCAGGAGCTTCTGAACAAAGGGAATAGCCTTTCATTATCTTGAAAAAAAATACATTAGCATGATTAAAACTTTGTGAGGTTGAGTAATAAAAGAGTAATTTCTTTTCCTTCCAGGGCAGCCTACCAGTGAGACGTCTCCCTTCTACAGTGCCACAAAAACAGTTACCTTCATGTAACCAAGGAAGATTTTGAAGGTTTAGAAGCCCATCAGACAGACATAAACTGACAGCTAGTGTTAGGGAACAGACAGACAGGAATAAAGTTATCATCTTTTTGCAGGGATAGAAGTGTAGTAACTGTAGTCAGGATGAGGAATCTCAAAATGCCACTTCAGAATCAGACCCTCACCCAGAGGGATGAAACAGCTGGTAGAAAACTAATGAGTTCCTGCTTTCAGACAAGACCTCACTGGAGACCAAAGGTCTGTTCTTTTTCTTTAGTTCAGCCTCAGTTAGTCTGTGATTTCCCTTTATTAGTTTTCCCTCAAAGTCTAACATGCTTCACAAGTACATTTCATGGGCCACATGCATAGCAGCTCATTAAACCTGGATCAATCATACCCATTCTTGCCTTTCCCAATCTCCATGATATCCACAGGCAAACATTTGGTGACTTTTTCCAGCATTACACTGTGCTTGGAGAGTAAAGTTCTTGAAAAAGTCAGCCTTTAGCTGGATTCAGCACAGGTGGCATTTAGGGCACAATACATCTCCTTGAAAAACATTAAGTTACAGTTACCTTGTAGTCAATACAGAACAGCAGTAAAAATTTCTGAAGTGTAATCTGTTATCCTAACAAAGACATTTACAGCAGATCAGATGAATCAAACTTTAGCAGCACTTGCAAAGGGTGCCTAGACTGGCTGCTCCACATGTGAATACACACTGTCAGAGGAATATTATCTTTTTGTCTGCAAAGACCCTTCTGCAGAGATTTCTCCTCATAACTGCAGAGGAAACAAAGGTGATCAACTCAGATTTGATGTTTAAAATTTAATTGTCGTGATTTAGGCAAATGAACCTCATTGAACTAGGTTTTGGGTCATAGACTATCCTTTGGCGACAAAAAATATGTGATTCTTTCTACTGACTGGAACACAGAATTTCACATAGGTAACTCATATTGCAGAGGTACATGCATAATTGGAAGAGGTCTGGCTTCACTGTCTCAATTATTTCTTCTGGTGAATCATAGGAACAAAAGTTTGGGATCATGTGACTTATTGACAAACCTTTTTAGAGATGTAGCACACACAGGTAATATTGTAGATGTTTCCACCTGCTGGTCAGTGTGCCAGATTTCATCTTTTCCAAACTTTCCAGCAGTACATTCTCATTTCTTTCTGTTCTATTACTTTATTATGTGAAATTGATTTCTAGTATTTCTTTCAAAGAAATGGTAAATAACTGCGACATAAAATTCTATGAACTTCAGCAGTAAGAGTAATCAATATTTAACTGATTTTGATTATTGAGTAATACTGATTATATTATTGATTACAGTAGTAGTAACAATGATTGCTGAGTAAAAAAAAAAACAAACTACAAATGTAGCCTATAGAGTAGCAAGGTCGTTCTTACTGCCAGAGGGTTTTAAATCACCATTTTTTCCTCAGTGTTTCAAACACATTCTGACATAATTTTCATTCAAATAATCCATCAATCTGTCATGTAGTTTTACAATATTCTAGTATATTTAGGGCTTTATCCACAGAAAACTATGATCTTCTAGATTTACCTAGAGCAAATGAGTTACAAAAAATCAAAAAGTCACAGTAATGAAAATAAAGATGAAAATTCTTACAAAGGAGAAACAGAGGAGACCATCAAGGGAACAATATGTTGGCCATACTCTCACATAAAACAAGTTGGCATGCAGAACACAATATGCATCTTACTGCAGAGTAACTTCTATTTCAGTAAGAGCAGCTTGAAAACCTGGACAGGGTTATTCAGTGACAGCACAGTCTGCAAAGCCGGTGTTTCACTGACATTGGTACTCTTGATGATGACATAGTTAGAGGTCTGCTGTCATCTCTCTTTTACTTTCTACTTTCAGCTGACAATCTTTCCCTAAAGAGAGTTGTGGTGTTTTGTTTTGTTTTGTTTTGTTTTTCCTAAATATCTTAATTCATTTGATATACTCCTCATTTAACTTCACAGGAGCTTACCTGATTTCCTTCAGAGGGGTGACAGAAGGAACTGCACACACTCTATGTTCAGTATCCCCTCCTTACCTAATTGTGCAGGGCAGTTTAGGACCCACAAAAACACAAGAATGATTATCCCAACTTGGCTTTTCTGACTAGAGTCAGGTTTTCATCTTGATTCCAGGCAAGATGAAGCATCATATCATACCTACTCCTAAATGGACTACACAAGGAAAACTGTTTCTATAAGGATGGTAGCTGTGCTTCCTACCTTTTTCTCCATACAACCTCACATGTGCACCTCAGTTGGACTCTCCAGTATGTAAAAGCAGTATGTAGAAGTCATGTAAAACAAGCTGTGATAAAAGGAGAATATACAAGAGCAGGATTTACAAACAGAAGAGCTGAAGAGGGATACATAATGGGGTAACATACCATTATGTGAGAAAAAAGCAGCTACAATAGCTTAGAAAAAGATGAGATAACCTGTTTCAGGTATATCATTGTAGAAGAAGATCCCCTACAGATAGAAAAAAAGAGGTTAAAGTAAGCTTCAGGAATTACCTACCTCTCTTTCTGCTGGAGAAAAGCAAACCTCAGACTGTTTTGCGATTTACAGATATCCATATTTCTGATGACTATTTCATAACTGTAAGGTATTTCAGATGGTTTGTATTCAGCAATACATATCAAATTACTCTAGTCCAACTAAAGACAAAGTGAAGTTATGTCCATCTATATAGTCAAAGTTGTTTATGAAAACCTGCAAATATCATCTTTTATTCGATTATATCTGTGTGACAAAATTCTAAACATACTTCAGCAACATGGTGATTATAAAAAACCCTACATTTGACCTGCATTTAGACTTATGTAATAAGTAGTTTTCTGACATATGCTCAAAGCTCTCAGGTAAGAATAATTTGCATGTCCCAGACAGAACTGCCTAAAAGTGGGCATGTCCACAACCCTGTAAGAAAAGTGGGACCAGATCAGTCCGAAGAGAACGACTCTGTGTACACCATGTAATCTTCTCTCTTACATTTTGAAATTCAGCATCTTCAGAAACCTATTTCACTCAGTCTGCTGCCTTCATCCGATAAAATGGTATAAAGGAAGACAAGAGGAAAATGTTGTTTCAGTCTCCCCAAGTTTTCCTATTTCCAAACGAATTCACCCAGTTCTTCCAAAAATGCATCTGAAGCTCACACTTGGTTGCAAGGGTTTTTGTGCTTTGTCCATTATCAGTTCTCAAAAGGTAATCCAAGTGGAGGGGAAAAAAAAAAAAAAAAAGGAAAAAAAAAGAACGAGGTAGGATTCCCGCTTCAGTGTTGACTGCAGCTCCAGACATTAATACAATTTGTTTCCAGAAGTGCTGAGCTCAGTGACCTTTTGCTTAGGGGTGAGGACAGAGCTGCTTCCCCAGACCAGCATCAATAAGGCTAAGGGTTTTCCAGTTTGTCTTCTGTATCCTACGCTAATACTTCTGACAGAAATGGAAGAGTAGGGCTAATTAAGTCAGCAAGACTGCATTAATCTAATGTTTCCTAATTGTCGTTTGACCAATCCGTGCCTGGCAGTTGAAACTCCACCCAAGGTGCAAGAAATAAAGGAAATTAAATAAAAAGCATTTATTCCATGCACCTGGTATTCTCGCATGTATTGCAGGCATTGTATTAAATGTTAGAACACAAAGGTGGTAAGGACCAGCAGAGGCTCTTACTTCAAAGTAACATGCATTGCTTCAGTTCATTATCAATATTTTAAAATAAAATTCCACAGGCTTAGATATCTTACCAGAGGTTTCATCATTTGGATACAGACCCCCCAATATTTTAATGCTATTGAATACACAAAAATAAGGTTATCTATCATTATAGTTTTGCATTATTCCATTTGTTTCCTGAGTTGTAGAAGATTTCAGATTCTGGAATGAGTAGTATAGAATGCCATTATGTTTCAAGAAAGCCAGTATCTGTAATATAAAGATCCAAGTTTTAATTACATATGACTACATTTAAATTAAAAAAAAAAAAAAAAAAAAAAAAAAAACCAAAAAAACATAAGTCCACTGTATTTAATAGAAATTGTGATTCCAGCAAGGTACAAAATCACCAATAAATCAAAAATTTTGGACAACGTCATATCTTTATCAGAAGTAAAGTCATAGGCCACTACTTTGAATACCAAAAAGGCATAGTTAAAAAGTATACATTTGAGATTATTTTTAATTTTGTTTGAATAAGTTTCATGTATTCAGCAGTATGGTAACTGTAGCTACTGATACACTTTTACAGAATGTAAAATTAAGTAATCTGCTTATCATGTGCAAGAAGATGAAAGGTGTGATAGAATTCAAAATAGAGGGATGTACAGATTGAGGGAGACTTTGTTTCCTTCCTCCAAATGGTTTTATTTTAGTGTTTTTACTTCTGATTTTCCTTTTGAAAAAAAAAAAAAAATAGAAATTGAAACCAATCCTTGTATGAAATTCATTTTTAAAGCTTGTATAGCAAACAAGCACATCTAGAATGGACAGAATGGAATAGTTAGTCACTGTAATGTAGGGATGAAAACACTGTTCTCTGTCTTATTTTTTGTTCTTAACATTTTTTGTAGTTCCTTATCTATTATTGTTGTTAACAGTTGAACCTATCTTGAAGTTTGTTGGGATTGTAACCCTACTACTAAGGAATCCCAGTTCAATAGATTGTCCTCTTTCAAAATGAATATGTGGACTGTCTCAAAGATAACTTAAAAGCAAATTTACACCTAAAGAAAGGGTTTGATAAAAAAAAAAATATGCACCTCACAATCTGAGGAAATTCCAGAATAAAGAGCACCCTTTTGTGTATATGAAAATGTTGACAATACACAAAAATTTAAAAATCTTATCATTTACAAGTACCTGGTATTCTGAACAATCTTAGAATAATTTAGAAAGTTACTGGATATAGGACAATTCGCCAAAAAGGGGAGACTAAATCCATCTCAACCTAGCAAATGTCTTATCTTGATTTTCCAGGAGACAACATCCTGAACCAGGAAAAAAATGACTGTGTATCCCTACTGTGCTTTGTAAATTACCGGCTTTAAAGGAAGGAAAAACCAAAACCAAAACACATGAAATGTAAAAGTGAATTTCTTTATTGTTCTCTTCTGAGATCAAATTTCACAGAATCCTGTGTTAACAATGTCTCATTTACTATTTTGAAACGGTGGGGTCTGCTAAGTATCTTGTTCTTAATTGTTTACTCAGTCCCATTTGTATTAATAATCAATAGATTCTAGAAAACAGTCATAAAGTCCAGCCCAAAATTGTCCCTTTTTTATGGTGCAAATTCTTCATGTGGATGATAGGAGACAAAAAACAACAACAACAACAACAACCAAAAAAACCCACCAAAACCTATTTTTGCAGGGGACAATGCCCAAATCTTTGCATTTTGCATGTATGAAAGGGAAAGTAACATGCAGTTTCATGGTGCTTTACCAAATGATAATCAAGCCCAGTTCCTCCAAAAAGTGGAACACCCTCTTTCCTCACCAGGAGGTGCATCCTTTGAAATCAGACCCACTGCCCAGGGTACTACAGCAAGCAGAAAGAACAAGCCACAGAATATGCAAGGTAAATAAACGTCTGCCAGGTGACACCGTTCTGCCTTTGAAGGTCTATTGCCCAGGGGGAGTTCCCCAAACGACACTGTCTTCTTCAGTCTTCCTCTCTCACACTTTCTCCCCAGCAAGAACAGCAAAAAATTTATTCGTAGAAGTAATGAATGAACCTGAAGTATGCCCTGCCGAGCTACGCAAAATTAAATAGGTCGAGGACTCGGGTGGCTGCAGGGTGACTGTGACACTGACATTTTTAAGCAGACTGTCTGTAGCACAGCAGCCCTGCCGTGCCATCCCAAAGATCAGCATTATGGGACGTCTTCATCAAATCACTGAGCATAATCGCATTTCCTTTTATAACTGCCATGGCTTCTTTCCTACATGCTCACTTGTCTCTCTTTTTCTTCTGCACTGTATTTATTGTTATTATTTTGCCTACAAGAAAGGAAAGGTTTCTGAAATACGGCTGTGTTGTGGGTTTTTTTCCTTTGCACAACAGCTCCCCCTAGTGTTCCTTCTCTTTTCCTCTATTTCCTGATGGAGGGGAAAAAATTTATATTCAATTTATACCTAGAATTTGATGAAAGGGCTTTCTTTGGACAGTCTTACGTGTTGTGAATACATGAATATCAAAGATCAATCTGACAAGAATTCTATCTAGAGACTTTATATTCGTTCAATGAATAAGCTTTATCGACAGTAACAAACAATTACAATGTGATTTAAAAGACAAATGTATTACTTAAACTGGCTTCCCTTAAAGAGATTCTTTGGGGGCTTTTCAATGCTTCAAAGAAATATATGTGATATTTTGGTAGAGACTGATTTACTGGTAGTTTATTTATTCGTCTTGTTCCACTAACAGCCATTACTGAGTATGCAAATACCTAAACAGACTAAATTTTGCTTGACCAGATTGGTTCATAGATATATGAGAAGACTAGGAATAGTAAAGTGTTGGATTAAGAAAATAAAACAACAACAACAACAACAACAACAACAAAACTAAAACACACACACACACACCTTGAACAAACTCCAGGCACAAACATACCAATTACTGGGACCATTAAGTAATGACAATCAAACAACAGAACAACACAGGCTATACAGGTATGGGAAAATGATTTAGGAAGAATTGTGAGAGATAGGAAGAAAGACAAAACAGCAGGTATAAGAGGCAAAATGTTAGAGAATGCACGATCAACCAGTTCAATAGACGTTAAAAGCAAGGAGGTCACTGCCATTACCCAGGTCAGTCTCTTGCACCAGGTACACCCTGGATCTGAAGGAGGTGGATTTCTTTGGTAAAGATCTTTAAAGTTCGTTGGACCTAAAGGATCAAGTTTTACATTCATTTCAATCGATTTAATCTTTTTTACACTTACTTTTCAAGTGTGTTATTAGAAAAAAAAAAAAAAAAAAGTCTTAGGAAGAGTTTCTCAAACTTAATCTTAAAAAAAATGTAAAAAGCACATCATATTCACTAGAACAGTGTTTAAGAATTATGGCCAAAATGTCTTACTTTTTTTTTTTTTTTGGCTACTTTTAGGAAATGTTGGGGATATTTTAACTACTAGATAAAAAGAAACCTAATGACTAATGCATTTTAATAAGATAACTTGTTTTAATTGTGGAAAATAAAAGCTTATTATTAAATCAAGATCTCTCCAAGTTCCTCAATTGCCAGTCAAAGCAACTAGTTCTTTTTACAAACTCCCATCACCATATATGCTGACATTTTGGGTCATGTCAATGTTGTTAGATCTTGCGATGTCGGTATGACATTTTAACATCACCCTGAAGAAAAATGCATGTGAGTCTTCAGAGACAGCTACACGAGAGCCTTTGAAATGAAATTTCTGGCCATCGTCTATCTGTAAACATAACTGCCTCCCAAAGATGCAAAGTCCTCAAAAAATGCTATTTAAATATATACATACACACACACATATCTCAGGACAGTCATTTTAGGGTAACTACAACTGTAAACTAAAATGCAAAAACAAACAAAAAAACAGACCTTGAAATGCCGGGAATTTGTGTATTTAGAGGATATAAAGTTAATGAGAAAATTCCCTGATGGTGGACACCATCAGGTTTTTGAGATTGGGTAGCACCCTGTCTTCCGGAACCAAAGACTTTGGTGAGCGACTTGCTGGTCCTTCTATGCTTTGAAACAGTACAAAAAAGGCAAGTTGACTACATTCAAAGATACATCTGCTCTAATGCAGAGGAGGGAAATTCAACCCACTATTTTTGAGAGAAGGAATCCCACTGCAATAAGGGGCACATCTGGAGTTTTTCAGTCTCCTTCAGAGCTACAACATTGCCAGATCTGTTGGTCTGTGGACAACATGGTACTGTGACACCACGCAGTACTGGCAGGGCAAGTGGGTGACTGCCTGCACCTGGGACAAGCCTTAGCAAAGAATTTGATTGTTTCTTCCATCTCTCCAAGCTCTGAGTAAGGAATATACCCCACAGTCAGAGTTTATATTGACTAAAAGTTTAAATTTAGATCTCAGTTCAAATCTACAGAAAAGATACAGATATTTGTAGCCGTATTAGAGAGATATATATAAACCTATGAAAAAAAAAAAAATATTGTTAGTTGTATTTTAGCAGTGAACTGAAAAAAATAAAATATATCCTCTATATATTTCGTTCTCTGCGGGGCTTCCCAGATGATATTTCTCCATCAGACAGGTTTCAGTTCTCACCAGGGACAAGAACACTTCTCAGTTCCTGTTTACATCTTTAGGTTTCTCACCTGCTTAGCTGCGTGCTGCAAATATGACTTTAGCTTGCACATTTTAATTACACAGGAAGCCAGTTCCCTCAGCACTTCATATTGCATCTGTCAGGCTGTGTGGTAAAAGGCTGATCCCCACACAGCATGATAGGGGGAAGACCCAGAGGCACAGAACTCTACGTGGTCAGCTGTATATATTTATATATATATACACACACATGCATATTATTCATGTGCGTATGCAGATGTGCCTGCTGGGGATACATGCTCAGCCTCAATGTTGGCTGGACCTGGGGACATGGGGCCGCAGCTGCCTCCCCTCTGCCAGACTACTGGCTTCAGCAGCCCCATGTCAGTATTTTATATTTTGCATCTTCAAAGCATTAACAGAGAAATCACATTCCTGTTAGGGAGGGTTTCTTATTTTACGGAGTCTTCAAATATCCACCAGCTTTCTTTTCCTGAGCAGATTTTGTTTGTATTCCTTTTCCACAGATTTGCCTCAGCCTTTTCAGTATGTACTTTAATACTAAGCTTAGCTGTGTGAGTGAAATAAAAATGGCTAACTTTGCACTTACTTTGTGAAGAGATCTATCTTCTTTTATTTTCTCTCATATTGGGATAGAAAAATCATTTTACATCAGTATATGAAAATGAGACATAGCAAAATAAGATCCAAGATGTCTGAGCAAGTTAACAAGTAAGACTATTCATTTCTTCATGCAGTGCTTAATCTACTAGACAGCAATTAATCCTGCAGTAAAAAATGAAAAAAAAAAAAAAGTTACCTATGTTGGAGTTCAACAAAAAACAGACTGTGTTTTGTTTTGTTTTTTTTTTAATGAATTATACTTTTTTACTGAGTTGCAGTGCATTTTGTGTAATCTTTTTATGAATCTGCATTTTCTGCAGTAGGAAAAAAGTTTGTTGAATTTACAACCAGCTGCAGCCAGAATAAATGCTGGTATGTGTCTCAGACCACCTAAGTAAACCAACACAACCAACACTTTTGCTTGCAGCTCCACATTTGGAAGTGTTCTGGCCATAACAATGTTGTGCAAAGTACTGCAAGAAGGATTTGTAAAAAATTTTGTGGACAATACCAAGATTCAAGAGAGCCTGACAACTGTACAGTTTGCTAGTGTTTCAGAGAAATTGTTTAAGCACAAATTGATTATTACCTTTCACCACACACAGCTTCTCATGGAACCAGTAATCATGAAGTAACACTCGCTGAAATGTGTTTTCAATATGATTTTGGACCTCTCTAAACTGAGTCTTGTCCCCATGAGTTCTGTTCTGGTAATACTGGAGGTTTCTGTGACACCATGAGCAACTGCTGGTGGGGTGTTTGCAGGGACTAACATCAGGCAGAGGTCTCAGGCTGTGTCTGCAACAGCAGCTGGGGCAGCATAGCAGGAACTGATCTGGTGTGTGAAAGTGTTGGCTCCCAGCATCTCTACCACCCTGCAGTTTGGAGGCTTTACTTCAGATCATTTCTAGTGTGCTTCTGTAGACTGAACACCTCCTGGCAGCTGGAGCACTCCTGGATCACATCTTTTGGGATAGTCTCAATTGAAGCCCTTTCCTTTCTGCAAAAGCATAGCAAGTAGGAATGATGAGGAAATGTATTTCCAAAGCATTCTGCTGACACAAACTACAATGCTTATGGAGACACAAGATTAAATGACCAGAATAGAGACATGAACAGGGAAAAGAAAAAAACTTATGTTAGTCTAGTTCCTCATACCATTGGAGGAGACTACAGAATCAGTCTCCTAATTTAGGAACTTAAACCAGATGCCCAAAGGTGATGCTGTAAGTATCCTTCCTGATCTCCCTGAGGGACCTGCTGTTCAATCAGGGTGAAAATACTTCCTTTTTTTCCCCTCTCTTTTTCTTTGTAGTCTGTTCACTTACTTGTTGGCATCATATTCTGAAGCTTCTAGGTAATACTTGTCACACATAAATGAGCCTAAAACAAAAGCAAAGTATTATCTCTCTTTCCTCTGTAGGTACATTAACACTCTTATATTTGATCATGGATACCTGCATTAGCTGTCAGCTGGGAACTTTTCTATCTTCAGAAAAGCATACCGCATCAGGTCTGGTTCAAATCTGATATCAACAAATCCCTGTAAACTTGCTTTTCTCTGAATGTAGAATTCTCCAAATCCCACTTCAGACAATATCCAGGATGAGCTGAGTAGAGCGAGGCTTTACACAGTTGGCTCCTATTGTTGCTAATGCTGCTGCTGGTGTTATCATCAGATGGGGCTTCTGGCTGAGCAGTTCCGTATTAGCTGCGTGAGTTTAATTTTACGTGTTCCCATAGACATCAAAGGACCAAAACTCACTTCTGGTTTTCAAACACATTATTTCATCAGGCAGCCAAGGATGGCACAGCAGTGTCCGTCTTGCAGCAGTTCGTGCAGTTCCACACACACTCACTGCATTGTCCACTTCATAATAAAAATAATAATTCCTGTGACATTTAAATAAGAAGATTTCTGCTGACAAGCTGCCTTGAGTATTTTCTGAAGGTGGGACTCTGTGTCCTACCCATGAGAAACGGACTAGTGCAAGGAAATGAGTCAGATGAAGCAGTACACACCAAAAAATGGTACAAGACGCTCCTGCATGCTTAGCACAGGTGCATGTTTCTGCCTTCATCTCACAGTAGGCAAGCATGCTGTGTGACTACTGGACTCAATACAAATAAGCAAAAATGATATCTGCAAAAATGATATCTACAAAAATGATCTGTAAAAAGAAGGCATCATTATATGAACAGGAAGCTAATAAACAATGTGCCAGTGAAAATGCATCAGAACAAACATCATTAAAACTAAGCTTTGTATAACCAATATTTTTGGGGATGTTTGTTGAATTGTTTCTAGATGCCTACCAACAGTGTCAGAATTAGGATATGTATACAAGAAAAACATGATGTCAGAATGATTTCACAGTAATTTCATGTATTTGAAGAGTAAAAATAACTGTAACTCTCATAACCTAAGAATTAAGAAAAAGCAAGGGAAGCTGTCTAGTACCTCATATAAATGTTTTGCTCCACCTAGAGAAATTAAACAGCAGCTGTAGCAAGCCAAATATCAGACAGATGTCTCTAGGATCTTCCTGAACTCTAACCTGCTGTTAAGTTTGGCACACCCAATAAAACTAAGGCATGACCAATGTGCAGCTATTTACCCTGAGAGAGTTATAAAAGACATAGCTGATTAATATAATTGTCTCATACCTCATTAGACAGCTAACTCTTTCTGTGCATTGAAGAATTTTTACAAAGTATGTTCTGGCACCACATCAGAGAATTACTTTCTAAATATAAAGCAGCATATAAACACAGTTAGCTTCCATTTTTATTGCTTCCCCCAAGGTCTGTTTTCAGTGTTTCTCCACACAATAAGAGGGAGTCATGGTACTTTACCTCTGCCCCTCTAATTGCCACTTCCTCCTCTAAACATACAAATTAACAATAGAACCAGAATAAAGGAGATGCTGTGTTTAAAATTGTGGCAGAATGCAACCCCCCTCCCTCCTCCAGTATGGCACATCTCCCTCTTTCTCTGCTACTTGAGGCTGACAGCTTCTTTTGTTTGGCCCAGAGCACCCTGGCTCCTGGGCCATTAGGAGAAGGGAGTGCCGAGGCACACTGAGCCGCGCCCAGTGTGGGGGATGTTTGGAGGCTTCAGGGGCACCCACAGCCAGTGTGGAGGGTGCAGAGAAGCTTCTAGAATGCCTACAGTCAGATCTGATCAGATAAAAACGGGACTCTCGTCGAGACTCCGCCCATTGCCGCGGGTCTCTCGGAGCACGAGCAAGATGCTGCCGCCGAGAGCCGCCCTCCCCAGGATGGAGACTCCACTTGCCTCGCCGCCACGGGTGTGAGTAAAACTTCTCACAGGAGTGCGAGTATATTTATACTTTTCGTGCACATATACACATATAACTTTCCGTGCTCCATATGAGCGCGTGTAAAATTAATCCTTGCAGAATCGCGGGTGTATTTTCTTTCTGTGCACATTTGCACAAGTACTTTATTTCCTCGCACAATCGCGAGTGGCCGCCGAGAGCCCCTCACACAATCGCAAGTGTATTTTCCTCCTGTGCTTCCACATAAGCACATGTAGGATTCCGTGCACGTTTGCACGTGTAAAATAACTCTCGCAGGACTGCGAGCGTATTATAAATTTACTCTCGCAGAATCGCGAGTGCACACTTTCCGTACTCACTACGAGTACGTGTATCTCTTTAAACATAATCCCGCACCGTGTTTAGGCAAGTGTGTACTCCTTCGGGACTCGGGGACGGCTCCGGCATTGTTTTGGGTGAAGCCACGTGCATGCACATTGTGGACCGCCTGTTGGTTATATCAGTGGCTGCCCCTCAAATAATTTTCCTCAACTGATATCCGAACCTGTATTTAAGTCACTTTTGGAGCGCTAAAACCCTGTTTTTCACCGGTTCAAGAAAAGTTGTTTTTGGACCTTGTTGTCCCTTAAATTGACCTGTGGGTTGCCTCCGTGACAAAAATGAAAACTGATTTTTATGTCCTGAATGAAAGAGGACACACTCAGTTTCAACACACAAAGAAAATATTTATTAAATCTAAGATTTTTAAAATAAAATTTTGAAATTTACAAATGAAGTCTCAAAACAAACTTGTACTATGGCATTTTTCTGTCTTTGGAATGAATTATTTACAAGTTTTTGTACAGATCTGGCAGACAAGTCTTTTGGAACATGTTATGAAACAAAGCCATGCATTAATATGAAAGAAAGAACTACAACAAGGATAACTTAGAGCCTTACTGGCTTATACCACCAAAATCACTTTTATCAACTCAACCTTTCCAAAAAAGTGTTCAAGTTAGATTTTGCTGAGAAAATTAAGATCACTGACGTCAATGATTTTTTCTGTAATTTGGCACTTAGTTTTCAATAGATGAAGTTGGGTAATCAGTGGATCTTGTCTAAAATAAGCTGCCATACACTTGAAATATGTCTTGAACTTATATTTTTAAAATTTAGAATAGTTAAGGATTTTCATAATCTGCACTGTTTTAAAGCTTTTTGTTCAAATTTAGCTGAATACTGAGCATCAAAAAATCAGTTCCTTTTGTACAGATGCAAACATCTTTTGCTGAATTTGCATAATGAGGTTTATTATTTCTGCATACGTTTTTTGGAAGCTTTTCTTGCCAGTGAAAGAAAATACCTACAAAATGTGAGAAAAAGCTTCATATTGTATAGACCGGACCTGAGTTATCCCACATTCTAGCTAAGTTTGTATTTGCATGTGCAGTTATGAGTTGGTACATAAAGGGATTTCAGCTTTGATATTCAGATAAGTACATCCTCTGTTGTTTTAAATTCAAGGAGATTTCAGTGAAATTCTGAGTTTTCCTAAAGGAGAAATAAACATATTGGACATACATGCTTCTGTGTTGCTGAACTTCCTAAAAAGTTTCATAAGTAGTCATGCAAAGTTATTATTTTTTTTTTTTTTACATCTATCTGCAGTCTTCTAAAATAGCAGACCCTAAATCTTAGCACTTCTCTGTGGGTCAGGACTCTGAACCATACTGCAACCTTTCAGTCTTGTCCATGAGTCTTCTGCAATTTTTCATTTAGTTACTGCAGGCGGTCTATCCTACCACAAGGGGGCACACAGGATACTGCTTGATAAATTTAAGAACTTGTGTAGATAATTAAAATTTCCTTTAGGCTGGTAAACTTGATTCTTAATGTTGAGTAGGTTAAAAGTAACATGGGGTTCAATTTAAAGAAAGCGGGCCACAAGTTATGATAGCCTTCCAATAGGTATCAGCTCCTTCACAGGAATACCAGAGGAAAAACCAAGAATCTAAATCTATATACTCCAGGAACGTTTCAGATTATATTTATTCAACTGCGAATAAGAAAGGCATTACTTTGTTAGAGACAATGGGCACATACTGGAACAAGACAATTTATTTTAAATAGTAGAAAAATCCTAGAGTGGCCAAACATTGCACCAGGTTGGCCCTGGAGGTTGTGGAATCTCCATGGTTGTAGATACTCAAACCCTGACTGGACAGAGGTCTGAGCAACCTGCTCCAGCAGACCCTGCTCTGAGGAGGGGGAAAAGAAAGAAATGATCCAATAGAAACATTAAAAAATTACATAATTTTGCTTTAATTTACAACTAAAATAGGTACGATGTTAAAAAATACTTCACCAAAAAAAAAAAAAAAAAAAATTGTGATTACATAATTTAAAATAGATAATTCCACCTGTTAAAATAGACACACTTTCAATTAAATTTAATCATGTCCTTTAATAATAAGTAATAAATATACAGACAGCAGCAGGAAAATAGTAGATATAATAATTTAATATTAATAAAATAATATAACTGTTGTGCTTACACACTTTTATATGGTCAGCTACAAATGGCTTCTCAGGCATTTGTAAAAAAAAAAAAAAAAAAAGAAAGAACTAAAGAACTAAAGAACCTAAGTCTTCTGTGTAAAATTAAATTGACCTGAAGATTTTAAGAGTAAGTATCATTGCCTGCTGTAGGTTTCCATTCTTATTTTGAATAACAGTCTTGTGCCTTAAATATTCTAGTGGCCTAAATATTCCTCTTTTATTAGAGGTGTGTAGCAGTAGGACAAGAGGTAAGAAGAATAGGTTTGACTTTCTGTCATGTTTCTGTTGGAAAAAATGTGTGATTCAATGTAACAAGAAAGAAGATGGATTAAATAAGTTATTTGCTTTTTTTTGAAGGTTCAGGACTACTGATGAGAGTAAGAAGCCCTCTGCTTTGGAAGAAATTTAAACTCTTGACTGAACTGCCAAATAAATTTTAAATACTTGAACTTATATGTTCTTTCCAGCTACCATATGGCTTTTCTTTCTGGAAGTGGGTAGTAAACTTGACTCTCACCGATGTTTTTGCAGCTTCATTAATCAAACAGGTCAATAGAATGGTATAATTTGTTTACATCCCCCTCAGGCAGTAACTACAGGTCAGTTCTCAAGCACTTCATCTAATTTCATTTATTTCAGTACTTTGGTTTTCTTTCTTTAAAACCGAGAAGAACAAACTGAAATTTAAAGTTTCCCCTCTTTTTTTTTTTTTTTTTCTGCCCCCATTCCGAACCCAGGGATTTCTACAGTTTCTTTCCTACGTCCAAAAATCTTCATTAGCAATTAAGCTATACACTAGTTTTTGGAGACTTAGGCAGACAACTAATGCCTGACATCCCTGGGAGACAGCTGATCAGGCACATAAAGGCTTGCTTTCCTCTGTGTGTGCCAGGCTTTATCAGATCAGGTGAGACCCGTGAAGCTTTGAAATTAGACTCTGTTACTCACACAGGCTTGTGCTATGCAGTTTAGGCATTCATTATAGTTCTAGCTGTCACCATCTGTCACTGCAAAGAGAGATAATATTTGACAAAACTCTTTACAATTCCAATTTTGATGATGCAGAAAATAGGAAGTAGATGGTATATCCCTCATATGATATATTAATTAAGCCATTTCCATTTAATTACAAGGTTTGTCTGTGTCTATATGCTTGTTTATACAATACATAGAATTTCGCTCTATTTGGGGACAATCTAATAAGATAAATTCACAAACTGGATCATTTCCATATCCAAAATTTTGCCATATGTTTCCGTTACAGTCAGATCCAAAGGCATTATTCAGTTCATTAAGGATCTTATTCCCCTTCTGCTTGGGAGGTATTTGCTTCCTTTACCCCCCTGGATCAGCAAAAACATTTATGCATTTTGTGTCTGCTGTCACCTAGTTCGGCTAGAGAGAGACATTTCTGTCATCCACCTTCCACATGCATTCCAAGCACTATAATTGATTAAGAAAATTATTTTCTTTCTTCTCATCATTTTAAAATATGAATAATAAGAAAAAGTTTGAATTTGTCACTTTATTTTCCTGATTTGCTGATGTTCTTGCTGCTTTATACATTGTCTCTTCATCTTACACCCTTAGATATGATTTAGCTAGATACTTTAGAATCCAAATACTCAAATTTTAAAATGCACTTGAATAAGAACAAAAAGAAATATAACAATCCTTTCTTTTTTTTAGTCCTAAGTGTGAATGCTCAGTATTTTGTCCTATATTAAATCTATCATGAATACAAATGTGTTTGTCACGAGAAGAAATTCTTGCAACACTTTACAAAGTGGCACGTATAAGGAAAATGTAGTAAAACTGCCCTCACATTGCTATTATAACCTCTATTTATTAAAAAGGTATAAAAATAACAGTCATATACATTAGCGTTTGAACACCAGTAAAAAGACAAATACTAGATGCCTAAATTATATTTTTCTCATTATAGTTTGTTGTATTTTTTCTCTCATATGGAAGAAAGGCAACTATAAAAGACAGAAACAACTGATACTATTTGACAGGTCTCTTCACATCCCCTGTTACATTAGTTTGGAAACAGAAGGTAGCTTTTGTAACTCAACTTCAGTAAAGCCCCTTACAGCTCCCAGCTGTACCGGTATGATCAAGCTTTCTGTGGGCAAGAAGGGGCTCCCTGGGCAATTGGTGGTGGCAACTGTGCTCTGCAGGTAAAGCTGGACCCACAGGAGAGCACAGCCGCATGTAGCGGACACGCTTTGTTTTAAATCACATATAATACATTATGTGCCTTCCACAGGGAACAATATTTCCTGAAAGCAATCCAATCAGACAAAGCAAGCAACTCCTAGATCAGGGGTATCAAACTCATTTTCACTGGGGCCACATCAGCCTTGCGGTTGCCTTCAAAGGGCCGAATGTAATTTTAGGGCTGTATATACAGGTGTTTGACACCCCTGCTCTAGATGAATCAGATCTCCTTATATTATCACACACTCAAGAAAGACTGAAGATACCAAGCTGCAGCTTTCAGCATATTGGGTTGAATTATTTGATCACAGGATATAGTCAAGGAAAAGCGCAGCTTCGACCAGTTTAATTCCAGCCTTAAGATGTTGTCAACCACTGTTTGGTGTTTATAACAATAAACTTGCAGAAACCAAGAAAAACGAAACTGAAAGATTCTGAGCGTTTTTTAGGTTTGAAGCAGGTTTTCTTTTTTGAAGACATTTGGCAGTGTTTAGTGACCTCTAGTGGACAGACTTACATTTGCATTTCTTCTAAATGAAAATTAGTGTTCTCTACGTATTTTCAGGAAAGACTGCAGTGCAATGTTATAAAAATCTGACCATTTGCCTAATTATTTCATAAACTAATCCCCAAATCCTGAACTTGCATGTCCCATTTGTGATTGTGAACCTGCTTAAACTGAAGAGTGAACACGAGCAAATTATTCTCCATAGACAGTCGACAAGATTAAAAAAAAACAAAAAACAAAAAACAAAAAACAAACATTAGACAGAATCATTAGCAAATGTAATAACAAAACCAGTTCATATGTGCTAAAAGAATGAAAAAACTCAGGCTTCTGGTCCCCAGTTTCTACAAATTGAAATGCATCATTGTAAAAATCCTGTTTTCTTAAATAAATTTTCTTTTCCAGGGTAAAAAAATCCATTTTGTAAGGAATTTCACCTTAAAAAATCATAGTCATCACACTGTCTTTGTCCCATGCGTATTTTTCTTCACTTATAGCACTAGCTGTAATGTAAACACTGTCAGTATAGCTTGGGAATGAATTATACAGTTTCCTTCAAATTCTTTTGTTAGAAATTACAGATTTTCCTTAGGCACTATATATATGGAGACTTCTACTCTCTACTCCTACTCCTTGATGGGTTTCTCTCCACCTCTTCCCAGGTGTAAGAAGTACCTTTCCTTCACCTGCAATCCACTACAGACACACCCTGGGGAGCTTGGGGTGAAAGATCAGGAAATTATCTCCCCTTTCTTCATTGTTATACCATAACCACTATATTATTGTTTGATTATTCAGGGTAGAAGCAATTATTCAGTTCCTATGGCTGATCTCAGAAGGTCACTTCTCTGATTGGGGGGTTTCATTTATTTCTTTATTATGACAGCCTGTGGTAGTTGGCAGAGTGCGCTTATAATTGTTGGAGTTAAGTTTAACTAGGAGCTGCAACTCTGAGAAAAAAAATAATATCATTCAGTCTTGGCAATATAATCAACAGTGGCAGTAAAATAATCAGCAAACCTAATTATCTCAAATTATCACTGTACTCTCTTAAGAAAGAAAAACGTGAGAGAGCAGAAAAGCAGATCAAAAATGACCACACTTTCTTCACAGAGGTGATAACAATGTTGTAGAGGCAATGGACAGCATACAGCAAGCAGTAAATTGTAAGGACCTCATAGTTAGTGAAGTCTGACTCATATTAGCCTCCTCATCACGCAATTCAGATCAGCACACTCTGGAGCATTTCTACCTCATTCAGCCATGGCTAGCTTCTTCTCAGATGTCTCTAGTCATTTGGCTTTCTTTGCTGAAAATAATAATTCTTTAAAAAAACCAATCTTTGATGCACCGCTTGACTGCAGCCTTTCCTGACAGGCCATGAAGGACCATTCAGAACATAAACTCCCCTGACAGGCAATAATCCAGGCTATTTCAGCAAGGGTAGGAGAGACGTTTTGATTCAGACTTCCAGTGAGCCATGCAGGGATGTCTCATTGTCTTTAATTCCTTCATTAAGACATCAGTCCAAGGTGGAAAAGCAGTGCAAATTTACAAGGTGAACCTTGCAAAACACCAAGTCACAAAACTGCTGCTGCACTACTTCTGGAAGTTTTCTGTGGAGAAGGAAGAGTTGTTGTAACAGCCTCCATCTACTCACTGGGTATCGAAGTAGGTGCTTTACACAGACCAGTTGCTTGTGTCTCTCCCATGTGCCCAGTGCTTTGAACTGTCCTCACCTTTGCTTCTGCTAAGCACTTCTGATGTTGAGGTGTTTTTCACTTTGGATGTAATACTAACGCAAGCAGTTTCCCTGCCAGCACAGCACTGTGACACTGAACCCTGCAACAATCTCTACCATTTTTTTCTCCCCAATAAACTCAGTCTATCCTGACATTGAGCAAAATATCTTCATATACACTTAATTTATCCAAACTTTTCTTTAGAGACTGTTTCGTGTTCAAGGACCCCTTATACCAGCATCACATAGGAAGACTAATTAACCCTTATGACGTTCTCAGGTGGAGACGATGCACAGTAGCATAGTAACAAATTTACTTCATTGGCAACAATGTGAAAATGTTGCAGTCTAACTAATATTCATTCTCTCCATTTATTTACTTCCATAGGTATATATAAAAATGCATGTACTACAAAGAACTGATTGCAAGTGTCTTCTTGATCTTTTACATCTGAGATTGCCCCAAATCTGAAGCAGGAATTTTAGCAGTAATTCCAAAGTTTCCCATATCTTTAACCGATATAAATTAAATCATTCACTGTTTAGAACTTACCAATCCTTTTGTGTTGGTAGCTCATCATATCTTTGGATTAAAGTAGATCGTTCAGTGGTTAATTTTGACCCATATTAGTTACTATTCATTTACTCCAACATTATTCTGTATTTCCTACCATATTCTGTAGCATTGTCCTTCCTCTCCTTTACTATAACAAACACTGGCTTTGCTCCTGCTGAGTCAGGCTTGCTAGTTAACCTTCTGGTCCCATATTGTGGAAACGGTAAGATCTCATGAATCACTGTTGATATTTGTTCCACTCAATAGGGTAAAAGGTTTCTTGAGTAAAGACGTGCCCTTGGCAGCCACAGACCAAATCACTGGGATGACCACTAGATCACTTTATTCCCTCCCTGGCAGGAGAGAACAAAAGGTTTGTAGCTCATCTTCCTGGGCTGTCTTGTTAACAAAGACAGGGTCGATATCTCCTATTGAAAAGACTTAGAAAAGAAAGTTGAGTACTCAGAATAATGCATCGAATGTATGGCTTGCTAGTAGCTGTAAGGTGAGGGTAGCTGGGCAAAACACATTGTAGTCTGTTTAATGTATAGAAAATCTGACAGGCAATAATCGATCTAACAACACTGATGTTAAACAGCAAATGGAAAAACATACCCACTATGACAAGTTAGGAAACACAGATGAAAATAAGACCATTATTTTCAGCACACAAATTAAGCCTGGTAAATGCATGCATACATTCTACAAGAAGACACTCTTCAGAGACTTGCAACAACCTACTCTACCCTCTGTGGACAGTTCAGAATTACTTTGATGACTGTATAGAATACTATGACTTTTAATTACTGTGACATTTGCCCATCCTGTGACTGAGCACTTAGAACTTATACATTTTAACGAAATAATGTGGAGACACTGGGGTCTAATAGATAGACCACTATACCAAGATTCTGAATTCAGTCCTCAGCTCTATCATTCCATCCACTCCTTTGAGTGGTCTTAGAAAATTTTCCTCACTTTTCCCTCTTTTACTTTCTCTGTTTATAAAAGCAAAATAATATTTATCTCCTCTGAAATGTCAGGCTTGCTGAGAGCCATGCATGCAATAACCTCAATGGAAGGCTGAACTAGCATATTGACAAGAATCACTTTGTGCTTTTTACCAAAAGGCTAAGGTATACTGTCATACAATCCAGTTCAGATCTATCCAGAGAGAAGGTCCAGAAGTGTTACCTACATCAAGCTGCTTGTCTAAAAGTTACAAAAGTGAAAAGAAGAGGTGTGAGAGTGCTGAGTGGTCTTAAAAATCAAACAAGAAGCTCCACACCCACACACCACCACCCCCCCAGAAAACAAACAAACAAACAAACAAACAAAAACAAAACCAAAACAAAACAAAATAAAAACTTATTTTACAAGCAGTCTATTTCTGTTACTATTTGCTGCATAATACCTGCAACATCTGCTGTAGGTCAATAGTGGTCTGTGTAGAGACACCCAAGGACAGGTTTTTGAAAGGGACAAAACACTCATAAGCAACACATTAGTCCTACAGTACTGCAGCTTCATGGGGCTGCCGAACCGGAATGAGTAGATGTAGTTTAAGAGCAGCAATAAAGCAAACCCAATACATGACAGCATTTCTGAGGACAACCTTGAGAAACAGTTTGTGTTTATGGATTCAAAAGACATTAACAGGGAATGCTTTTGGAGTGGTACAGTGCCATCAAGTCATCATTGGCTATGATGTCTGATCACACACACCTGGAAAGAAAGAGCCATTGCTGAATGCAACCACTTAAGTATAACATTTAGATCTCTGGAACAACTGATATAGTCTGACAAGATGTAAAAATCCCTTTACACTTCCAGAGGAAGACCTCACAAAATCTAATAAAGTGTTAGACAGTGCAGGCTTCTGAAGACATTAAAATAATAAATGTTCCCTAGCTAATCCAAACACAAGAAGCACGTGCACAGGAGACTGTTCACTCCTATGGCTGTCTGTGGAAAATGAGATTTTGCTTAAAGAAAAGGTAGCAGTTATTCCAATAGATTCAAGGTGTGACATCACGAGCAAATTTTATTCTACCAAACTTCAGATGCCAACATGAGAGAAATACGCACTTTAAGGGTGCAATTCATCTGAGCTGTTTTAAATGCCTGCCTAGATGAGATGAGAATATGTGAGATAAAGAGCACCCTGAAAGTGCATTTTTCTTTAACAGGTATTAAGGGAGTCTTGGGTGAGTTGCTCAGACTGCAGGTCTATATGGAAGACATCTGCATCTGATTAAGTAAATCTCACCCCATGAGACTGAACTTTAAGTAAAAAGACTTTTCTAAACCAAGCCAAGTGCAAAAGCACAATTCAAAAGAAACATCAAATAAACCAAAAGGTACAAATGATGTAGCAACATATAATAGATCCACTGTTCAAGCTCCCGAAATCCTGACATAACAGTTAACCACAGGAAAAGACTTGAAGAATTGTATGACAGCAAATAAGTGTTCTTCCATGTGTGTTAAGCAGGTTTTCTGAAGGATAGTTAAGTGACAGATGAAAACAGAAGACATATTTTGAAAAATATAGTATAGTAATACACTCTGCTCAGACAAGAGGCCAACTGCAAGCACTGCAAAAGAACCAAAAGTATTAAGTAACACGTTAATGATACTGCATAATAAATCAGGCACCTTTCTTTTAGTGACAACCCCTTTTCACAACTTTTCTGGGCGAACAGAGCCACCTGTATAAACAGTCAAAAACAACTGATAAACTGGGACACTGCATACCTGGTAATGTTTGGCCACTTCAACACATCTTCCTGGAGCCAGCAAAAGCACACCGCTAGGCTGAATGAAGGGTTATTTCTACTACCTGTGAAAATTGGACCAGCAGAGTGTTAACAGGAAAGACAGAGAACAGTTAAGATAATCCCAGAGTGAGCAGCTTTCTCGAACAGCTTGAAGGGAAGAGGAAAGATCGGAGGCTGTACACAGATGAGTAAGTGTGGGTCTAAGCAGCAAGCAGGCCTATAAATAAGAGCACAAACACTAAGGTTTTATGAGATGTCTTGTATGAGGCAGCTACAGCCACAAGCAGTAATGGAAATAAAATCAGAGACTTCATAGATAAAAGCAAACACCTGGTGTACATGTATAAGCAAAGCTAAAGCTAGAACTGTTAGGACACAGATGGGACAATAGGAGATCAGAACTGATGTACATAAACAACAGCAAGGACTGAGTCAGCAAGATCCCACTCAGTACAAGCATATGCAGTAACAGTGCAGACTAAGACTGTGTTTAACACCAGCAGTACAAACAGGAGAGGCCATACTGGCTAGAAAAAGCAGCACAGATGAAGGACTGTGCAGCAGACTAACATCTACACACCTCGCAACTTCTGCCCTCCCAAAAGTAACTAGTTGTTTGCAAACAAGCATTACTAAAAACAATAGCTGTCAATATGAAACAGAGAAATCATCGTGATGTGTAAAGATTGAATTCCCAGTAGTAGAAAGAAATCATTTCAAAGAGAAACCACGTGGCCATTCTGCATACATCAGTATAGCGGTCCATGGCATCAGTAATTTTCCTAAAATAAGTTGCTTTTGTGTTTATGGAGTTTTGTTTGTTTGTTTGTTTGTTTGTTTGTTTGTTTTGGTGGTTTTGTGTCATTTCGGGGGGGGGAGGAGGTGTTTTTTTGGTAGTGTTGTTCTGTTTTGCTTTGATTTGCTTTGTGGTTTTTTTGTTGGTTTGTTTTTGTGTGGTGTTTTTTTTTTTTTGGGGGGGGGGAAATTGTGTGTTTCATTGTTGTTGTTTGGTTTTGGTTTTGTGTTTTTTGGGGTTTTTTTTCCAGCATGGAATTGCCTCTTGCTTTAACCCAGAATGCAGTTCATGAGGCACAATGTAACAGTGAATCTTGCAGATCAAACAAACATGACTGTTTTCAATGTATAAACAACAGCATGCAAAAAGGAGGAATGTGAACTCAGGTCTCCCAGATGATCTGTTAAACTACTGAGCCTTTACTTTAAATAGGCCTGGAGGTCACATCAGTTCAGTTCATCCAGGACAGAGGAATGAGAACAGGCCACAACTACCAGCTAAAAGTGTTTAAAACAGTCAGAGAATTACTAATTATATTTTATTTCTGGCAGCAGCACCTTTCCTCCAGAGCAGACTGAGTTTGTCCACCTGTAGCCAGTAATTACAGCCTGTTTTCATTGCCTCACACTAAGCAACCTACAATGCTACAAGTCTCCTCAAGGAGTTTGCAACTCAATGTGTCTGCAACATCCCTTAGGGAAGTCGTGACACTGCTCAAGGCAATTAACATTATCTTCTTCCTTCAAGTTGCAACTCTTGGAAAGACATTTTGCTCTAACCATCTTTTCCTTTAGGAATCTAGACAAGAAGCAGCAAAAGCGATATTGGAAAAGAAAGGGGAGGGGTGTCCATGCCACACTAACAGGCTTGGTATAGGGTCAAATTGGCAATAACTTCAGATAAGAGCTTTTCTTCACAAGCAGTAGGGTTTCCTACCCTGCTTACTGGATCAAATAAATAACAATGGACTGGTAAAGTCTCATTAACCCTCTTTCTCCACAACAAATTCCACAACTGGACTGGTAGGAGAAACAGATGTTCAAATACTAAATCTCTTAACAGCAGGGCCATCAGAGCTTACTGATGCCTGTGATATTTTATTTTAGTTCTTATAAATTCTGGCCAAGCATTTGCCAGCTACTATGTGAACTCCACACACTTGTTACTCACTGTAACCAGTTCCTTTTTTGTCCTGCTCATAGCTCATTCCTTTAAATCTGCATAAAGGCAATACAAGGGTTCATCAGTAACTGTTATCTGAGCAATGACATTATAAGCAGCTGCTTCTCTTCCATTCATGAGATGCTTACTTTGCGAATCTGATATAGGCCAGGAGATGGAGTCCCAGACAATTATACAGGAATTACAAGTTTCTTGACTAGCAGGGAAAATTCCCTGACACAGGAAAATTTAAGAGATTCAAAATCTTTGTTCCATTGTATTTGGGTACAGAATATATGAAGGTTTCCTTGAAGATTTCCTTGGATGCCCTCTCATGTTTTATAGGCGAACAGGCCTGCTACTTCCA
This sequence comes from Columba livia, assembly GCF_036013475.1. Taxonomy (NCBI): domain Eukaryota; kingdom Metazoa; phylum Chordata; class Aves; order Columbiformes; family Columbidae; genus Columba; species Columba livia. The sequence goes on from NC_088602.1 coordinate 116,424,620, forward strand.
GCCAAAAAAAGTTATGTCCCTTCAGCATATGAGTGACTGAATTATTTTGTCACTTACCACAAGTTGTAGATAACTATCCAAACAGAAAAATTGCATGTCCTTGATACTTGCCTTAGCAGGAGGCCTTGTGTCTCAGTAGTATTAGGTTTACTTAAGATGAATTCATTTGTCCTTATCATTGCAACTTCTAGAAGGTTGTGGAAGGTACATAGACACTTTATATTATGGCCAAGGGACCCCAGAACACTCAGGAGAACAGCAAAATTTGTTTGAAGTGAAACACCTGTTTTCTTCCATCTTCAGAGATGACCTACCCCATGGATTAGGCTACTAGCCTGATAAAGCTGTTCTTCCCAGAATATGTTTACCTTCTACTTATATCAGTCCTGCTGACAACTGCGTTGTGGTATTTAAAATGGATAAGTGTTTTAAGAATGGCAATGGGTTTGGGAGTTCACGCCTGAAACAACCAGAATGCTTGTCTCTTGTATGACCCAGACAGACAGAAACTCTGGTGAATCACAGCTCTCCCAGCAGCAGAGTCAGTTGGCAGTTATGTAGCTGCATACTGTGTCTCCTTCTGGATCCTTCTGGATGCTCTCTTCTGTTCCCATCTTCTGAAAAATAAAACATTCTGTAGAAAAGTGGCAAAATTCTTATTGCCAAGTTATTGGACATAGTGACCTGATAGAGTCTGAAAATGATGCATAATTCTGGATCTGTGAAGCTCATATTTATTAAAAAGAAAGAGACAAACACAATTTATGCAACATGATAAATGATCTGCTGCTTAGTGGAGATAAATAACCAGCCACCTATTCTATGAAACACTGTGACATTTGTGTGCTTTTTTATTAACATAATCAAGATGAAAAATCCATCCGTTGTTGAACTTCTCTCCTTCTCAGCTTTGGATCGTCCTTCCAAAGGTAAATGAAGCATTCCAGCTACAGGTCCCTCAGGTGTTGTATCATAATTTATGGGTTCCATGCAGAAAGATTTTAATAAAGTTCAGAATAAAATAGCTACGCAGAACTGAACACATATTTTCCTTTCGTTTCAATGTAATACTTTTCAGAAACTGCATTTAGATAGCATATTCCTATCCAATTGATAGCCATGGTACCAGCAGTCGAAAATGTTGTTTTAGAAATTGGAATAGTGCATTTATCAGAAATTGCTTCACAGAAGAAACCGAACACACAAATGTACTCCGAGAGAAATTTCAGAAAATGCAAATGCTAAAAACATTTGAAATAGATTTCCAAGCCTTGAGATCTTTTCTTTATACACTTTTTATGCAGTGGTGTGCACAGGAACAGTCAGCATTTGAAGGTCGGGGTTAGAAAGTGGAATCTTTCTTTTTTTATTGGTGAACATTTGCTCGCTGAAACACTGCCTTTGACTCATTGGTTTTTTATCAGTGTGAATAAGTAATTTACAATTTGATCTCATCTGAATGAGTCACGTATCTTTCATGAAGTAAAAGCTTTCTGAAACAAATCATTACAGGAACTGTCACATTATCAGCATAGACTGAAGTATACCGGTCATCTGGTAGCATATCTGTAATTTGTCAAAAAAGTTGGTTCTGCAATTTCCCAAGGTTATTCATTTGAACAGTATTTACAGGGCACTGATCAAAACTGCTCTTTAGCAAGGAGATAGTAGGCTGTGCATATACTCCCAGCAAAAGAGTGGTATTCTGCTTGTAAGTGCTATTACTACTCAAACCCTGAAGTTAATTAAGACTAAACACCACACACACCATTTGGCATGATTCAAATTACCATTTGAATATTTTATACAAATATTGTACTTTTACCAAAGCACTTTATTAAACATCTTCAAGTGGTCTGCTCTTCTCCTTTTCTTTCAACCCTTTACTTAACTTTACATTTATTGCTAACTTTTTTTTTCCATCTTACTTATACAATCTCATTCATTGTCTTTCTTCCCCTCTAACTTAAGTTCTGTAAACAAAAATTTACAGCTTTCTACCATTTCTTACTTTTTTTGTTGTTGTTCTGGATGAGCCTTAATAATCCCAAATAGGGGTTATTTTGTAATTTGTTGTGATATTTTATGAACTTTCTTGGATACCTGTTATTATACTTAACTTACTTTTCTTCATACATTTTTCTTGTCTTCACACAATACTATGCATCTTCCTAGTATCCAATCAAGTCTGCATTCTGAAGACTTCTTGCAACACTCAGTCACTCCTTCTCCAACAGTTGTCTAACTCCTCCTGTTCATGACAGACTCGTAATTCTGCACTCATGGTGGGTTTACTATCTTTTCCGCAGTGCTAATAAATGATACCCATCCCTAGTCTGACTTTGAACACACTTTCTTGGAGTCAGCTACATGTATCACTTCCTTGTGAATCTTCAGCTTTACAGAAACTAATTTCCTCTTCTCAAGTTATTTTGGGGTTAATTAAGAAACAAGGAGTTTTTGTGGGGTTTTTTTACTGATTTTCAGATACTGAAGGCTCAGAAGTCCAGTCAAAGCCACTAGAAGCTGTGGGGATTCAGCATTTCAGCATCTCTGTCAGTCCCTGAAAAAAAGTGTTTGGCAACATGTCAATTCATCACTTATAAGGTCTAGTATTTTATCATGAATAATGGCTGCTTAAATGCCTTTTTAGACCATTGATTCATCACTTTTCACAAAGCAGTTTCTCACTTCTTTTCCATTTACTCCTTTCCTCTTCTTCAGTCACTCCATTTGTCTTCATCCCTCATTCCAGCCGCAGGTCGAGACTCTGGACACCACAGAAGAGGCGCTTCTGCCAAGATTGAAAAAACCCATTATTAAATCTTTAATCCTGATTCCCTCTTCTCCTCCCCTTTCCTGGCTGTCATGCTTGAGACTCTTCCTGCAAGATAATTTGCTCTACTGCACTAGTAGAAAAATATTTTAAGGTCATGCTAGTCTGTGAGCCCTTGTTGCGACTCTTACCATGGAGACTACAGGGACTGTCTTTCTCTTGAGCAAGGGAAAAGAATATATGCTTGCAATATAATTGGGTTTTTTATATACTAGGTTGCATCTCGCTTTACTGTGTTAATCTCTGCAACTTCACAAACCTCTCCTTAGCAATCAATAAGTGCTGAACAATGTGGTACTTGCAAGGCCTTAACGTGTCTTTTCCATTCACTACATGGTTTTAGTTAAATAATTTCTTTAGTATTTTTAAAAGCTTTATCTCTGCTCCAGCTGGATCCATCTTCCTGGTTTTTAAGCCTCCATGCAAATCCAGAGTGTTTGATATTATACAGACAAGCAACCTTTCAGCCTCATTTCTATCCTGCTGGTTTTCCTTTTATGTGGGAAATTATTTTCACATAATCTCCAAAAGATGCTTAGAAAAAGATAGAAAGATTCTCAAAGTCAGTATTACACTGCTTATTTCTTTGATGTTTGTTACTTCTTTCTCTGAGCACTCCTACAGAAATGATGAAAAACCTTTTGACTCTGCAGCAGGAACCTAACCCAAAAGAAGCCTGTGAAGCCCAGCTACGCAACACAGCCCAGCTCAGAGTCCTCCTCCAGCTCTGTTTGAAGCGATGTAAAATGATCCAGAATTCCCCAATTCTATAATACACAGTCGGAGTAACAGAGAAGGGGAATGCACGGAAGGGAAAGCGTCGTCCTTTTGGGACGTCCCTTTTCCAGTGTTCATTGCACCGACCGAGCCCCTGAACCCGGCCCCAGCAGAGGGCGCTGCTGCTCCCGCGGAGCCGGCGGCCGGACACGCCAGCGGTGTCGCGGTGAATTGAGGTAACGTCGTCGATAACTGCGACAAAACCCTTACATATTAGATGTAAGAAAAAAAAAAACCACCAGGTAACAGAAAAGAGAGGTGTCTGAGGGCCTTCATAGTCCGCTTTTCTACAGATTGGAAAGCAGCAATTCAGAGTGGGCACTAAAATATTAATAAAGTATTTGTGAATATATATTGTAAGTTTAAAGCTCAAAATAGACTGGAGTTTTCTAGACGAGCATGAATTTTACCTCAATGAGACAAGTTAAGTAGCTTACTGTGTATGGTTCACACCACAGTTCACACTAACATAATAACACAAATGAGGAAGGTTTTTTCTTTTTTTTTTTTTTTTTTAGCAAGATCTCTAATTGCAGGTCCGTGTTCTCTTCTGTGATGTGGAGATAGAGACAAACAGATACAAAAATGGAAAACGTCTTTACCAATCAGCAAGTTGTTTTTACAGGCAGGAAGATACCAAATCCTCCAAAGTCCAACACCACGAAGGTAGGTAACGTGCTTATCCACAAAACTCTGAAGCAAGTGTGATAAGCTTGGTCAAACAATATTATTAGTTAGGCTTGGGATTTCACAGCTGTGTGCTCCCTCACTTTATAACAAGACCACAGAAATGACCTTTCACACTGTGTCTAGCCCCACATCTTTTTTCCACCAATGCATAGTGGTAGATGGAAAAACATTAAAATTTTTAGAACACAGAAAGCACAGGGGACTCATGCAGATGGTGGAGGAGCCAACTAGGAGAGGTGCACTGCTGGATCTCATCCTCACTAACAAGGAGGGTCTGGTCGAAGCAGTAAAGGTTGAGGGCTGCCTGGGTTGCAGTGACCACGAGATGGTGGAGTTCAGCATCTTGGGTGGCAGGAACAGAATAGCAAGTAGAATTGCAACCCTGGACTTTAGCAAGGCTAACTTTGGCCTTTTCAAGCAATTGCTAGGGGAAATCCCATGGGCAAGACTGCTTGAAGGTAAAGGGGCCCAAGATAGCTGGATTGCATTCAGAGATTGTTTCTTCCACGCTCAGGATCAGAGCATCCCCACACGTAGGAAGTCAAGGAAGGGAGGCAGGAGGCCTGCATGGTTGAATAGGGATCTGTTGGGTATGCTCAAGCAGAAAAGGAGAGTTTACAGGTCATGGAAGCAGGGGCTGGCCACTTGGGAAGAATATAAGGCTGCTGTTAGAGGATGTAGGAAGGCAGCTAGGATAGCCAAGGCCTCCTTAGAATTACAGCTGGCGAGAGGGGTCAAGGACAGCAAAAAGAACTTTTTCAAATACATAGCAGATAAAACTAATACCAGAGGCAATGTAGGCCCACTGATAAACGGGGTGGGTGCCCTGGTGGCAGAAGATACAGAGAAGGCAGAATTACTGAATGCCTTCTTTGTCTCAGTCTACTCTGCCGGAGGCTGTCCTGGGGAGCCCTGTACCCCTGAGACCCCGGATGAAGCCAGGTCAATGGAGGAGTTTGCTTTAGTTGATGAGGACTGGGTTAGGGAGCAATTAAATAGTCTGGACATCCATAAATCCATGGGTCCAGATGGGATGCATCCGCGGGTAAGTCATGCTTGACCAACCTCATAGGCTTTTATGAGAATGTAACAAGGTGGATGCACGATGGCAGAGCGGTGGATGTGGTCTACCTTGACTTCAGTAAAGCCTTTGACACAGTCTCCCACAGCATCCTCACAGCTAAGTTGAGGAGGTGTGGTCTAGACAATAGAGTAGTGAGGTGGGTTGCAAACTGGCTTAAGGAGAGAAGCCAGAGAGTGGTAGTCAATGGTGCGGAGTGTAGTTGGAGGCCAGTATCTAGTGGAGTGCCTCAGGGGTCAGTACTGGGGCCAATATTATTCAATATATTCATTAACGATTTGGACGAGGGAATTGAGTGTACTATCAGCAAGTTTGCTGATGACACTAAGCTGGGAGGAGTGGCTGACACACCAGAAGGCTGTGCTGCCATCCAGCGGGACCTGGACAGGCTGGAGAGTTGGGAGGGGAATAACCTAATGAAATTTAACAAGGGAAAGTGTAGAGTCCTGCATCTGGGCAGGAACAACCCCAGGTTCCAGTATAGGTTGGGAAATTACATATTAGAGAGCAGTGTAGGGGAAAGGGACCTGGGGGTCCTGGTGGACAACAGGATGACCATGAGCCAGTACTGTGCCCTTGTGGCCAGGAAGGCCAATGGCATCCTGGGATGTATTACAAGGGGGGTGGCTAGTAGATCGAGAGAGGTTCTCCTTCCCCTCTACTCCGCCAGGTGAGACCACATCTGGAATATTGTGTCCAGTTCTGGGCCCCTCAGTTCAAGAAGGACAGGGGACTGCTGGAGAGGGTCCAGCGTAGGGCAACGAAGATGATTAAGGGAGTGGAGCACCTCCCTTATGAAGAAAGGCTGAGGGAGCTGTGTCTCTTTAGTTTGGAGAAGAGGAGACTAAGGGGGGACCTTATTAATGTTTATAAATATATGAAGGGTGAGTGCCATGAGGATGGAGCCAGGCTCTTCTCGGTGGCAAACAATGATAGGACAAGGGGTAATGGGATCAAGCTGGAACACAAGAGGTTCCGCTTAAATTTGAGAAAAAACTTTTCTCAGTAAGGGTGACAGAGCACTGGAACAGGCTGCCCAGGGAGGTTGTGGAGTCTCCTTCTCTGGAGACATTCAAAACCCACCTGGACATGTTCCTGTGTGACCTCACTTAGGTGTTCCTGCTCCAGCAGGGCAATTGGACTAGATGATCTTTTGAGGTCCCTTCCAATCCCAAACATACTGTGATACTGTGATACTGTGACTCTTTCTGTCACTTTGTCTACCATCTCTCAGCAGCCAGATATTTAGGGAATTCCTGAGCCAGGGGGTCTGACTGGACTATTTTCCCGAACAGCCATTCGTAGATCTATTTTCAGCAAATTTTTAACTCCTTTTCAGCTACCTAAGCTTTTGAACTTCATAACATTCTGCAGCAGTCAGTTCCATCAGTTAATTATTTGTTGAAAGAAATACTGCTTCCTTTGTGTTAAATCTGCTGCCTGATATGTTAATATATTATAGTACTAATGCCTTCTCTAGGTACTAGAACATCAAGTACCTCTCCTGTAATCAATTGAGAGAAAGATGTCACAATTATTTTGCTTGCTTACACAACTTCTGACTCACAAATAATTTTCCCACATTTGTTGACACTGGGTATCAAATACCAGATTCAAACCCATTTTCATTTTACTCATACCACACTACATATCATGTTGATCTGAATCATCGGATTGTAAGTAATCCCTTATAGCATAAAGATACAGAGATGATCAGCCTATTTATGAGTTTGGAGCAGTTGCTTTTCTCTTTTTTTTTTCTTTTTCTTGCTGTGAAATATCCAGCATTAATTATGAAGAGAAAGAGCACAGTAGAGTAAATTACATTTGTTCTGTTTCTCTGAGCCCATTCCCATATTCCTGTATTATTTTTTATTTGGACCTCAATATATTAAAAGTATGACTTATCATGGACAAAACATACAATTGCCAGCATGAAGGATGCTATAGTTTTAATTAGCCATTACCTGCAGACTATTTCACTTACATGCAGATATCTAAACAAAAGCAGTAACTAGATCTAAAAACCAGCGACATGAAAAGACTGGCGGCTTTAAGACACCCTTCATTATTTTTTTTTACATTTCCCTACCATTACACAATTTTATATTATGCCTTGTAGTTCAGAGAACTTTCCCAGTCCCGACCCTTTATGGTGTTCTTTTCAGTGCACACCGTCACACCACCCACCCACAACTCCTCTCACTTTTCCTGCTTCTGTAATTGCAGACAAAGCACTATTGTATTTTGTTACCAGAACAAAGACATCATCTATACTTAAAATTGCATCAAACTCTTGGCTGATCAAACAATAAAACTATATATTAACATCAGCTGATGTTGCTCTGTAACAGTTGTGCAGCACAAGTGAATCAAGGGCTAATATATTACAGATGACTTTGATAATTAACTCCCTTAAGAAACTCATTTTCATCTGGAGACAGCAACAATAGCTCCCCAAAAGGAAGAAAAAAGTCAATTTTTCCTTTACAAATTACCTGTTGTTGCAGGACAAACTTGCAATTAGTCCATGCAAGTAATAAACATGATTTTAAGGAACAGGTTGTATCTCTTTGTGTTACATTGATTTCAAGACCATAAAGGCAAGTAAAAATTCCCAGGCTCTTTGACATTATTAAGAAAAATAGTGTATCGATTTGTTTAGTTTGTGGTAGGGTTTGATGGGACAGAAACACTGCAGGATCTAAGATGACAAGGCTTTACTTCCTGATTATGCAGGATGGATTATGGGGAAAACTATGCAGATGTCAAGTCCTTGTTGTGAAACTCCAGGCAATTCACTTGATGGGAGTTCTCCTAACAAAACAAGAGGTTATGTTCAGAGTTGTGAAACTTGGGTGGGGCTATAAATGAAGTATTCAGCCAGATGATATACTTGGTAGTCAGCATCTTAAATTATTCCAAGAAAATGAGTCCATGCCAACTGAAAGAGGAAAATAAGAGTTCGGTCTTGGCTCCCTACAAATGGGGTATACTGGTTGGTAAGTACCCTAGCGCAAGGAATGGAGAAGACCTAATAGGGGTCATAGACTTCATCTTTGCTGTCCATTATCTTTACAGACTGTTGCTCCGTGTTCTCCAGCTCAGTAATCTCTAATGCAGCTACATGGGGGCAGAGCCCTTGCTACTGTACTAAAGATCCAGTGCAGTGCCATTTCCCTGTTCCTGTGTGAGGCATTCCTCAAAATGAGAAATAACTATAGCAAAAAATCTCTCCATAGCCAGGAGATGAACATTTCCTGGAAAAATGCATTATGATTATTTTCATCAGACCCCAGGTCTTTCTCTGGATTTTCTTCTTCCTCTTTCTGTCCATCTGGTAGACACTTGGCCTTTTAAACCACTCAAACCTCACACATCAAAACTGATACTCAGTCAGCATATGCTATCAGCAGTTCTGGAGCTAGTGACTCCCTGCTTCACTTACTGCTAAGCTGGGGAGTCAACATGAATGGCCTGAATCTTCAGTGATCACGTGACTATATTTAGCTTATCTCTGCCAAGATGAAGAGTTCTTAAATTGCTGTAAATTGAGTCTCAGACTTGTAGGATCAAGAAGGGGACAACAGCTCTTGCCCATTACCCAGTGGATGTCTCCTGCAGAGTCAGGCCATTCTGCTGGTTGACCACCATCCTTTTCCTTCTTCATGCTGTTTCCTTCTTCCCATCCAAACTTCTGTTCTGCTCATCTGTCATTGTTCTTTCTCCCTGTGCAATACTGAGTTTGACTGTGCTGCAAACCTGATGGCTTTCTTGCATGAACAGATGAACTGAGAGGGAGGGAACTGAGGGACTAGTGCAGCTGAGACTTGTGCTCTTCTAGTGAACATGGGGAGCAGGACAGGTCTCAGGTTCTGTCATATGGGCTTTCTGTGCAGCACGATTCCCCCAATGCCTGCCTGAGCAAAGGTTCCTAGAAAAAAAGACTTCAGAGTAATCTGTGCATGTCAGTGTTGCTTGCAAGTGTGTAGTTTCTTATTTTTATTTTTGTTATTTCAGCTCTTCTTTAAAAAACTATTTTAAAATAATTAAGGGCAAAATAAAATTAGGGCTAACTGAAAACTTTATTTTTATTTTGATTTGTTCTTTGAAGAATGACTGTTCCCTTGGTTTTGTATGTTCATTTGACTTACGGTTGTAAAAGAGGATAGACTTCTCAAAACATACTTATTAGCACCATGTCAACATTCTAAAATCAGTATTCTCATTACCTTTTTGGTAGAACTGGCTGAATAATATTAATTAAATGATGCATGAGAAAATTTATTTTAAAAAGCTCAAACTCTGTGAAGTTCTTTTCTTCAGTTTCACTTTGCCAGAAGTAGAAGTGGGGAAACTTTGAGTACATCTGCAAAATATTTCTATAGTTTTCAATGAAATGTTTTGTTTGGGGACAAACTGCCCTAGGATATTTGGACAAAATATTTTCTGAGACTATAAATGCATTTTTTGTTAAAAAAAAAAAAGAAAAAAAGAGACTCAGTTTTGCCTAAATCTGCCAAAGCCTTGCTAAGTGTGTTTTTATTTTATTTTATTAATCTGTCTTGCCATTATATTTCTGTAAAACATTTTCTACATCTGATGCCTTTGGACAATGTCACTTATATTCACTGTAAAAATTCACTTTCAAAGCAATCCTTTTGGCAACAGAGAGGAAAATGCTATCATTGGTAGAGGAGTGCTGTATCATATTACAAATGTTCACTCCTATTAGGCTTTTTACTGTTGAGAACTAGAAACACTCACAAATTGTCAAGAAAGATACAGAAACACATTTGATATACCTAGCAGAGCTAACAAGCTAAGGCTGCTTCATAACCAGCTGTAAAAGCATGTGGAAAGCTAATCCAATCTCCCAGCTTTGGGTGAGCTTGTGAGAGCATTTCATTCAAATTACTGGCAAGTCTTTGCTTTCACACGTTTCTCACGATTCTCCTGGGAGTCAAAAGTTGCAATGTCTGATGTAGACTCTGAGCTGGAAATGGATGTAAGATAACAAAAAATATCTTCAAAATCAAAAGAAAGGGAAAGGAGAGAAGGGAAAGAGTACAGAAAAGGAGATAGAAAAGGAGAAAGAAGAGAAAATAAGAAAGAAGGGAAAAGGAGAAAACAGAAAAGGGAAAGGGGAAAGCAGAAAAGGAACCCATTATGGAACAGAAGACAAAAAGAAGGTATAATACCTGCTTCTCTATGTTTTTTTCAGAATCAATCCCATATGGAAGGACTAGTGTTCAGCAAAGTCTCTGCCTAAATATGTAAGTTTGCCAAAGTAAGGTTGAACAGTTTGCTTCCAAGAGCAGAGACAAGCAAATATGATGGTTTGCAATGAACAGGAGCACAGAAAGACTAAAAGAGAGCGATGGTACCTGCTACAGGATAAGTAAAATAGAGCTGAAAAGGCTTGGGGGCTGCAAAGATCGGAGAGAGGACACTAGCTCTAGAAGAAGGGAGGACTCCCCCAAGAACTGGGGACTGTGCTCAGGTAGGGATAGGAAGGAAATGTTGCTGGCAGCAACTTGGAGAAAGTGGCTACATGTGGGCAGGGGTATGTGGCATAAGTAATGGATTCCTGGATGGAAAGGTCAAGGATGGGAAGCAGTTATGGGGCTGGAGCACCTGACATGGAACAGGAATGGGTCATCTTAATACTCACATAGATACACATATATGTCTAAGTGGAATCCCTGTTTTGGGTTTAGAGGTGCAAACAGGGCCACTCTTCTTGTCATCACACTTGGCAGCAAGGATACTTTTGTGTGCTCAAAATGGGCAGAGCCCAGTGCTATCATACACAGTGTCCTGGGCGTCATTATCTTTTAGTCCACACATCCTAATAGGGCAGTCCTTACAAACGAGCTTCATAAAATGAAAGTAGTGGGAGAGTTGAAGAACACCAGGGATTAAACATATGACATAAAGTAAACAAACACCAAATTTAAAAAGTCGGATTTGGCTTGTGAGTTTAAAAAAGAGCAAGACATTAGAGTGGTTATAGGAAACGAGGAGAGGAGAGGAGAGGAGAGGAGAGGAGAGGAGAGGAGAGGAGAGGAGAGGAGAGGAGAGGAGAGGAGAGGAGAGGAGAGGAGAGGAGAGGAGAGGAGAGGAGAGGAGAGGAGAGGAGAGGAGAGGAGAGGAGAGGAGAGGGGAAGAGAAGTGAGGAGAGGCATCAGAAATCTGCAGGAGATTAGGGAGATGTGTTTGGGAGGGCACCTGTATTTCAGTCATTATGAGGGTGTGGAGATACAGGCTGGAGACCACTTTTTCTCTTCACTTTTCTTACCCAGCTAGTTAGCTTATAGCCCTTACAGGTCCCTCTTTTTATAAGAGCAAAGTAACTGCTCATACTATTCCTTTGACATGCACAGCTAATCTCACAGTTGGTGACACTGGTGTTCTTGGGGATCTCTTCCTCTGTAGCATATGTGCCTCTTCTCTGAAATGTAAAGTCAGAGAAAGTAGACGTGGAAGAAAGAAGAGGGGGATATCTGCTTGAGGGTAGGAAGGCTCTACAGAGGGATCTGGACTGGCTGGATCATTGGTCTGAAGCCAAGTGTATGAGGTTCAAGAAGGCCAAGTGCCAGATCCTGTTCTTGGATCACAACAACCCCATGCAATGCTAAAGGCTTGGGTAAGAGCAGCTGGAAAACTGCCTGGTGGAGAAGGACCTTGGGGTGATGATCGACAGCCAGCTAAACATAAGTCGACAGTGTGCCCAGGTAGCCAAGAAGGCCAACAGCATCCTGGCTTGTATCGGAAATAGTGTGGCCAGCAGGACTAGGGAAGTGATCGTCCCCCTGTACTCGATGCTGATGAGGTCGTACCTCAAATACTATGTTCAGTTTTTGGCCCCTCACTACAAGAAAGACACTGAGGTGCTGGAGAGAGTTCAGAGAAGGGCAACAAGGCTGATGAGGGGTCTGGAGCACAAGTCTAATGAGGAGTGGTTGGAGGATCTGGGGCTGTTTAGCCTGGAGAAAAGGAGGCTGAGGGGAGACCTTATTGCTGTCCACAACTACCTGAAAGTTGTAGCATGGAGGGGGTTGGTCTCTTCTCCCAAGTAACAAGTGATAGGACAAGCGGAAATGGCCTCAAGTTGCACCAGGGGAGGATTAGATCAAATATTTTGAAAAATTCTTCACAGAAAGAGTTGTCAGGCATTGGAACAGTCTGGTCAGGGAAATGATGGAGTCGCCATCCCTGGAGGTGTTTAAAAGGTGTGTAGATGTGGTGCTTAGGGACACAATTTAGTGGTGGACTTGTCAGTGCTAGATTAACAGTTGGACTTGATGATCTTAAGGTGATCTTAAGGTCTTTTCCAACTTAAAAGATTCTATGATTATATGAACTACAGGGAAAATAATGCTGTCAGGGACAGGATATAGGAGAGGAATCATTTTACGTTCTGAAAAAATTTTAGTTACTTGACTACTTGATAGAACTAAGAGAACTAATTCCTATTCATTAGTCCTCCCAGGGAGGAAGAATGCTAAATTTATACCACTGTATTTTTACTTAAGTAAGAAAATCATGCTTTGATACAACTTTCTACATCCTTATAGATGAATAAAAATGCAAACACCTGAAGCAGTGCAGGGAAAGAATAAATGTGAAGGTATTTGTGGAAGACATGTAAGCTTAAAGTTCAGTTATTTGCCATGTAATTCCCTTAGACCAGATTCTGCTTTCAGGCACTCTGATCTGCATTTCCACATCCATCTCCTGAGAGACAGAACAATCCTTCAGATAGTAGGTTCAAAATGCAAAGACAAGTTGGATGAATCGATGAATGAGCAGGTATTTTTCCAGATGGATTTTTAGCTACTATATGTTGGGCCATAACCAAATCTACTCAGGGAAGAAACAGGTAAGATATTTCACTCAAGATGGGCTACTGAGATACAGTAGTTGAAAGCTGAAATCCCCCCCACCTCAGCCAGTAAATACATACTCCCTTTAAGTGTGCGGTAATATGACTTTAAATCCACTATGTAACACCTGACATACTTCTTTTCTTTCTGAAATACAATGTTAAGTAAAATACATAGCAGAAGAAAAGCATTAATATAGATCATTCAAAAGAGAGAACTTTTTAGGATGCGAATGACTTTATTAGACCTTGGGTTTCTGTTGTTGGTTTTCCCTTGCCTTCTTCCTTGCTATTAATAAAAGTATAAAAATTAAAAGCAGAACTCAGATGTGAGAAGTAGGCAAACAAAACTAAAATGACTTTGCTTAAACTTTACTGTGTTTAAGAGACCAGAGAAACAAAAAAGTTCCTTTACTCGTCCTGTCTGTAACTCCAGTCAGGCTCAGGATAGAAGCAGCACCATCTTCAGGCAGAGACAGACAGACAAATTGACAGAGACAACCTCTTTGACTGGCTTTGCTTGTGCTGGGACACTGGGAAGTTTTGCTGGGCACTGTGTTGCTATGAGGACCCAAGGCTGTGACTCCTGCAGGAATGCTGCCCCTGGAGAAGCACTCTTCGCTAGCGCTGCTTCTCCCTTTGCCATGGCCAGAGTCCACCAGCCTGGCTCCCCAGAGCTTTCCTTGTAGTTTCCATCCAGCTTGGCTCTCACCCACAGTCATCATCTCTCAGCTCACACCTGGGCTAACACTCCTCCTCAGCTTTCATATATCCCTTTGCTGAAGAGCAGGAGAAGGGCCAGACACAGTGAACATCAGAGAAACCCTGACCTGTTTGCTATGCAGAAATGCTTGCTAGAACACAGAGGCAAAGCTATAGCAGCTTCACAATGACTTTTTCCTCTTTTCTACAAAATAGAGAGGGGAAGATTACCGTTTGTTTCATTTTTTGCTTTGTTTCCATCTTTTCTTCCATGGAAAAACCATGCTAGGATCTGTACATGCTGTACCTGACACAAAGCTTTAAAATACAGGATTTGCCTTTTTGTCAACAGTGATGCAGGCTCTGGTACAGAGAATGAAGAAAATATTGCCACCTGAATCTGCTCCAGCCACTCACAGCACCATAACTGATGTTCATGGAATGACATAATTGCCACAAATAATTATAAAAACACCTTTAATATATAGAATGGTTGGACTTGATGAACCTGAGGGTCTTTTCCAAATGAAATGATTCTATGATTCTATGAAGCATTGGTTGTCTTAAACTTTCATTTCTACATAGGTTTTTTTAGCTGTGACTCTATGTAAGACAAATATGAAAAATGTGATGGAAAGTATAGAATTGTCTGTAGACTTGGAGAGAAATACAATAAAGAGATTAAATAAAGCTCATGTTTCAGATAGTCATCTTACGTGTTTCTCAGAATTATTGAGAAATAAGTAAGATTAAATGTAGTTACATAAGAGTTATATAAAACACAGAACTGAGATGAAATTCACACTGCTTTTAAACATATTGAGCATTTTTTCTCCTTCTCTCAGCTTTTTATAAGCCAATGACCCTATGTGTTTTTTTTTCACACAGTTTGGACTGTTTGACTACATTTTATGTCCAACTGATATCTAAAAGTGGTGCAAAAGTTAACAGCTTACCTTGTCATTCATTTTATTACCTTGTCATATTGTCATATTATTAGCATTTTCATGCTAGTATTTCTGACACGGCCTTTGGCTTTGCCCATGGCTTTCTGAAAAACAAGAGAATTTTTAGGGATTTGTTTTGTCTCCTACAATCCTGAACTTCTTAGAGTGAGACTCACCTGAAACCATCTGGCAAGTTACAATCACAAAGAGGTTTCAGTTAGACACCTTAAGCTTTTGTAGGGCTTTTCAGCTTTTGCAGAGGTTTTCTTTCAGCAGTCATCTCACCTGCATAATTGACTAAAGACTTAGTTAAGAAACTCCAAGGACTGCTGCAAGACCAGCTAGGTTTCCGTTAGCTGAGATTATGATATAGATCTTGAAGGCTAGTAGTTATCGATTGTTTCTGTGGAATGAGGTTTCATGGCGGTTTAAAGACTGCCAAAGAGGAATCTAGAGCAGAGTTAAGAGGTTTGTCTGAGTAGATGGAACCTATGTATATACAAAAGAAAGAAAAATATCTTCAGAGAACCCTAGTTAGGTTATAAGCTCTAGCACTCAAAAGCCACAGAATGGCAAAATAATGTATCTGCTACACTGCAGTTTCTACTTCCCTAGTCATATATGTTATTTTTTTCTCCCTCCAGTAAATGTCTATGCTTTTCAGTGTGCAGGCTGAACTGGTTTACGTCTTGTGCTCCTGCTCCTTCCTCTCCTCTGCTTCAAGTACATGAGCCAGGATCTGCTTACCTGCCAAGATCAGTTGCAGCCAACTTGTGATATCTGATGCCACTGCTGATCTGTTCTCTTTCCACATCTTGTTTATTATCCATTGTCCAAAATGTGCCCACACCCTGTATAATGCATGTGATTCAAGGCCTTCCCTAGATACAAAATTATTATTTTCCTCCTGGGCTTTCCTGTAGCCTTCTGTAGTTGCCAAGTGATGCACAAACACCAATTAAGTTATTTTCACAACACATCAGTGAGACAGCAAGGTATTATTATACCCAATTTAGATGTGGAGAACTAAGGTATGAGAAACTGTGGTTCCACATGTAAGCTAGCAACATCTGTAACTACATAAGCTTGGACAATCCTTGGAACGGGGCTGACCTATTAGCTAAATAAGGTAGGGTTACTGCAGAAAATAGTATTTGATCATGCAATTAAAGACTAAGTCATACTACAAGCACCTGATAGGGTCAAGAGGAACATTACTCAATCAGCTGTAATTCTGATATTTCCTAATCTTTCCAGCTTAATTTCTGCTCTTTAGTTATGTTAATGCAGCTAATATTTTCAAACTGTAGGATTAACAACCCACAAAATCAGAAAAAAAGGAAATTTCATTAGATGTCATTATCCTGATTTTCGTGTGAGTTGTCAGAAGGGTGTGAGCCTGCAGCCTCACAGTGTAGTCCTACAGTACCCAGGCTGCCACTGGCTGTGCTTCTGTGGAGGTGTAGACTCACCTGCTGTGTCTGAAAATGAAATCTGGGGGGAAAACAACTACACAGTTTCTTTTCTCCATTATCAGTAAAGAATCAATGAGCACCCACAGTAGATAGGTGCTATGAAACCACAACCTAAAGTATTATAGTAGCAGTCTTATATTTCTTTTTTTGTGGATGAGCATTAGTTCCAGAGATACTGTTTTATCAGCAGGTTTCATGGGATTTTTGTAACACCAGAGATTCAGATATGGTCAGTTTTATTCCCAGCTTTGAAAAGAATGGTATTGATGTTCTCAGTCTCCCAAATATGACCCTCGATGTTGCACTTGCACCTTGGGCTCTGTTGATTGTATACATTTTGAGCTGCTTCTAAAAGCTTCTTAATAAAACACTGCAGAGTGCTTTCTTTATTTGTAATTCATTAAACTGAAAAGCAGAATTCTCAGGAAGGAGAGTTAAGGTGGTTAGAGTTGGATCTAATCCTCTGGCAATTTCACTGAGAAACGATTCATAAAGCCCTTTAATTTGAAGACTTGGCTGGGTTCTTCTGCTGGAGTGGCTCATCAGGTTTTCAAAGGATTAAATGTCCTATTTCAAAAGTTGTTGGATGTCTTGGAGCAATACTCTCTTGTGGAGAGCTATAAAGGGGGAAATAGTGAAACCCAAAATGGCAGTTTGGGCCTCCTATATGTGTGAGATCAAAACACAGATATTGAGTTATTTTAAAACATTTCTCCTCCTAGTTTGCTTATGTTTATAGTTAAGTTTTGTGAAAACAGTACTATACTGCTTGCAGACTCCTAAGAGAAAAGCCCACATCTTTCTTATTGCCTCCACAAACCACTTTTCTTAGATTTTGAACACAGTCAAATGTCTAGAAATTCTAACCTGGGTTTCAGAAGACATGTTCATGGTAACACTGTCTATCCAGTTCTCATACTGAGTTCTTTCTTCAAGCACAAGGAAGAAAGGTCAACAGCATTTATTGCTGTGTAGGTATGTACATCTATAACAATACATTATGCATAAGACTTTTCAAGCACTATTATTATTTATAGACATACTAGGGGCCATATTTTATTCCTTAGCTTTTGTCTCAATAATGGTCAAACTTCTGTGGCTTCAGTTTGAAAAATAATCCCATTCTAGGATCAAGCCATCCTCAGAAATACACAAATGATTCAGATTTGGCAAATTTAGAAGGAAATTAAAACATACACAGAAAAAAAGGAAAAGCAAGGCAAGCCAAGAAATTGTAAGGCTTACCTTTAATAACAGTTTATTAATCTTAATGAATCTTCTTGTAGAAACAGATAGTTCGCTTAAGTGAGTAATTTATAGGATTAACCTGTTACAAGAAAACTAGTTCATTTAGGAAACAGAACATTTGGGAAAAGAAGTCCTTTTAATGTGTTGAGTTATGGAAGGCTTTGCTCCGTATTTAGACAAATTGCACATTTCTCATCAACTTAGTACCTTGGCAAAGCACACACATTAACCACTGCTCTCTTTTCCTAGGACTCAGCATTATATTGCCTGAGGAGATGTCTACTGGGAATACTTTCAAATGAACTTCTACAGACAAAGGAATATCTGCTCTTGAGAAAGCAAAATGAAGTGCTCATCAGCAATCTGTTGGTGAAAAATTAGTTCAAAAAGTTAGTATAACATGATCAGTACTATTATTGTAGCACATATTCTAGTAGTAATGCTTAACACAATTGGAATGAATTGCTATATCTCTTTTTTCTTTATTAACAGAAAGTATCAGTCTAACAAAGCAATGATTTAGAGTTGGTTTAAAATTAATTGCAACAAATATCTACCTGCATATTAAAACTATATATTTATTCTGTGTACTGAAATATATTTCATTTGTTTATAGATTCATAGTAGTCTTTTATTAAAAAAAATCGCAAAAGAAATAATTATATAAGAAAAAATGCTTCTGGTTATTTACTAATTTATTCCTCAGGGAATGTATTTTATTCCTTGTCACTGCTCTTGTTATCTTTAACAACTTCTGTGATTTCATTGTGTGTTTAGTTCATCATTTGGACAGGTGGCATGAGTCCACTCTTCCAATATGCAAGAATTCATTTGCATTTTTATTTTGTCACAAGACAATGAAAGCAATGAGTTCTATCTAGACTAGAAGCTTTTTTTTACCTTTTAGTTTGAAACCTTTAATCTACTCATTCCCCTTGGCAGCCAGGTGGAGGAGACTTTAACGATATCTAGATCAGTCATATACATACTTTGTGCGCATCAGCATTGTGACTCAGTGTACCAGCCTACCCTATGATTTGTGCCATGCTAGTAACACATCCTGTTGATCCATTGGCTGCATTATGCAAGACCAGCCTGAAAAGGGGAGCTGGATGGT
Organism: Columba livia; assembly: GCF_036013475.1. NCBI lineage: Eukaryota > Metazoa > Chordata > Aves > Columbiformes > Columbidae > Columba > Columba livia. The sequence goes on from NC_088602.1 coordinate 116,443,381, forward strand.
CTCTAAACATACAGGAGTATAGGAAAAATACAGGAAAATATAAGAAAAATTATTAACATTTATTACTATTATTTATGTTTGTTTGGGGTTTTTTTCTATGCAGAAAAGTATGTTTTCTTAGGGCTATTTCACCTTCATCTTTTCTCATACTCATATGGCTGAGAAAATCCAGGAAAACCTGCCAGCAGCTGGAGCTGTAGGTTTGTGCAGTAGCTCACACATTAAAAGTCCTGGAAATACCTGTTGTCATTCTTTTTATTCTAAAATAACTTTCTCAGTCTTATATGTTTAAAAAAGAAATTGAGTAAAACTGAAGTAACACTAAATCTTAAAATAGTTACTTTTAAAAGGTTAGCTTAGAAGGATTTTCCTGTTTAATTTGCTTTGTTTTCAGACAGTGACGGTAAGTCTCCTCCATAGCAATATTTGTCCTATGAGCATAGAATCCTCAAGGGTTTATCAGGTGTGCTCCCACTCTAGCGCAGATGCTGATATATACACACCATGGAGATAAAAGGGAAACACATCTGATGGCACACCAGAGGCAACATCTGATTGTTTCAAATTCCTCTTCCCAAAGAATGACCACCTCTTTCCAGTTCTGATAGACCACATCTTGCACATGCTCCATATGGGTTTGGTCTCGTCATGGCACTGTGCACACCTATAAAATGCTCAGTGCTGTTAAATCCTGCTGAAGTCATTGGGAACTGAAGTGCACTTTGTTTCTAAGCATGATCAAAGCCTGGCCAAAGGGGGGCCCAAACTGGTGGTCAAACTCATTATTAAGACTCAGGCATGAATAATATCTATGAAAGTTAGAGGTGCAGCCAAAATACAGTTTCAGACACACAATATGAGTGTTTTCCTTCACATGCAGTCTTGTCAGTTCTCAGTTATTCAGGGCTGTCCTCATTTAAGTCTAGCTCAGCAAAATAACTGAGGCAAGTGTTTAAATTTAGGTATGTGAATATTCACGCTCAAATCACATTGAAATGTGTACTATTACTGTCCCTTATTATTAGGATTTATTCTCTCCTCTTTCCTTTCTTATCTAAATTCTCATTCCCCTCTCCTGAGACCCACAGAACAAGCTCTGAAAGCCTTTGAGAGCTTTCCCAGACTGAGAATTCTCAGGAACATCTGTGTGCATTTCTAGCTTTGTCCCTTCTGCAAACAATTTCACAAATAAAATCTTATTCATATGATTTGGGGGGAGGGGGAGGAAGAGTTGAAGAGTTAAGGGGCCAGTAAAGTGACAAGATACAGTTTCACACTTTTTTTTCTTGTTTTTCTTTTTTTCAAATCTATTATTTTTGTACAACTATTCTAGTCCATTTTTACCAGAATTTCCTACTGATTTTTTAACATATACTGCTTAATTTCAGCTACAGGCTTCTCAATGCCATTAGGTTATTTAAGACTATTTTGATTTTAATGTGTCAGTGTAAATCAACAGCAAACTAAAGATTGGACTTACTAGTGCTTCTTAATCTTTACCCTAAGTCTTTTATTTCCCATATTTACAGATTTTTTTTTTAAGTGAGAAAACTAATCTTTACTTTGTCTCTAGGAGGATTCTGCAGCTTGGCAATTAATTTACAAGTTATGAAGTTGACTACAAGCCCTTGGGGTGCTCTGATCCCACACTGAACAGAGCAGAGCTTTCCAAAATAAGCTTGCTAACGTCAGAACCTCTCGTTGCTAAGAGAAGAAGTGTGTGGAGCCTGGTAAAAACACATTGTTTCAACAAATCCATTTGAACTGGCAGCCAACTGGTCTAAAGAAAATTGAAGTAGTTTTAAGCAATACATACCAGACTGTTACATCAGCTTGTTTTAGCGGAGCAAGAAAAAAGTACAAGGGTGTTGAAGAAAATAACAGGGCTGGTGGTGGGGAAACACATATCCTCTACTTACAGAGACTGCAGAATGTAAATGTGTTCTATCAGTCAAAAAACTAATGGAGGTGAGTATAACCTACCCCAGGCTAATAATGCACAGTATGTGTAAGTTCGCAAAAGAATTTCCAATTAAGCTTCTTTTTATTACCACACTAACCAAGGCTCCACTACTGCATGGTACATTACTTTTAAGAATTGAACAGTAATTTAGAGCAGAGGTAGGCATTCCCATCCTGACTAGGAGGAATGCTACACAGCATTGACCCTCCTCTAGGAACAGCATATAAGTTCATAAGGCAATCCACACCTCACAATACATACAATTCACAATCAGCTATTGACTACCTGGATGGATCTCTTTTTGGAAGGTTCACAAGCTTTACAAATAAATGGTAGCTATCACACATTTGGTAATGCATTACAACTTGCTAATCCTCACTGGGTGTCACAGGAAAGTAATTTAGGGTTCTGCTTGATGCAGAACAATGTTTAGATTTCTTAGAGAGAAGTGTGACTTAAAAGAGTTCAGTGGCAGGTTCACTCTATTATTTACTACACAGGGGAAATAAGTCAAGCCAAATGCTGCTTAACTTCTCTCCAGGTTCCTGTACCCGTTCACGAAACAAACTTTCAGGCATCTTCCCTCCCTGATAACTGTTCACTCCAGGGGGATGTGTCTTGGAGCTCCCAAGACAAACTTTCAGACGAGACTGTATTAGTCACAGTGCAAACTGTCAGGATACTTCTCTCCCTGATAACCGTCCACTTTGAAATCTGTATTTTAGAACTCCAGTAGCAAACTTTCAGGTGAGACCCAGTAAACAAATGCAGAGCAGACTTTCAGGAGACAAAATTCTTAGAAAAATAAAAAGTTAATGGAGTAGAAGAGCAGGAGGGCTGGCTCAAGCTGGGTACCTGCACAGAGGTCTGCCCCAGCATAGAAAACTACAAGCTTTTATACCTTTACAGACCATTCACACCAAGATTCAGTCCAATAGTAATATTTCGCCACCAGGTCCTTTGCTCCCCATTGGACCCCTTTTCTCTGACTCCACGTGGGCCTTTGTTTTGTTCAGTTGTAGACATTGTTTTTGGCCCATATCCTTGAAGGTGCTGTTTTGTCTGGATAAATCCTTTCTTCTCAGCGAAGTGCTTTGCACATGTCTGTAATGTCTCCATGTTAACCTTGGATCGTTGTTTTCCCAATCAGTTCCATTTTTTCCAGCAAAATGCAAGCTAGACTTTATCTTGCAGGCCTTTAGTGTATTCTGCAGTTGCTTTTGGTAAATACAAGCTTAAAATTTTAGCAAATCTAGTCTACCAAGTAACATGAATCAAAGAGTTTATTAAAAATCATACGACCTTATATCTCTAAATAATCCATTACATTTGGTGTGCACACACTTAAGCTAAATGCTTAATATTGAACTTGAATTGGGCTCATTCACTGACCTGTGGGTAGTAAAACCATTGCCATACAACTCACTTACTTAGCAGGGAGAGCTCAGAGTGGGCTCACCCAGGCTGTCATATTTATGGAATGAAGTGGCTGACTTGTAGTCAAATTGCATACAGTAGGAAAAGTCTGCATGAGACTCCCTGCACCCACAAGCCACCGGCGTTCAGTGCCGTTCTGCTTCCCTGTGGGTCACCTGGCAGGAGTCCTTGGCCTGTCTGTGGCTCAGGCCTTTACCTCCTCTGGAGCCTGGAACAAACTGCTGCTGGTTTGGCTGGGGGAGGAGGGCAAATGCATCCACCACACTGGGTGATGAGAGAAAGCAGATCTATGGCTCCACAGGGTAAAAACTGTCAGTGAGTTTCAGAATGAGCTATCTACCTTAACAGGCAAACCACTACATATGTATGGTGGATTCATTTATCACCTGTTTTGTATAAATCACTTACATGTTAGTGGGACTGGTTTGATTTTTCTTCACAAAATTATCGTGTGTCAAAAATACTGAAAGTTCAAAAGCACAAGAAGAACTGGTTTTGGTGGTTTGTGTATCTTAACTTTGAATATTTTTTTTCTTCATTATTACATTTTAATTCCCTTTAAATCACTGCAGGATGAAATGTCATGTTTTAATAACCAGTTTTCACAGCCTTTGTGAATTCACATGCATTTATACCAAAATCATTCTCTTTTAAATCTCTTAAGTAAGAAGAAAATACTTGTGTTCAAAAGAGGTAAAGAATCTTTCTGCTTTTGGAAAACAGGTCTTCATTCAAAATCTTATGTTGTAGAGTACTTTTCATTGGCTTAGGAGAGTTGAGAATCAAGTTACTGATTAATGCCTCTATCTTATGGAAAACATACAACCGACTTCAGGGAAATTCTCTGACTTTGTGGTATCTCTGCCCTGCTTATATATGTGATTGTGATAATTGCTATGAGGAAAAGTCTTTTAAATAACATAAATAATAAAGAAACATTTTTGCTGTAATCAGTCAGCCAATATTGGAAGGAATAAGCAGTTCCGCAAAACCCTGAACTAATTTCCCTTTGAGTCAGTAGAAAGACTTGGGATTTCATGGTGGTCTTGTCATTGATTGCAACAGACATTGAAGTAGAACTTTCTGCTCTCTGGGCCACATTTGTGTTCCTGCTTACTGTGGGGTTCTACTGATTTTAACACTGGGCACCAAACTCTACTTTGGTTTTCTCAGAGTTATCATTAAACTAATTAATTAGCATTAACTCTGTGAGATCCTGTGGTGGAAGACTCCAGGTTAGAATAATACACTGTTAATGCTATTATTTTGCATGAACAATTGGAAAATAGTTGTCTCTTAAATACGAGTTTACTTCAACCATGATCTTTTGCAATCAGTTGCAGCATATATCTGAATCAGACTCTAGTTATATATAGATTTCAAAGGCAAAATTTTCACAGTGTTTTATTTCAAATTCTTATATACAAGACCTTGAAGGTGAAATGTACACTTACTCAATCACAAGGCAAAGATTTAATGTCCCTCTAATTAGAAACATGACCAGTTCTGTTAATTTACCTGAAGGAGGAAAGGTTGTGCAATCGAGTGAGCATTAATTTGGGCCTCGGGAGATTGCCACTCAGCTTCTTGCTTTTCCAGTTACCTTTTCTGTGACTTTGTATGAGTTGCATCTACCCAGATTCTGAAAGTTATTTCATTATCTGCCATTAAAATCTCATTCAATCTCAGTCAGCTGCCTAAATCACAGAACTAAATATAACCCTACAAAAACAACCAGGGATTTGTCTCAGAATATTCCTTACTCCACTTAAAAAGACCATCTACATCTGTTGCATTACTTACAGACATTTGCTTAGTATTGCCACCTGTCTGACCTGCTTTAATACATAGTTAATTAAGGAAATTTCTTGATTTCTCTTAAAAAGCTATTCCAATACTTAGTAATCCTTAGATGGACTTCTGTGTATCAGAACTGAAATCATTCCATGCCTTACTGCCTCACTTAGAAAATGAGGTGACTTTTATTATTTAACTGAACTGTTGAAAGAATAAAAATACTTTCATCTGAGAAAGTTATAATTACCAAGTTTAGGTGCTGAAGTCAATGTATTCCACATTCGAAAAGCTTGCTTGAATACCTAATCAAAACTAAGCACTGCAATTTGGCAAATTTACAAACAGTACATACAAAATAACTATCTGAAACATTCAAAAATAGATAAGCTACACAGTTTTTTGAGTAAATGAAATTCTGTTGACAACAACAAACATATTTTTACAAAGTATAAGAGATTATATTCCTTCACAGAAATTTTAAGGAAAAAAAAGGACTAATTAATTGCTTTATTTCATTGTGTTATCTTCACCAACTCCTGTTACAGAAGTAGAATGTGAAAATACTATATGCAAGGAATGCACCCCAAAGAAAGTACACTCTTCCTACTCATCAAAGTACAGTGATATAATTCATTTCAAAATTTATCTCTGTAAAAATATGACAGATGCTGGTGAACATGAAGTTTCAAAAGAAGACATACTGACATATTTCTAATTTTTTTTAACTTCAAAGTTCAGAATTCATATCTGCAATAAAAAGTTCATTTTTCTGATACAGAATATGGTTTGTAAATGTCAATTTTATTTCTATGAAAAATAAATAAATAGCTATCAAAATTGAAATTCAGGATTTTCAAACAATCAAAATGAAGTATTTGGTTGGTCAGTTACAATTTTCTGTTTGACTACTGGATCATGAAAATGTGTGGAACGTTGATTCATTGTTTTGGTGGAAACACTTTAGACTTGAATACTCAAGTATGGGAGAGGATTTCTTCCTATTTATCTTTCCTAATAACAGATAATATTTGTTTCTTTGGTGGTTTTTTTTCAGGAAATATCAGGTTGGGTTGTTTGGCAACTGCCATTCAAATAACAGTTTAAGCTTAAAGAGCCTATTGCACAAATTTTGGAAAAGTCATCGCTTCATCTTTGCCAACCTTCCCTTTCCCTCAACAGATTTTTAAAGCTGACACATTTTTTCACATGTGAGTTAACAAGGAAGGTTTTTCTTTGTTCCTTGCAGAATTTTATAATAGAGATTATCAGTTTCTGAGAGATACAATTGAACATGTATTCTGGACTCAGTTTGCTCAGTTGAAAAAAATCAACTGCTTAAAATTGTTATTCTTGGGGAACAATAGCTATTCCTTTTCTTCTGCATCTTTACACATTTTCACGTCAACTGAAAATCTCGCATGTCCAATGTCAATATTGTAATTGGTTTTCTTAAGACCAGAGTAAGGAATCAACAATCAAAACAACACCCAACCAGCCAAACAAAAAAAATCATAACCTCAGAGTTTTCTGTTTGGATGTCATCAACAAGTATTCCAAATCACAGCCAAATGTTTTGAAATGCTCTCACTGTTGAAACATATACTTTTGCAGTAGGTGGATTTCTTGTAAAGTCACTCCAACCCTGTTCTGTTTGGCCAGTTGCTCTTGATGAGGGGTTATTTCATTTTTCTGTGTTGCACCACATTTTGTGTAAATCACATGCATGTACAAACTTGCATTGCACTCACCCACGAGCCCAGCTGCTCATGAATAACTTCATTGTGAAGTAATTCAGCAAACCCTGAATACCATGCAGACAAAAAGCATCACTGCAGGGGAGTCTGATGCTTGGTCATATTTTGAATTGTAGTAAGGAACATTGTTATCTTACGTATTCTCATGGCAGCAGAAGAACTGTGTTCCTCTGAGCCTCTGTTGTGTGAGCAGTACACCCTGTCACAGCCTGCATTTTCCTCTAGTTCCCAGAAATGTGTGCACATGTATGTTTGTGAGTGGATGTATGCAAGGAGTTCATACAGTAATAATCTGCGCTATTACTAGTTAAATCACCATTGTACAGTGGTGATTATTAGTGATAAATAGCATGTACAACTGAAGGTTTGGGGTTTTTTTTAATGTTATTGTCGCTTATTCTGTTGTTGTGTTTTCCTGTCCATGTATTTGGTATAAGTTTTATTTAAGGTTTTGTTGGTTTTTTTTTTAGTCCCCTAATGCCTATAAGTCTGTTGCTGTGTCACCACTGATACCTCTGAAGTAGATTGGATAGGATGCTAAATGCTACCCGAGCAGAACTATCATGTATCACTTTCATTTTGTGGTCATGTTGCAGAACTGTAAATAACTTCATCAAAGCCAGTATGCACCTCTATGTCACATGATATCTTAGAGTATTGCAGTGTTCACAAGGTATGAAATTACAAACCACAATAATGGGTAATTACGGCTGGTAAAAAACTGTGACCCATATGACTAAAATTTGTATATTTACAAAAAGCAAGGAGTATGTGTGGAATGACATTTTCTACCTGAGCCATGTCTGCTGCTTAGCAGGATCTGTCTGTGCCTTCAGGATGGTAGATCACTGGTCTGTCAGCCAAGGACTAGTCTGAAAGATCTGTGCTGTTTACTGGTATTTTTAAGAAAAGACTGTGCAGCTGATTTTCATTGAAGAAAACGGTATCTGTCCATTGACACAAATCGCAAAACAGAATTAGGTCTAAGAATATATCAAAACAATTTAAGAGCAAAGACATTTCAAGGAAATTGCAGAGTATTTGAGTTCTGAACTTTCAGCAAGTGAAAATACTTTAAAAAAATAAAATACATGTTAAGGGATGGAAATACGCAATATAATTTAACTGTCATATATGCCAAAGCCACAGACGTTTGCAGTGTAGAGATAATGCTGCATGTTTGCAACTCAAAATTGACCAGCTACTGGCTTCACAGTGTACCTGATTTCTGCCAAGGAAGTACAGTTAATGTAAAGCTCAAATGGGTCATACAACACAAATATGTGTAAGAATTTAATGTAAAACATTATTTTAAAATATTTAATGAAAATAAATATAGACTACAAAATTTGGAATTTTCGGGTTGGAAAACCACTTCTTTGCCACACCTTCAGAAGGGGAAAACCCTATCCCATTTCCTGTCCTAATTCCTGTTTCAACTTGCACAGCATGTTTAGTTCCAACGATTGCACTACTTAGCAGATACATTCCTGCCCAAGAAACCCAGTCAAGTGTTGAGATAATATCTTTATTTAAATTATAAGATAAAAATAGTGCCACATACATATTTTTGGGTAGTACTTCTCTCCACGATATTAGGAGCTAGATATCTATCTCTGTAACAGTGATTCAAAGAAACAAGCCACAACTCTAAAATCCTGTGGCGAAAACACACATTATACCGTCTTTGAATCACAGAATGGTTGAGGTTGGAAGGGACATTTTATGGTTACCTAGTCCAACCCTTCTGCTCAGGCAGAACACCTACAGTCAGTTACCCAGGACTGTGTCCAGAAAAGATTTAAGTATCTCTGAGAATGGAGACTCCACAATCTCTCTGAGCAACCTGCGCGAGTGCTCTGACACCCTCACAACAAAAAAGTGTTTGCTGTTGTTCAGAGGGAACCTCCTGCATTTCATGTTGTGTTCCTCGCCTCCAGTCCTGTCACTGGGCAACACTGAAAAGGGTCTGGTTCTGTCTTCTTTACAACCTCCCTTCAGGTAAACATATGCATTAAGTCCCAGTTCAATTTCGTGTATTACAATGATTAGCTCAAACCTGTTTCAGCATTGGCTCAATGTTTAGACAGCTGCACTAGGTAGCAGACAACTGTTGTAATACCTAAAACATGGACATCTGTCCTTAGCAAGTTGAGTCCAGATAGTGCTAAATATGCAGGAATTTTTTATTTTATTTTTAATATTACAAATAATCCTGAGAGCTCCCCTACTTGCTTTCTGAGGTAGTCAGCAGAAAAGCTGACTATCAGTTTAAAGACGGGCCTGTCCCTGTGTGTCCATGAACTCCAGAGTAGTGGCAAAGTAGCCTGAATATGTCTGTACCCACCCATAGAGTTATGACTTCAAACATAGTTAGGACACAATACATAGAAAAAGCTAAATATGTCTGACGGGGCACTTCAGCATTTACCCACACCAGCAAGGAAACTGCCTGAAGTTGCCTGGTAGGACACGTTAAGCCCATCCACTGTGGGGGATTCAAACTGGAGCCATCTTTTGGCCTTTGCCCACAAACTAGGAGGGGTCATGCTTCAAAAACAGCAGGAAGACGTCATTTAGCCACGCATATCACCATCCAGATTGTTTAATACCCTAGTGGTTAACATACTCAGACGAGGTGTGAGATTCTTGTCTTTTATCAGTGATGTCTTCTTCCAGAAAAATGTAAAGCTACCCAAATACAGGATTGACTAAGAGGGAGCTCACTTCATCTCTGCATTGTAGCTAGACCACTACAAAGCTAAGGGATAAGAGTAATTACTTTTCTTCACAACTGTTTCATGGTACTATTATTAATAATAAAAATTATATTATGTTTTAAGTACATTAATCATGTACTATTGACTAAATCTGCTAGTCAATCTACCTCTATTCTTTGTTCCTTCTTCACCAAATGCATTCTGAAATGCTTCTATGCAGTCAGAACATAAATTGCTGAATGAGTTATATAGAAGATATAGTTTATAAAACATAACTCATAAACACATAAATATTGAAATGAATGTGCTTATTTTGAAGTACCAATGCAATTAAGTCCTGACGTTGTTGTATACAGCCTTGGGAATCATAGCATCAGTTATCATTAATCAGAGGAAAGAATACAATAAATACTAATCTGTATGAAGAAAAATAATCTGTTCATTTCTGTCCACTAGCAAAGTAAGACACAGTGGGAACACAAGTCATTTACATTTATAAGATGTATATGTTCATATATCCAGACAACTTAGCATTTTAACTAGACTTTGACTGATTAAACATAATGCCCCAGTGATAAGCTGAAGCCACAAAGCCTATACTCTGAAAATTTATGCATGGTATCTATATAAAATATTTTTTTATATTTTATATATAAGGACACTGGGAGACTAAGCCTTAATAAACTATTTCTCCAAAGAACTCTGCTGCTTATGAAATACATGCCACATTCTCTAAATACATTTTTTCTCAAATGTTTTATTACTCTCTGTCACTCCAGTTGGTGGGGGACAGTGAGAGTGGGGCTTAGATCTTGCTAGTTCTTGGAGCTGACTATGAACACTTCAGTGGAAGCAGTTGCTGTTCAATCTGTGTTACTTCTTCTAGCCACATAGTATGATTTATGCATTGTGAATGGAACAACTCATAGCCCCTTTTTGCTTGAATTTTATACCTTCAGGTATAAAAAAGACTCCTCAAACATCAGTGCAAACGATTTTAACACTTATGGCAACCACAGCTGACTATGCAGGTATTCACACACACAAATAACAGAAGTTTTCTGTCAAATACCCAGTGAACAGTTCTACAGTACAGTAACACTTCCATCTATTAAGCAAAGTCATAACATAAAATTTCTCTCAAGTTTTCTCTGATATCCCTGAAAAATTTGTGGAAGAAAATATGGATTACAAACATTTTCACAGACCATTTTCCTTGTTGATTCAGTGTTAACATGGTTCCAGTTGGTCTAGAAATGTATGGTTATATCCAGAATCCCTTTAAAAAGAAATATTTTTTTGGCTGTACTAACTTTTAAGCCAGTGTTTTACAGTGTCACAGAGGCACCCCGTAGGTTAATTTAAGGGACAACAAGGTCCAAAAACAACTTTTATTAGACCGGCGAGGAACAGGGTTTTAGCACTCCAAAAGTGACTTAAATACAGGTTCGGATATCAGTTGAGGAAAATTATTGAGGCAGCAACCACTAATACAACAGGCGGTCCACAGTGTGCATGCACGTGGCTTCACCCAAAAATGCCGGAGCCGTCCCTGTGTCCCGGAGAAATACACACTTGCCTAAACACGGTGCGGGATTATTTCTTAAGAGATACGCGCACTCGTAGTGAGTACGGGAAGTGTACACTCGCGATTGTGCGAGGGTAAATTTATAATACACCCGCAATCCTGCGAGAGTTATTTTACTTACACGTGCAAATGTGCACGGAATCCTACACGTGCTTATGTGGAAGCACGGGAGGAAAATACACTCGCGATTGTGCGAGGGGCTCTCGGCGGCCACTCGCGATTGTGCGAGGAAATAAAGTATTTGTGCAAATGTGCACGGAAAGAAAATACACCCGCGATTCTGTGAGGATTAATTTTACACGCGCTCATATGGAGCGCGGAAAGTTATACGTGTGTATGTGCATGAAAAGTATAAATATACTCGCAATCCTGCGAGAAGTTTTACTTACACACGTGGCGGCGAGGCAAGCGGAGTCTCCATCCCAGGGAGGGGGCTCTCCTGGCGGCAGCATCTTGCTCGTGCTCTGAGAGACCCGCGGCAATGGGCGGAGTCTCGACGAGAGTCCCGTTTTTATACTGGCTGATCAGATCTGACTGTAGGCACTCTAGAAGCTTCTCTGCACCCCCACACTGGCTGTGGGTGCCCCTGAAGCCTCCAAACATCCCCCACACTGGGCGCGGCTCAGTGTGCCTCGGCACTCCCTTTCTCCTAATGGCCCTGGCCAGGGTGCTCTGGGGCCAAACAAAAGAAGCTGTTAGCCTCAAGTAGCAGAGAAAGAGGGAGATGTGCCCACTCCTTCCATACTGAAGGAGGGAGAGGGAGAGGGAGAGAGGGGGGGGTTGCATTCTGCCACATACAGTTTTCCCATGAAGTGTTGTATGGATGTGCTTCATACTCTGGTTCTGCAGTCATAAACAGAAAAAGGAAAATAAGCACTTAAAAATCCATGGATTATGGATATATTCCTGTGAGCTTTCTGCTGTCCCTTGGTCCAACTGTAGTCCGTTTACTAGATCATGGCACTTAGTCTAATCTCAGTTTAAAAATCTCCAGGGACGGCGAGTCCACCACCTCCCTGGGCAGGCCATTCCAATGCCTGACCACTCTCTCTGTAAAGAATTTCTTTCTAATATCCAGCCTAAATTTCCCCTGGCAGAGTTTAAGCCCATGCCCCCTTGTCCTATTGCTAACTGCCTGGGAGAAGAGACCAATCCCCACCTGGCTACAACATCCCTTCAGGTAGTTATAGAGAGTGATGAGGTCACCTCTAAGCCTCCTCTTCTCTAGACTAAACAACCCCAGCTCCCTCAGCCTCTCCCCATAGGTCTTATGTTCAAGTCCCTTTACCAGTCGTGTTGCTCTTCTCTGGACCTGCTTCAGCACTCAATGTCTTTCCTGAACTGAGGGGCCCAGAACTGAACACAATACTCCAGGTGTGGCCTCACCAATGCAGAGTACAGGGGAAGGATCACTTCCCTTGTCCTGCTGACCACGCTATTTTTGATACAGGACAGGATACCGTTGGCCCTCTTGGCCACCTGGGCACACTGTTGGCTCATGTTGAGCTTCCTGTCAATTAGTACCCCCAGGTCCCTTTCTGTCTGACTGCTCTCCAGCCACTCTGCGCCCAGCCTGTAGCGCTGCAGGGGGTTGTTGTGACCAAAGTGCAGCACCCGGCACTTGGCCTTATTGAACTTCATCCCATTGGAATCAGCCCATTTTTCCAGTCTATCCAGATCCCTCTGCAGAGCCCTCCTGCCTTCCAGCAGGTCAACACTCCCTCCCAACTTGGTGTCATCAGCAAATTTACTGATGATGGTCTCAATCCCCTCATCTAAATCGTCAATAAAGATGTTAAACAGGACTGGACCCAACACTGACCCCTGGGGAACACCACTAGTGACTGGCCGCCAGCTGGATGCAGCCCCATTCACCAGCACTCTCTGGGCCCGGCCCTCCAGCCAGTTCTTAACCCAGCGTAGAGTACACTTGTCCAAGCCATGGGCTACCAGCTTTTGCAGGAGTATATTATGGAAGACAGTGTCAAAGGCCTTGCTGAAGTCCAGATAGACCACATCCACGGCTTTCCCCTCATCCACCAGGTGAGTCACCTGATCATAAAAGGAGATCAGGTTGGTCAGACAGGACCTGCCCCTCCTAAACCCATGCTGGCTGGGTCTGATCCCTTGTCCATCCTGAAGGTGCTGTGTGATTCCATTCAGGATGATCTGCTCCATAACCCTGCCAGGCACCGAGGTCAGGCTGACAGGCCTGTAGTTGCCAGGGTCAGCTCTGCAGCCCTTTTTGTGGACTGGGGTAACATTGGCCAATTTCCAATCATATGGGACCTCCCCAGTGAGCCAGGACTGTTGGAAGATGATGGAGAGCGGCTTGGCAAGTTCTTCTGCTAGCTCCCTCATCACCCTAGGATGGATCTCATCTGGTCCCATAGACTTGTGAGGATCCAGATGGCTCAGTAAATCACCAACTATTTCCTCCTGGAATACAAGGGGCCTATTTGGCTTCCTATCTCTGTCAACCACCTCCAGAGATGAGTTGCCCTGAGGGCCACCTGTCTTACTGGTGAAAATTGAGGCAAAGTAGGTATTAAGTACCTCAGCTTTCTCCTCATCTTTGTTAACTATATTTCCCTCAAAGTCCAACAGAGAATGGAGGTTTTCCTTGCCCATCCTTTTGTTATTAACATATTTGAAGAAGGACTTTTTATTATCCCTGACAGAATTGGCCAAGTTAACTTCAAATCGTACTTTTGTTTCCCTGATTTTTTTTCTGCACGATCTAGCTATTTCCATAAATTCTTCATAAGTAGCCAGGCCTTCTTTCCACAGTCGGTAAAGTCTCTTTTTATTTCTGATTTCATTCAGAATCTCCCTGTTTAGCCAAGCCGGTTGTCTTCCCCGCCGGCTAGCCTTTCAGCACACTGGTATAGCCTGTTCCTGTGCACTCAAAACCACCTGCTTGAAGCAAGCCCAACCCTCCTGGGCCCCCTTGTTTTTAAGCATTGTTTCCCAGGGTATGCTCTGAACTAGACTTCTGAATAGGCAAAAATCTGCCCTCCGGAAGTCCAGCGTAGAGGTTTTGTTAATAGTTCTCGCTGCATCTCTGAGTATTGAAAATTCTATTATTTCATGGTTGCTATGCCCCAGGCGGCCTCCAACCACTACATCTCCCACCAGCCCTTCTCTGTTTGTAAACAGTAGGTCTAGCGGGGTCTTGCCCCTGGTAGGCTCATTTACCAGCTGATGAAGGAAATTGTCCTCTATACACTCTAGGAACTTCCTAGACTGCCTCTTCTGTGCAGTATTGAGCTCCCAGCAGATATCCGGCAGGTTAAAGTCATCCACAAGAACAAGGGCCGTCGATTTTGAGACAGCTGCCAGCTGCTTGTAGAATAATTCATCTCCTTCATCGTCCTGGTTGGGCAGTCTATAACAGACACCCATGAGGATGTCTGGATTTGACTCGGCCAAAGTCAAAAGGAATTTTGTTTTCATAAACCCAGGGCCACACAGTGAAAAATTATTCACAAAAGTCTATATGTGGCACTCCAATGTGTAAATAACTAATCTCTTACTCTCCTCAAGGATTGCTGATGGACAAATATATTATCCAAATATAAAAGTTTTTGCCATTTTACAGCTTATCAGGCTGTCCCATGAGTATTTCAAGCTCTTCCAGTAACAAATGCTTAAAGAGGAAGGTAAGAGGAAAGGGGCAAATAAAACAAAAAATTGTTTATATCTTCATTGAAGTATTTCCTCATGTACGAAACTGTTGTAGCTAGCTGCTTATTCAAGAACACATTTTATCTCTCCCTATTTAAATTAATGGTATTAATAGGGGGGGTGGTTATCAGCTAAAAATATAAATGTATAACGTACACAGCTACCCAAAGTTTGGGGCTTTTTTATTTAAGGAAACTGTAATATACCTTGACTAGTATGGTAGCACTGTAGATTAATTGTCCCTACAAACCAGCCTATTGAGGAGGTGTAAGCTGCATTGTGTGTACAGAAGTGCAAAGTATTTGCATATTTCAAATATGTGAAGATTCATGGATGAGCAAACAAAAATAATCACTGTGGCACATATTTGTATCAGACAGCAGCATGGCTATATATTTCTGCTGCTGAAATATTCATTTTTTTATTTGTCAAATTATTAGAGCATGCACAGGGCAAAATACTTGAATTAATATCCTGTAAGCCCACATAAAGGTACTATAATTACAACAGTTGCTTCCTCTTAGAGGTTTGTTTGTGGGCTTTTATAGTTCCTGAAATACAGCTCCAGTCATAAACAGGCTATATCAACTCTTTTAAAGCATCTCTTAACAAAATGAATTTACATATTATCACAAGAACAGCTAAACAGAGTTACAAGGGGTAGATTCTAGGAGTAGGTTAGTTGAAAAGCATTTTGAAATATGAAGGACACCATTTTTATTCCACTAAAAGCAAAGAAACACAGAGGATTCAACTGAAGCAGCACAGAGGCTGAAATTAGCTTTTTTACTCCAAAGCAAACAAACAAACAGAAAATACAAACAATCATTTGCATGTCTCTGTTCAGAAATGCCTTACAGCTGCCTATATTCCTATGGAAGATTCTTAGAATACATGGAAGGGAAAAATTAATCTATGTTTCATTTAGTTGTTTGTTTTAGACTTCATTGTTTATAAATAAACAAATCTATTTGTTTATTTATTCCCTCACATACTCCACCTCACAGCAAA
Source organism: Columba livia (assembly GCF_036013475.1). Classification (NCBI taxonomy): domain Eukaryota; kingdom Metazoa; phylum Chordata; class Aves; order Columbiformes; family Columbidae; genus Columba; species Columba livia. The sequence continues at coordinate 116,459,338 of NC_088602.1, forward strand.
ACCTGGTAAAATGTATTATAATATGAATTAAGTATATATGTTTCTTTAACATTAAACATGTATTGTGGTTAATAAATAAATAAAGATTTAGTAGATAACTGTCTCAGACAGAAAGTTTTGTGGGATGGTTTAAGAATCCTATACTAAAGAGTGTATTTCCATATTAAATTATATGGAAAATAAACATAAGGAACAGAGAGCCAGCAGAAGATTATGCAACATTTTTCAGAATATGAATAAAAATCCATGAGTAAAAATCTTGGTATTTAAAAGAAACAATAGGATCACTGTGCAGAGACCATTTTTCATTTAAACGTAAGGCATGTTTGTACCTACTGTACATGGATTAGAGGTGGTCTTTTGTGTAGATACAATCCTAATGATTGAGGATGTTTTAAAAAGTCTGTCATGCATATAAAGCACAGATTATGGGTCCATAATAATATGCATTGCCATGAAAATGTTGTAACAGCTCTGAGGAGTTGTGCTGTCTGTTGTGCCAATGAAATTAAGAGCAAAACCTATTTCCAGCCACAGAGGACTGGAAAATAAAGCAGGCGCTGCCATGCACTATGCATCATGTTGTCTGCTTGGACTGGTCAAATGGATTTTTGCTGTTACTTCATACAAATTTCACTGAATGAAGTTTTCTGAAGTAATGAAATGAAGAAATAGTAGTCATGTAGTGGTAAATTCACAAGTAAGAATATCCAGTATTCATTTCCTACAAAATTACTAAAACGTGCATATGCCCATTCACAGCAGCAGGAAAGGTGCTGCACTTTTGTTATGTCTTCTCCTCCAAAGAAGTTCTTCAGACTAAAATAGAAAGCTCTCCGTATTTGTGTAATTCAAACTCATTAAGCTGATATTGTTAGCTGCTGTCAGAAGGGTACCACAAGGTTAGGGATGGGTAGCCAGACTGTCAGATTCATTTGAATTACAAGTAGGTGATTCCCTCCTGAACAGCTCCAAATATATATTATTATTATTATTGTTGTTGTTGTTGTTGTTGTTGTTGTTATTATTATTATTATTATTAATAATAATAATAATAATAATAATAATAATAATAATTTGTGCTTTGTTTTATCTTTAAATAAATATCTCAATTCAGTCATAAGGACTGCAGAACTGAAAAGTGTGTGGTATCAGATTTTGCTGTATTTCATAATAAGGAGGAACAGTATGAAATATTTATCCTAAATATTTTCAGAGAAAGATAAACCACAAATACAGGAATGATGGGACCAAATAATCTGTATCATTCTATCACTGTAACTGAAATATCCAGTTGGAATGTAACTGTCCTTTAATGAATGCAGCAATACCTATAATTTTAGTTTAAATTTCAAGCAACAGGGACATTCATCCCTAAATATTAGATTGAAGCCGTCTTTTTTTAATGCAACATCCAAAATAATGCAACATCATTTATGCAACATTGGCCAATACATTAGGAAGATTAGTCAGCAAAAATAGCAGACTGTCTGTTAGCACAGACTGTTAGTTAGACAGCAGTGAGGAGCATATAGAGTAGCCAAAAAAAAAAAAAAGGTGATTATAAGTGTTCATAAAAATTATTATCAATACTGGTTTCATTATAAATATCCAGATCATTGAAAAGAGGTAAGGTGGAAAGTGTGATTAGATTTCTGATTTTGCCAAGTTTAAGATTTAAGAAATGCACATACATACATACATAGAAGCATAATTATACATAGGATGAAAGGGAACTCTGAATATTCGAAATCTGAGTGAAATTCCAAGGCAGGTGAGTTTGCTCTGGCTTTATCCAGCCCAGGTTAGAACAGCTCCATTGGTGGAAACTCCAGGGCCTCTCTGGGCAGCTGGTTCAGTCTCACGTTCTTAGCCACTCTGAATTCACAGCTATTTATTTATTATTTATCTGTTATTGAAGTATAACAACCTCATGGCAAAGAAACCCAGTCACACCTGTCATTGGTATTCACTTTATTTTCCTTTGTGCACTTACATAGAGAGTGCCTAACTCCCTGTAATACAAACTGAAGAAACTAATAGATACTATAGATACTTACTTTCTACAGTTAAGAGTAGAAGGATTTGGCCATGTGAGCCTATACTGATATTTTTCCAGTAGTACTGTCACATGAATGAAAGCTCATAATCAGCTCTTCTTATTAGTACTACATAATATCACATTTATTGAAAGATTGGTCTTCATTCTCACAAGGGCACCTCAAAATCCACGTACCTCTGGGGCAGAGAAGTCTCTACAGTTTTACTAGCTGTAATGTGTAACAACAGTTCGGATGTATATACAGGCGAAAAAAGTCTGGGATAATCTGTCTCTGATTCACATTCACAGTTTAAATGGAGGTGAACTTTGATCAAGTTGCCCATCTATTTGTGTGCATATTAAAACATAAGATAAATAATTCAGAAGAAAAAAAGAACAGTTATCTAGAAGGTAATGTGAGGGATAAAATATGGTCTTGATCCAGGAGATAGAGGAAAACGTATTTTTTGCATGGCCTTTTTGGAAGGGCAGAGGGGAAAGTTATCTACAGATTATCAGTATGTAGGTGTCTGAAGATAATGATGAAAGGGAATTTACTTTTATAACATGTTGTCAAAACAGGCATATGCAATATCGTCATAGACTGTTTAATCACAAACCCTTATGACATACACTAAAACAAAAATATCCATTACAGTGATATTATCGCTTTCTTAATTCAGCAGGATCACAACAGTTTTGGCCTAAAACGTTCTGAATAGCTTCCACTACAAAGTTAATAATGTTTATACTGTAATTCTGAATTATTTGGATTTGTATTATATTGTAACAGAAATGTTTTCAAAATATTTTGGAAAGCTTTTCAAAAGACAAACTTAATCCATTTCTGCCTGCCACAAGATCCACATGCTGAACCTTGAAAAATCACATTACTGCATGAGTCAAGTTTCTCTCATCCTTTCACCTAATTTTGTTCTCTGTTTTTTATGCCAAAGAGATAAATTTAGAACTATTTAGAGTCAGTGAAATGTTGGATGAAAATAAGTTTTCTATTCTTGGAAAATCAGTGATTTAAGTGTTTTCTTTTATACACACACAGAGTAATTTAAATTATTCACATAAACACACACTAGTTTTGATGCTATTTTGAGTGCAAGATCTAGTTAAAAACTTGGATGCATTAAACACAGTCTGAGTGTCCTATCACTGATTTTTTTTCTCCCTTGGACTGAACAAGGCATTCATAGCTATCAAGACCAAATGGCTCTTTTTGCTTTTCCTCTCAAGCAGCTGAAGAATTACACAAGAAGAAAACTGAGTGTTATATTGAGAAATGGGCATGTTCATGCATGAAGTTCAAACAAAAAGTGCTGGCAACAAAGAACAAAATTCACCGGCTAGTTCCAAATACATTCTTTGGGTAATTTTTTAGAGGGCAGTGATCACAGAGTTAGCATAATAAAGGCTCTTTCAATAAGTACACTGCTAAAGGAACTCAAAGTGCCCTTCTTCTCTTGAAGCACAGATGTCATGCCAAGACCCTGTCAGCATATTGGCTTTACGTGTGCCTGCTAGGTTCTATACACCTGCTACTCTGCTCCATACGTTCTCCTGGCCTGCTTTGTTTATGTGTGTGTGTGTGCCTTCTGTGTAATTTTGCTCTTCTCTATGCCATGCCTTGGAGAAAAGAGGGTCACCCATTCTGACAGGCTGCATCCTGATTCCTGTCAGAGCTCCTTTGACTAAAAAGGACTCTCCACATACCACACTTCTGAAGTACAAGTCAAATGCAGACAATTTGGGGCTGGTGCAGCGGTCTCATTATAGTTCCAGGTCTACAGGTGTGGCCAGGGGAGTGAACGTATCTGGCGCTGCCAGAATCAAGATATATAATTTAGGTTAACCCACATGAGGATCACAGGTGAAACTAAACTAATGCAGAACCCCAAAAGGAGAAAGAAGTTTGGAGATGTTCTCAAACACAAGCCACCACCATAAAAATCAGAGAACAGGACTGATGCCATCAGGATTCAGTTCCCCTGGAAGTCTTCATGTTATAAAAGAATGCTAGAGTTAGGCTGGTGTGAGGTGTATTAGAATATGCCAAAATATGCTAAGAGAGTTTGTTCTGGTACTAAGCTGGAAGGAATAATGCATGGAAACATGTACGTAATTAACAGTCACCCTCATATCTTAACAGGATGACCACAAATCGATCTGTTCTGCATATTTCATGTGGGTTAGCTTATACCGTGCAACTATTTTCTAGATAGTAATCTACACAGCATCATGAATTCAACTTTTCCTCTATTTTATGAATACACAAGTATATTTTGCATAAGTGTTTACATATTTTAAATACACAGTTCTTCTTCTTATGCCACACAATGATAGTTAGACCTAAAAAAGAGTATCTGGTGGTATAGCAGATCCACTGTAAATCTACAGAGAAAGCCTAAAGACAAACCACCTACACAAGCAACGGAGAATAGCTCTACAAAATGCTTTTCAGTAATTCTCCACTGAATAGCCATGAAAAAGCATTAGGCATAGAGTTGGGCAAACACAGCTGTGAATTCCTCTGTGATCCTGTATCAAGAGCTGTTCTGTGGATAATCCATTTAAAAATGCCCTTTGGCCTGGACTAGCATGTGCCAAGTTTCTGCATCAATCATGATATTCTGCCTTGCCCAGATAGAAGGCAGTCAACAACTAACACGATTACATGGCCTTGATAGTTTTTAACAGGAAAATGGCTTAGAAACTTGCAATTGGATTTGAATCAATAATCCCTTGAATGCAAAGGTGAATTTTCATGTGCTGATGCTAAATTACTATTTCTAGCAATCCAAACAGGAGACAAAAACAAATTTGTTTTCTTGCTTGTTTGTTTGGTTTTTTGTTTGTTTTGGGGTGGTTTTTTTTTCTAAGGATTCAGTGGTTGAAGTGTTCAACACTTAGTTTGGAGGTCACACTTCAAACATTGAGAAGAAAGATCCATTTGATTACAGTGGACATGTGCTTATCAGCAAAATATTTACTGTAAATGGGCTGTGTTCTTTGCAATCTACATTGCAAGACATTGCAGCTCCATTAGAAGGCAGCAACAGTCAAAGATGTCCATGAGCATAATTTAATTCCTTTTTAAATTGCAATTATAATAGATTGAAGTTTGTATTCTTTGCAGCTGAAAATTGCCTATTAACAATATATGAAAACTGAAAGTATTCTATCCTGGCAGCACGGTTCTATGTCATTCTAGCAGAACTAAATTTTATTTCAGTTTAGTAGAACTAATTTTACCTAAATAGCCAATGTGCACTATTTTAGACTACAGGGTGAGATAAAATGCAAATCACACTAGTGAGGCTAATTGTTTCATTTCATTCAAGTGAACAGCAACTTATTAAACATCAATTTCATGCACTGATTTCCCTGTCACTTGTATTTTTTCCTGAGTTTACAATGAAAATACAGGAAGCATAGCACAAAACCTAGTTTTGCCTTCTGAACACATGGACCTACCCCAGCAGCAAGTTTTAACTGCCTCAGTCACCCAGCACAAGGTGTAAACTCAGCTCCAGTCGGATCAATCAGAAGACATTGCAAATCCAGAATAAGATGCAGTATGAGGATTACCTGAGCAGAAGCATTTAGAGCCCACATTTGCCTGCTTCCTTTTGTCTATCACAAACAGTACTTTTAATGTAAAATCTTGGAAGCTTTCCTCGGTCCTCTTAGTATAATTCAGTAGTTATCAAATACCTGGTAATTTTAATTATCCAATATTTATTTTTAAAAATCTCTCTGCAATTGTAAGCACTTGAATTTTCCCCACATTTCTAGCCAGGAGATGTTATCCTCAGGAGTTAGCCGACTGCCTGTAGTCTGAGGAGCTTTAGTGAATGCAGGAGTCTTTATAAGACTTTAGGCTGACCTTTGCTTGACCCTCAGTAAATCTAGGCTATGGTAAAACATTGTGGCTTCTCTGCAACACGGGACATAGAGCACACCCCTCATATTAGGTTCCATTTCTGTCTAAGGTTGCACTCGCCTACCTGTCTTTCATCACTGGAGAAAAGTAGAGCTGTTTTTCTATGGTGAATTTCCATCCATCAGACATTTATGCATTTGTCACTATTTTACTTGTATTAATACTTCTTTCTACCATGGGTCTTGGGCTTGGTATTTTTTACCCATTTTTATGTATTTTTTTTAATACTATTTATTAGTGTGTTTGTTTTTAATGTAAGACTTTTAAATATTACAAGTGAGTTTATTATTGGCAAAAGAGTCTGGATTTCTTGCATTAAAAACTGATGTGCTCACCATCCTTTATTTTGAATAATTTATTAGTCCAAACCCGAAGAACACCTTACAAAAGCCTCCTCCACCACACCCACATCCACAAATGCTGTTCAATTGCACACTCTCCCTACAACCTAATTAGTATATCTGAGCCATTTGCATCTGTGCCAAAGAAATCTGTGGCCAAAGATGGAGCCAAAACAATGTCAAATCTAAGGTTTTTTTGCTGCTTTGCATCTAGCACTAAATGACTTTTCAAACGTCAGACTATATTCAAAAGAGACTGATAAAAATGCATCACCTCTTCATAGAGCAGGGAAGTTGGTGGCTCTGTGTAAGCCTGTTTTCTTCCCCAAAAGTCACTGAATCTTGCTTCAAGATATAATGTGAGAAGTGTGGGCACAAACTGAACAGGCTGGGTAGTGTTTAAGGGTGGAATTAATCAGATTTAATCCTCAGATAAAGTTTCAAAGAGCTAGCTCACATCCAAAGACTTGACTATCAGTTTTGAACTGTGCCAAAACAAACCAGTGGCCTAAAAATAAGACTCTGCCTTGTGTCTACCTTCTTCCTCATGGTTCTATTTTTTTTCCTAAATAAAAGAAAATTGCAGTGATACAATCCATCAGGAAACAGAAGAAAAATGAAGGAGGTTTTTAAACCATTTCCCACTGAACAAAGAGCTGATCCAAACGAGAAAAGTTAAGCAGACAACTGTTTAAGGTCCACATCAGACAAAGGAAGAAAGATAATAATTCAAATCCATCTATCCTTCTGGCTTTTATAACGCATTCATTTAAAAAAGAAGAAATAAACCCAAACCTCTTCTAACCAAATTAGGTTAACAGACTAGTGAGGCTGCCTGTTTCCTATTTCATCTTCATGGGCTTTATTTTGTTAATTAAATTTCAGAATATTAACATTAACTTTAATGTTGAGGTTCCTACTTATTTGTAATCAGATTAAGTGATTCCCTTGTCTTTCATGTGTTTTCTAGTTCTCCTTTCAACTGCTTTCATAACTGCTTGCTTCTATTTATATTTCTTCTACCACAAAGCCAATGTCACTGAGATGCTTCTGCTCTTGCTCATAAGAGATGTTAAATCTGCTATTTTTGGAAAGGGGCTCAGAACCATTTATGCTGACTAATTACTTTCATTTCTTTCATCTTGTTTTCTGTTTTCCACCTCTGTTATTTTGTATTAACCCTTTTCTGTTAACATCCTCTGGGCAGCAGCCTAGTGGAGGCAGGCTACCATGGCGCTGACAGCTCCTTAACAATAGGCAGAGATGCTGGAGTATTTCTGTGTGACAGGCTGCAAAAAGCATCCCCACTTCCTTGATACAGTCACATTCAGAGATAAGCTATGATGGGTCACGTGATTTCCTTTTGCACTGTTTGTTCCTGCCCAATTGAGCAATGGCAGCAGGGAGACATTTTTCTCCTAGCACTCATCGAGATGTAATAACAGAGTCCCTATGGTTAGAGAGGAAAGCCTTGCTTTTGTTGGCACCGTTAAAGAGTTTTAATGTAAACATCAGCCTTGAAAGACAACATACTTGTAGTTAAGAGAATACAAAAATGTCTAATAATAACATATCTTCATTCTACATTCTGACACGTGCTCTGAGATTGCCAGTCTTTCCTGCTTTAAGGCATAAACCTAACACCATGCCTTAAGTTACAGCAATCCTATAAAAGACAGAGGTCAGACTACAAGGTGGCTTTCCCCCTCATCAAGCTTGTTTAAAGCTAATACTGGAATCAGCCAGAGCCTTTTCACAAAGAAACGGATGTAAAAGTAAAGGTCAAGATCCTGGCTCTGCCTGCTTCTGCCTTGGCCAGAAGAACCAGCTCAGCAAAGACATGAAAGCAGCTCACTTTGTGCTTCTTCAAAGGCCCAGCAAGGGTGACACTGACATGTGGTATGCATCAAAGCACAGTGCCTCCTGTTCTTTGGTATTAGCTCTCAGACTTGATTTAACTTTGCTCCAGGCCTGCAGGTGCACAAAATACTTCAGGAGCTCCCAGTCCAAAATACCTTCCAGCTTGGTACATGCTGTTCCTACTCGCAAGCAACAGATCTCAATACAAGATTTAGCATGATTTATATCTGATTATTACATGTTGTTTAATAGTGTAAGTCTACCTCTTAAGTCTTTCTACAAACCAGATAATTTTAGGAGTAGTTGGAGGTGATAATAAGCTCTGGTATACTGGTCTGCTCTCTCCCAGTTGCAGAAAATGAATGGAATAAAAAAGTCATTTGCTATGTGGCCACTACTTGTACACCTAACACTAGTGATTTAAGTCCATGCTCAGACAGGTAACAAACCTGATCACCAGTTATTGAGGTCACAAGACCTCCGCTGAGCCAGGCGTCTAATTTTTCAGATTTGGTTTCTGTTTGCCAGAGCAATATTTTTTCAAAACATTATATAATTTATTAAAAAAGTCCTCAGTGGCCTGACAATAACTAGCCACAAGATCCACAATGTCATTAGTATTAGCAAGACCAGTCATAATTACATTCATTTTTCTATTCACCACATAAAGCCAAGGGTAATGACTGCCAGATATATCCCATTTTGCCTAGGTCTTACTGCCAAGGAATGTGTATAAAATGATTATGGACCTGTCCACATTGCTGTACAATGTCAGATGCTTTTTTAAACTGCCTTCTTCCAGATTCATGATTTATGTTTAAAACATCTCTAGTCCCACTGCTTTAAAACATAAAATGGGTGTGTAATCAATGCAGCGATGTCTCTCTGAGTTTATAGTCTGGAACAATGGCTTGAAATGACATCAATTGCCTCATATTTCCTGGCAGGATGCTATTGCTGAAGTCTGGGGACAATTCTCTTAACATCAATTATTTCACTTCTGCTTCTACTAGATCACTTCTAGGTAATCACCCACACCGGACATACCTACAGCTTTTAGCAAATGTTTGCTGTACAAGGTTAAAGACATTCACAGCTTTTCTTTGCATGTTTAAAGTAATTCCCTACCTGGTCAGCAAAGTCAAGAAAGGAAGAAATGTCTCTTCCAAATCAAACTAGTCCCTTGATATTGAAAACCAAACATTGTCTTATGCTGTTATATGTGCCTGAGGACCCAATTATCCTTTCTCTAACTGCCACCCTTCAGTTTTCCTTTAGGTTCTAAAATGTCTTGTGTTGCTGAATTTAATTAAACAATATTTGAAAAAAAGGTAATACTGAAGAAAAATATACAACAGGGCTGTGCAAGAAAGAAAAACAAGAAAGCAAGCACACTGAGTGAACCAGCTACTTAATTTCATGGTGCCTACCAAATCCAATGGGTGACAGAAGTCACCATTTATCTATTGTAACTAAATTGTCATCATTATCCATGGATAGATACTGCTCCAAGGAGAAGTTATTGCTTGGTCCACAGAGATACCATCTAAACCTCCCTCACCTCCCCAGAAAAATCTCCAGCTTTCTAATATGCAGGGAACACTGCAGCATGCAATGAATGTGTCACAGTCACCTTTCTGTTTTCTGACAAATTTATGACCATGCCTTCTTCAAGAACAGTTGAATAGGTTGCTCCATAATGTGCTACTATGCCTGTGGGAGAAAAAAGCCAGAAACAGTTTTATTTACTGAAAACATGTGCTGCCTTTTTTTCTTGAAGATCATCTGGTCTTATTTGGTTAGCATAAGGAAAGAAGGGGAAATGGAGGGAGCAAGCAATGTATAATAAACTGTACCCTACCCTCTGAAAGCAGGATTAGGCACACAGACAACTCACTAACGGTTTCTTAGTAGAGATAATTACCAAGTCAGCTTTTGTCTGTTTGCCTCTTGTCAGTTGTGTTCTGCTATCACAGTAGTTCCAGTCATCTTCTTTCTTTCCACACAGCAAACCTACTAGCGGATGAATTATTCTGGCACTATCAATAATTCATTTTTTTATTGTCCACAGGGTTTACATGTAGCTATTTTTGTAGCATGAGTGAAATTGCATTACACAGAGCATTTTTGAACATTTGCCCTGTTACATCCTTTGCAATTCTTATACTTGTGGAGGATGAGTTGAACAAAGTAGTTTATGACCTAGATATAGGCACCATTAAATGAAGGACTAACTCATGATGGGAGCAAACTTCTGGGATTACAGTTACTGTCCCAGGGCAGCAGAATTGTCAGAGGACAGAGAGATGTTCAGATAAAAGAGGAGGGTGATGAGCCTTGGACAGGATGATTTTATGCATCTTCCAGAGACCAGTTTGCTTTTGCTAGGCTGTGTTTCTGATTTACCTGTACTGTCATAATAACTCCAAGGACACATGTCATGACAGTTGTGTACAGAAAAAATGTTTAGGAAAGGCAAAGTTGCATGCTGCAAATGTTGAGGCCTCCAGACACTGAGACACAGTCCTTCAAACTCTTTTTTTTTTTTCTCTCTTTTTTTTCTTCCTTCTTCATGAGACACCTTCATCTTTTCACCAGAGTCCTTTCATCTTCTTCATCTATACTCTTACTTTCTACTTGTTCTTACATTTTAAGGAAATTTTAATTCAATTGCTGCTACTTCTTCCTTCAATCAACTGTATTTTCAAATTTTGGGGCACAATCATAAGGGACATTTTTCCCTAAATGTACAAATAGATTACTTCTCACTCCCATGATGTAAAAAGGAGGGCAGGCCAAGGAAAATACAAAGAACACAACTGAATAAAAAATTCTGCTTTGCATTCATGAACAGTTTATAAGAATAAAATCTTGCCACTGATTGTCTAGTTACAATCAAGATGCACATCCCAAGTGCAACTAGTAAAAACTCTATGACCATAGCAATAAAGCTGCAGAAACAATACAAATCAGGCATCAAGGAAAAATGACTTTGCAAAGCAAAGTGTTCATAGCCTTCTTGGAAAGTTTTACTCTAGGCTGGTTTGAAATAGAGAGAAGGGAAAAAGCTAAAAATATCAAAAGAGAAACAATAAAAAATTTTGTATTGGGAGAAAAATATTCTCATTTCACAGTACCAAGGAGAAAATGCCCTGCAAAAGAAATCTGAAATCCTGACTAAATAAATATGTAGATCATAAAAATGGAACTGTCTAGAAGCACCTACTTTCATGCAGGGATGAAGACAAATGGAGAAAGAAATAATCACAAATAGATGAAAGATGTTGGGATAAAACTGCATAGAAACGAGGATGTCTATAACAGGGTCCAGTGAAACCTGGATGAGAAAGCAGCTTTTAAAAGCAAATTTTCCTCTTCAGGATAAACAAAAATCACTTAAATTGCAGAGAGATATTTAGTCATGATAATTCATACTTTTCACAGGCAATTTTAGAGTGTTGAATCTAAGGTCAAGGCACAGAACAGCCCAGACTAGAAGAACTCAATAGACAAAATCAAGCTCTCAGAAAAACTCAAGCAACTAAATTAAGGTCACCTATGACACCTTGATTCAGGCTCCCACTATAACATCAGCATTAGCATGGATATTGTTTGTGCTCATTATTATTTTGTTACATTCAGTGAACAATTGCAGTACATGGAGTAGATAGTGTTCATTTAATAGAAAGTGAGACACTGATTTTTCAAATCCTCCAGTTGCAGTGAAAATTAAATTTAAGGTGCTGTGGTGACACATGCCTCCATTAATAAGAGCAGGCCCATGCAACCAGGTCTTGTGATCACACAATTGAAGGTAATAAAATAGCATAAGAGGCAAGCCTCTAAGTGGTACTTCTTAATTTTGCGTGCTTGGAAACTTAGTATTTCCTTAATGTGTCCTTCTCTGTATGTATTTTCTAAAACATAAACTGAAGTAAACCAAAATAAAAGAGAAACTCTTGTATCATGGTGATAGTCTCTATAGGTTGTCAGTAGAACTGGGAACTACAACAGAGGGTTGATGACACTCAAGGAGTATCTTTTTCAGCCCTGGTTTCTGAATAGGAGCATGTGCCTGTGGTCACAGAGCCTTTTGCAGCCTTCACCCACTTTTTTCCATATTCTCCAATTTGTTCCACACCAGGCTTTTCCCCATGTTTTTTCCCTTTTTCATTTGTCTTGACTGCACAACGATGATTTCCTCCTTTCAACATCTCATTCCCACAGTTTGTCCATCTTATCTCGATACTTCACTAATAACCAGATTCACTCCTGATGATCCCAGCTGCCAAGTTTGGGTTCTTCCCTGTGCTGTCCCATTTTCTGCTGAGCTGCATGTCACAGCCTCCTCCTTCATTTTCAGTCCAGGATTATCCACCTCTATACCTGAGGCAGGAATTCAGAGAGATTTTCATAAACAGATCCTCTGGTTCAGGGAAAAGGGCAAATTTAGAAGCCTCTCTCTCTTCACCTACTCTACAGGATTTAAAAAAAAAAAAAAAAAGGCTTTGTAACTTGCAAGCCTAATTTTAGGTAGTACATATTAATACATCAACTATAGTGCCTGGCCAGTTACAGAAGTGATGAGAGTTCCTTTATTTATTCCAGGATATAACCTTAATTTTTTACTGATGAAATCTAAGAAATCCACCCAGTGGTTGTATACAACAGTTCTTCAAAACTTAAGATGGTTGGATTTCAAAAAGGACAACTAAAGATGACAGAAACTTAGCACAGTGGGCTACCTCTATTTTCACAAGCGAATGTTCAAAAAGAAGGAACATTCTGACTATTTCTATTGTACCTGAACAATCAACCAAACATACAGACTGAGTTGCCTATAAGAAACAGATTTTACAGCAATTTAATGATACATCTTTTCTCACTCCTTCTCACATCCTGGTACTAATAAGTGCATCAATTTTAAAGAGAGTCAGTTATGTTATCACAAAAATAAATATCCCTAAAGTTTTCTCCTACATAACAGAAACTAATGGGAAACCTATTCTAGACAGGTATTGTAGTGTTATCATTCACAACATCTTATAAGAGTACATTAATACATCCTTATTTGCATAAAGACTGCCACTGTGTGCAACTTTCATTTTGCTATTTATTCAGAGCAAATCAACAATTTGTGTGGCATTGCACTTTGCAGTTTTATTTTCCATTAGTAATACAATGCTTACTGCTGGTTTATGTTGGTTTTTTGTTTGTTTGGTAGTGTTTTTTTTCAAGAAGTATTGAGATTTGAAATGTGTTTGGGTAACACCTATTTTACAGGTGCAAAGTTCTAAAGTATCTTGTAGTCAGGCAGCATCACTGAACATTCAATATCAGAAACCTAAAAACTGCGTACAGAAAAAACCTGGTTAGCAGCTCTGACCCCCTCTAAAAACAGATTATGACCATAATGAAATCATCGTATTCATTATAACACTGGGTATGTGCTAGTGGCTTCCACTGTACAAGGCTAGGTCATGAGTGGTGACTTCCCTATAATTCATGACTGACATTGACTTGATAGAGAGAATGTAAACAAAATTTTCTTTTAGCATTGAAAAAAAATAAGATAAGGAATGATGTAGCACTCAAATTTCCCAAGCATTTTCTCACTCTCTTTTCAATATTTAAGGTGGGCATGTTTTTTTTTATTTAGAACATTATCTGATTAACAAAGGTATATTTTCATTTGGATTTATTCATTTATTTATGTTAATTTCTGCATTTGTTCTCAATTATTCAAATAAGATTGATAACATATCACCCACAGGATAAAAGCTTATTAGAATGAGTCAATTATAGTGAGAATTTATAACTTGAATCTGAAAGAAGGCACTCAAATGGAAATTATTTTATTTTAAATTGTTAGCATCAATCTGAACTCCTATAATTACCGAAATTTTCAAATACTATGATGTAGCTGAGCTATGCGATTTCGCATTACACACTCAGTGTCTTTTCCATCTAATTATCTGTTTTCTAGAGATCATACACTAAATCCTGTAATCCAGTGATCCAGTTTAAAAACTGGTAAAGTGTAATGGGGCATAAATCACTCATGCATTGTGCCATTACATTTCCCATGTACTGAACCAAATCCTCAGCTTCCCAATCCTAACAGGGTCCAGCTGTAGGTTACCAGTTTGATATTAGTTTGTAGCTCCATTCTTAGCCACATACAACCCACTTGGGGGTCAAAATTCTCTCCAAAGTCCAAGCTGTTACTGCCATTAATTTAAAAGAACCCTGGAAATGTCAGAATGGCATAAGAACAAAAAAGTTAATGAGTCCATCTCCCTCTGCTGAGGCAGACTAGATCATTCTTACTAGATGTTCATCTAGAATCATAGAATCATTTACATTGGAAGAGACCCTCAAAATCATCAAGTTCAACCATAACCTAACTCCAGCACTAAATCATGTTCCTAAGGACCTCATCTACACATCATTTGAACACCTCCAGGGATGGTGACTCAACCACCTCCCTGGGCAAACTGTTCCAATGCCTGACAACCCTTTCCATGGAGAAATTCTTCCTAATATCCAATCTTAATCTTCCCTGGAGCAACTTGAGACCATTCCCCCCACCCTATCACTTGCTACTTGGGAGAAGAGATTGGCATGCACCTCACTACGACCTCCTTTCAGGTAGTTGTAGAAAGTGATAAGGTCTCCCCTCAGTCCCGTTTTCTCCAGGCTGAACAGCCCCAGTTCCCTCAGCCGCTCCTCACCAGACTTGTGCTCCAGACCCCTCACCAGCTTCGTTGCCCTTCTCTGAACTTGCTCCAGCATCTCAATGTCTTTCTTGTCATGAGGGGCCCAAATCTGAACACAGGATTCAAGATGGGGCCTCGCCAGAACCGAGTACAGTGGAATGATCATTTCTCTAGTCCTGCTGGCCACACTATTCTTGATGCACACCAGGATGGACTCTCTTTCAAAGCCTCAAATAACAGAAGTACTATTTTTACACTAGCCAGCTTGTTCATTTTATTAATTATCAATGTGTTTTGAATATTATCTTTTTGCATTCAACTTAAACCTCTCCTGTTGCAAATTCAGCCAATGTTGTCCTTGTCCTCCAGTGGACATGTAAGATAACTGAATACCACTATGTAACAGCCTGTATGTACTGGAGGTTTATCCTTTAACAGTCTTATTCTTCTAGACTAAGTTAACTCAATGCTTTCAAAATGTCCTCAGAGATCATATTGCCTAAATCTTTTAGCATTTTTAGCTCTATACTGAACTGTTTGTCACTTGCCTACATCTTTCATACAGAGCAACTCCTAAAATTAGACACATCGTTTTAGCTGAGGTCTCACTAGATCTAGAAAAAGCAGAATAATTACTACCTGTGGTATGTATAGCACAACTGCTAATACCCTCTAGAATGAAATTTGCATTTTTAACCACATCACACCGTTAATTTACATTTATTGTGTTGCTGTATGCAATATCTCCAAAATACTTTTCTGTAATTCTTCTGCCTCAGGAGTGATTCCCTATTTTGTATTTATATTTGGTTTTTTTTTTTTTGATCCCCAAATGCCTTGATATGCATTACCTAACAGCACTTTGAAATTGCTAAATCTCCTTTGTTGAAATACGCTTCTATCAGTCTTGATCCCCCTCTTCCATCCATGTATCCTCTTCCTAGAATCCCAGATACATCTTAATCACACCAACATGTCTTCTGTCTTTGAATTTTCATGTGGTATTTTCTGGCTAGCTAGAATCACACCTAAAACTGCAAGTACTAACCATTTATTCAAATAAAAACATTGTGTCCATCTGACAAGTTGTTATTCCTTGTGTGAAAACCAAACTTACTCTTCCAAAGATACAATATTAATTAAAGCCACGTACTACAAGTCTGTTATTTCAAGGCATTACAGAGCTACACAAAAACAGCTTCATCCACCTACTCCTCATTTTTGGCAGTTTATAGTAAATCCTTACCAGTAAATTAACCTTATTCTTTTCCCCTTTCATCTTCACCCAAGTATCCAACCACCCTGCCTCCTCCTGAACTTCAGAGCAGGTATGTGCACATTCTTGATCCACAGAGCAACAGCTTCCTGTGTTTTTCCTTCAGCATGGGCAGGGTTTCACCCTATATTTAAACTAGACATGAGCATTGTAACTATTTCACATAAATGTTGACTTACATCCTGAAGCCTCAAAACTTGCCTGGGTACTTTTCAGAGAAAACAAAGGATGACCTGTAGTAGTGACCTGCATGTGTACCAGCCCAAGAACAACGCAGACAAGAAGTGCATGTAAGGAGAAGCTGGCTGAGTAGGGATTAAAATGGATGAACATAAAAAGGCAGTATTTTATTAACACAACAAAATTCCACATAACATAGTCAAGCGAATAAATGAGAAAAATCTGTAACAACCTTATAATTATAATGTAAATTGAGATTAATAATAGTAGAAATACTCATCCCTCTTCTAATCAACAAATAGTAGATTATAGGGTAATTAGTAGGGAATTTATATATGATTATTAGGCTCTAGATCACATGGTGACTAATTATAGTAGCAATCTGAAGGCACACTAATGCCCATGAAATCATCTGGCAAAAAGTACATAAATTAAAGATGTAGCACAGCCTAGAATTGTACACATGATCAAACATGGACATAAATATAACAAAATATTTTTTATCGTTTATTCATTTATCCAAAATAATGGAAAGTAAGGCATCTAAGTAATATTTTTTAATAACCACAAGGTAGATTATCAGCACAAGATTTAGTAGAAAATAATATTCGTGATTTATTGAATGACCATGTCCACAAAAGTATCTGTATCTGTTTCATTAATTTGGATAAAGGACAATTCAGATAAAATTTGAAAATTTGAAATTTGAAAATTTGTATGACCAACACAGTATTTTTGTGACTGCCACTCCTAATCAATTCCAGTGAGCAATGTATAAGACAATTTTGTCCTTTCAAATGAAAGCACATCCTGAACTACTTAAAAACAATGTAAATTCTTCCTGAATATGTAAAAATAACATTTATCAAATTTTCTAACTCAACCAAATATAAAACTGCCTTCCTACGATCACACAGGGACACCAATACTATGATTTTCTGATGTGGTAGGGTATGCGGCAACTGTCTAGGGTGAAACTGCCAGAGACTGAGTATTAATGAAATTTAGACCTTAATTTAGGAGCCAAAAGTGAAGTTTCAGTCTTAAGTTTAGACAGACTTAAAAACAATCCTCTGAAGACATTACCATAAAGCACTGTTTTAGTATCATTATTTTAAAACAATGGTAATTTATTTCCTGGGAAAATCAGAAGACTAGATAATTCCTGTGCAACAGAAAGCATTTGTACAGCCACTGTCATATCCACTCCTTCATTTATCAATGCTTGTTTTCACTGCAATCCAAAACAATAACAGTGATCTTTAAAATTGATAGAAAGTCTGTAACAGGCACAAAAAGAGAGCAAGAGAGTTAATGGAACAGAGGATACACTAAGCAGAATGCAATTAGAAGAACAGAAAAGTCAGACGCTAGTAAAAGAATAGACTGCAGGAGAAAGAAAACATAATGAGAAATAACATGGAAAGAGTGCAGACCATACTCCTGTAGCTGCCTAAAGCAACCTGACTTTTAAGTTCTAGTTATAAATGCTAAACAAGATCAAAAGAAATTGCACTCAAGTGAACAATTTGACATAATGTGCTTCATGCTTGTATTAATAAGGACCTGGGAATGTACTAGAGAACATTAAACTGTTCAGTGCTGCTTAGCCCTATGGAAGATGCTTCAGAACGTGTTCCTTACACAAAACCTGAATTATCAGTTCTCATAAACTGTGAAGACCACTTATAGAATCGGAACATATATCATTTGGTGTGTGAATCTTCCATTACTCAAGGAAAAAATTATTCCTGAAACTCTAGAACTGCCTGATTTGGAGAGCCAGCACGGGAGGCAGACCTGGCATGTACAGCTCTTCCCCCTGCAGCACAGAAGACTGGCTTGGTTGCCCCTCTGGCATCATCCAGCCTTCTTAAGCGGGTGCAGAAATGTCATGGGCCAAGGAATCACACAGAGAAGAAGAAATGGTTACTGAGTAGCCCATTTTCTAGAGCTAGTGATGCAGGGATGAAAAGCAGAGCTGTTCTCAACCTAAAAAAAAAAAAAAAAAAAAAAAAAAAAAAAAAAAAAAAATTAGGAAGCCTGAAGCTATTTATTTTCATTTTGTGTTAATACACCCTCTCTGCAGGGCTTTGCTTCAGGGTCTTTACCAGACAAGGCTTAGCAGTGAAGTGACTCCAGTACTGCTGTGAAGAGCACAGTGGGCCCAGAGGTGGAAATGGATACCTTGGGCTGCGAAATGCAGTTAAAGCAGCAGAGTTTATAATGACTCAAATAGCTTATATCATACTCCACCATCATGTTTCTCCTCTTTAGATGAATTTTTATTTCCATGTAGTTCTCACTGATATTTTCTTAAAAGCATCCCTATGCTAAGGTGACAACTACAGGGTGCAAGATCTTTAATAAATTCACCTGGTACAACACAGAAGCAGCATCTCTGCATTAGCCATCATTGCACCTGAGGTAAAAAACCCTGTCAGTTGGGTACTTACCTGACTTCACTGCTTCCAAAATCCTGAGTGAGGATAGCTATGGACTTTGTTCCACCCTTCACTCAACAGTGACAACAAATTCTAACTTTTTCCTGGTTTGGTATCCTTTGTAGAGAAATCCAGCTGCTGTATTTAACTTATGTTCATTTATCACCAATCACAGCAAAAAGTAATCAACCCACTAATCACCCAAAGGAAATTTTTGCCAAACAGATTTTGAAAAAAAATAAGGGTTCAGCTGATAAAATAAATATATGTGAAATGGATAAGAAGGACAACAACATAGGAAATCTGCTAAACATTTATATACCTGCAAAATAAGTGAGAAATTGAATCATTAGGGATCAACACACTTTTAAAGATGTATGCAAGACATAAACAGAAAGAAATGCCACTACAAAAGGTGAAATAGATCTAAAACAGCAGAAGGGAAGTCAGTTGTAAATGAGAATGAGTGAAATATGGAAGAAATTATTACATGATTTACAGAAATGAAAATTAGATGGAATGGAGAGTAAGTTTGTAGGCTACATAACAACAAAAGGTAATGAGAGCTCCAAACCAAACTGTTTATATTCCAAAACGATGAAACAGATGAATGATGGGGAGAAATGTGGAGAAACAAATATTAAATACCTCATGAAGAACAAATCCTAAGATGGGTAAATCTGGAATGTATTTTACAGTAGCGCAGGTGTAGTCTTCAAACTAACAGCCACGACAGATTTCACATATTTTATATTATAAATGGTGAGATGCAATTACAAAAGAAGTAAAAGAGATTGTTAAAGACATGAAAAACAGAGATATGAAATAATGGAAAAAGGAATGAAAAAGTGTCAAAAATCAGAAAAGACAGTAGCACCTCGATATTAACTCTTGAGAAATTCATATAGGGACCTGTCCAATATTTGTTGGAATGTGTTTCAGAGAAAGATAGTAAAGAAATATAGATGATAGTAAGAAGTCAAAATTGGCAAGCTCTTGGGTTGAATTTGGCTCTAATGAGAAATTGCAGTATTAAGATTACAACAAAACAAACAGACATTAGAATGTCAGATATCTTTTTAAACTGCATGAGGATGGGTTCTTCCCAAATACTTGTGAAAGAAAAAAAAAAAAAAGACAACAGCAAAAAATACGTCTATGTTATAAAAGGTAGATAATGCACTATAGGAATGCAAAAGAAATATGAATACAAAATAAATCACTTCACTTGAAATCAACTCATGGAGTACATTGTCAAGGACTACAGTTTAAGATTCCACTGTAAATGCAGTCTAAAGAATGCTAGAAATAACTAAAGAAAGGTTTCCCTATCTTTGTGTGTGTCCTTCCTATTCTCATTAATTTTGATTATCTAAATTATTTCTTAGATAAATCAACAAATTTCATCATTAAATGTAGATCGGCAAATGAAAGCTTTTGGGGGGGGGTTTGATTTGTGGTTTTGGTTTGGGTTGTTTGCTTGTTTTGTAGTTGTTTGTTTTTGTTTTAAGAACAGTGGCCTTACAAAACAGCTTTAGATGCTATCTAGATTCAGGAAGAAACACAGGTGTGGTGACTCCATTATATTCTGTAGTAAGTCAATGAAATAGTTTGACAAAAATATAAAAATATGTCTGTGAGGTCATCATCTTAGGTGAGTTTCTTCAGCTGCAGCACCATTGCACATGGTTCACATGCATCCTCGGTCCCTGACCACCTCCGCCATTTTTCTGGAAGAGCTATTTTTGCAGTTATGTCCTGACCCAAACCAAGCAAATGGTGAAGCTGAAAAAAAGCCCTCCATTACATCAGTTTTCAGCCTGAAAACTTTGCCAGGACAATTCACTGGGTGGTTTTGCAACTGAGGGGACAAGTGTAAGGGACTGGGAGAAAAAGAAACAATCAGCTGAGGACTGCTTATCTTGGCCCAAACCCCATTTTGCCCCAATGGCTGAGATAATAAGGCACCTGCATTTCCACCTTCATTTTGTGTGCTACTAATCTGTATATCAAAGGCAAAGTCTTTGCTTTGCCCACACCGCACTTGCCCTTGCCTCCTCTCACTTCTGCTCACTCGTGGATTACTACCAGTTCCTCACTGAGGGCGCTGGGCTCTGCAACTCTGGTTTCAGTACTACGTTAGTGTAGTTAGCAGTGCTCATTCATTCTTCTGTTTATGCCACAGGAATAATCTAGTCCTTCAGGAAGAAACAAAGAGAATTTTGAAGAATGAACATAAACCAAACAGGTAATGTCCTGCACTCACAGAAATGGAATTTGTTCAGAAAGCTGTGTGCTATCTTGAATAAATGTGCCTGATTTCAAAATTTAAAAAGCAAAAGATTCAATTTTAGAGGAGATTTCTTAGAGAGAATCAAAGATACAGAATGGCATTTTGCATTGTAATTCTATGCTTTTGAGAAAGTGCAAATCATAACTGTCATAGAGGCACACAAGTAATTATCGAATGTGTCTCTAGAAGAAAAATATTAGACCCTTAAGCAATGTTTGTTTTAAATTTGAAACATTGTGTTTCAAGCTAAAATGTGTCAATATAAATTCTGATTCTAGCCTAGTTTCAAAGTTCCCTGTGTCAGGTAAATGAACTACTCAGAAAACATCTGATTTTCATTAGCATAAACCTAGATATAAACAGAAATACTGAAACAGACTGAAATAAGTGGTAGACTACTTTATCTTCTTATTCATATCTACAAAAGCAAAAATTAAAGAACAAAATAATTAATTAACAAATTGAGTTGTTTTTTGGAGGCAACATATGAAATTCTCAGGAAAGTTTTGATATGAACACTTCTTTACTGTAATGATATGAAAATTTCCTAAGTAAGAACAGATAGATACCACCAGAAATCTTCCTGTGGTATAGCAAGAGGTCTTGAAGGGCTGCGGAGGTTGTATAGTTCTCCCCATCTTATAACAGTTCCCTATTCAGACCTTACCAGGCTCCACTGCAGAGGAAGTATTCTCATGGGCTTGAACAAATGTCACAGCTTCAGCAGGAACACTTCCCAGAACAGAGGGAGACTCATGTAAAGAATAATCTCTTCAGGATATTAATATCACTGCAGTCTTATTTTGAGGTGTCAAATGCACAATCACTTCTAATGACAACTTATGGCATTTATGTAATATGGGGGAACCCATAAACACATTTAGACTAATGGAAATTATTTGAATTCTTTGGAAGGCCTTAGCACAGAGATCTACATGTGTCTTTTATTCCTGTACTGCACTGTAGGGTTAATTTGGCAAGAAATTATTTCACATTTTCAGCAAATGTATATGAAACCAAAACAGTACATTTACAATATATTTTTTCCTTTGCATCAATAGTTCCCCTTTTGATACTTGTAGTGCTTTGTGAAATTAAAATTTAGTACATCTTTGAAAAACAATAAACTGGGGTATTAAAGAAATACTTGAAAGTGAATTTTTGAGTTTCCAGCAAACCTGTGTCACAAGTCCACTTTTCCCTCTGTCAAATCATCACTCACTGTCAGAAACCATCAGTGTGATACTTTATGAGGTACTCCTTGCTCTGTGCTTATTTCATGCTTTTGCATTAGTAGAAAACAATTTCACACCCCATGAAATTAGTGTTACATGTAATAAGAATATGCAATTTGAAGCTTCATTCTGCTGAATTGGCCTGATTTGGTAGAAATGGTTCTTAGAGAACCATGCCTGTAATTTAAACAGTTCAGTGAGATCAAAGGTATTTTTGGCCTTCTTCTTTCACTCTACTCTCACCACAACTAGAAAACATATAAATTATAGGAGATTCAACCTAGTAAAGCACCTACTGTTAAGTATGTGTTTAGGTTTTTGTTAGTCAATAAAGCACTTAAACTGACTTCAAAACATATATAAGCTTAAACCAAAGCACACACATATTTGCTTCATGAAACAAGGCTACAGTGAGAAATACATTTGAAATTAATTTATCCCAGAAAAGCTTCAAGCTGACATCTGATTCCATTAAAATTCACTAAAGATTTTATCTTGCTCAAAATTCCTGAGTGTTGTTTGGGAGATTAAATTGTCAACCTTTGAAACCTTATCTAAAGTTAAAACCTTTCTGTCAAAAAACTTTAAATATCAAAGTTGTCACATCATGTTCAGCAAATAACTACTGACAAAAATAATCTATGCTGTAATGAGACTAAGATATACAAAATTTGTAATATTGCCAAATAAATGTTAGTAATGTTTTTCAAATTATCTAGTGGTAACCATTTCTCACTGAATCTCACCAAGTGTTCTTGAATAGCTTCTCAAATATGCAAATCATCTTTGTGTTGTCTTTTTTTCCCCCACCAAAATTATAAAAGAAATAATTTTGGTGGAACAGCAGACTACAATGTTGAAGACCTTGAATATTTATAGTGAATGGAATATCTATCAATGGTCAGGGAAAAGTTACTCCATCCCACATAACAGTAGAAGAATACTGAATAAACGTGAAGAAAGGTTTGATATGTCCATCTTCCAAATTAACCTTGTTACTCTGCTATCTGTAACACTACCATAAAATGATTTCCTCATATTCAGCTCTTGATTTCTTAACTTCTGAAAACCTGCCTGCATATCCCTTTGTTAAGATCCTCGCTCATCCTATATGATATCCACTGGGGACATAGTTGAGTACAGTCAGGTATTACCAACAACAGAAAAATGAGGTGGTCAGCTGTCACAGAATCATAGGATCATAGGATCATAGAATAGTTTGGGTTGGAAGGGACCTTTAAATATCATCTACTCCAAACCCCCTGCAATAAGCAGGGACATCTCTATCTAGATCAGGTTGCTCAGAGATCCATCCAGTCTGGCCTTGAAGAAACACCTCACTGGGTGTTCCCCTAGTCACCTGTACCCTAAAACTTATACCTGCATTCTGAGGGAAGCAGTTCTGTCTCTTTACCACTGTTTCTTTGTTGAATCCTTGTATCCCATAACATAAGTTTCTTTCTGAATTACAGCAATTTTCTTCTTTTCAATATGACCCAAGTTCCAGCTGTTCAGATTCAGATACTGAAAGAACTGACGAACCCAGTTAAGTCATCACTAAAGAATGTCATCCTTCTCCCACTAATTTTAGAATTATTTTTGTATCTGGAGTCTAAATCAACCAAAGCTTACATAAACTACAGGCAGCACAGATGCTTTCACACACACACACACACACACACACACACACAAAAGTCATGGGCTACCATATGTGCACTTATTGCCAAATAACAGTATAAATAGTCCTAAAATTACATTTGGCCCTTTGAAGGCAACTGTGGGGCTGATGTGGCCCCCAGTGAAAATGAGTTTGACACCCCTGACCTATGGGACTTGAAATGGATAGAGGTGGCCAGGAAAGCCATGTCATGAGCCATGGTATATGTGAATCCAATTTCTCTCTTCGGCTGTTTCTGTAGACTAGGCTTCTTAGTCCCCAGTGAAATGTAAATCTGCAGTTCCCCACTAGAGGTTCAGAAAGAAGTTGAAAAAGAAACTCTGCCAACGCTCTCCTTCGAGAAGCTGTCTCTGGGGCTCAGAGGTCCTTGGCAGCCCTCCTCCTCCTCCTCCTCTGCAGCTCCACCTCTAAGTGCTGCCCTGATCCCCACTACCCTGCCCACCCTGCATTTCACTCAGTGTTCAAACAGGAACATTCTTTCTCCCTGGCCTACCTGTCTTCTATTATTTATATTTGTCGTTTTTCACATACTGCGCTTTTCTAGAGTGAATTTAGGTATTTAGGAGAATGTAAAAAGATGAAGCCATCTGGCACAGTTTTCTATTTAATTTTGAGTAGTAACCTTCTCAGCTGTGTGTCATTTGGAGATATGAACCTTGTTCTAAGCAAGGAGACTGCTTGGCTGTCTGATGAAAGGGTGTGTAAAAACAGAAGCAGATAAGAAGCCCACAGTATATAAACATGAGGAGAGCAGCTTCCTATAACATGAAAGCAGCACGACTGATAAAGTGGTTAAAGCAGTAAAGTATCTGAAGAATAACAGGCACAAAAAAAGGAGTAACCAAACAAAGATTAAAACCTTATCCCCATGCTACAGGACCTACCAAGTTGTTAAATGCAGCTCAAGTCAAAAACAGAGTTAACAAAAAACAAAATGCATTCTTATTAAAATATACATACTCAAAGTTTTTTGGTAAAATAGATTATATAAGTGTGTGGCTTTCATGACACATAACATAAATGAAGGAGAAAGAAGAAAAATAGAACAGTTCAAAATGAAAATAATTCAATTAAACTAAAAAAAATGGTTCAGAAATAAGTTCAGAAAAAGCATTATTATCATAGAATCATAGAATCTTTTTGGTTGGAAAAGGCCTCTAAGATCATCAAGTCTAACCTTTAACCTAACACCGTCACTAAACCACGTCCCTAAGAACCTCATCTACACATCTTTAAAACACCTCCAGGTGTGGTGATTCAACTACTTCCCTGGGCAGCCTGTTCCAGTGATTTACAACCCTTTCTGAGAAGAATTTTTTCCTGATAACCAATCTGAACCTTTCCTGGTGCAACTTGAAGTCATTTCCTCTCATCCTATCACTTGTTACTCAGGAGAAGAGATCAACACCCTCTATGCTACAACCTCCTTTCAGGTAGTTGCAGGGAGTGATAAGGTCTCCCTTCAGCCTCTTTTTCTCTTATGGTTTCAGACTCCAAAATCCTCTTTTTTTTCCCCTTCTATTCCTAGTTAACAGGTTGCAGACTTGCACATCTGAGAGGAGAACAGTAACAAGAACTAAACTCACATGCAGAAAAAAGAGCACAGATATATTAGATATAATATGTTAGGGATACATTATGTAAAATATATTAAAGAAATTAATACACAACGTTAAGGGTGCCAAACAAATGTCACACTTCATATCATACCTAAAAGAAAGGTTATTGCCTTATTCTTCTGTATCCTTTTATGCCAGGAGAGAAATAGATTGGATAGTAGGAAACATTTCTTCACAGAAAGGGTCGTCAAGCACTGGAACAGGCTGCCCAGGGAAGTGGTTGAGCCACCATCTCTGGAAGGGTTTAAAAGACTCATAGATGAGGCCCTTAGGGACACTAGGTTAGGACATTAGGTTAATGGTTGGACTCGATGATCTTGAGGGTCTCTTGGAACCAAAATAATTCGACAATTCTATGCATTGCAGTATCAGACCAAAAGGAACAGGGGCTCTAGGGGATTGCTGTGTCCTCTTCTCAAGCATGGCCAGAAATGGAGAAGCAGGATATCCAACAGAGGCTGTCAACCCAAGTGTTTACCTTGTGAAGCCCTTCTGGAGCAGCTGGGGACTGCAAAGTGACAAACCATGGCTGAAAAACAAACTTCACCATTCATTCCAACAGAAAACTAAAGAGAGGTCTCCCTTGCTCTGGACTGTGCTGATCAGTGCTCAGCTCCATGCCTCAAATGGTGAGTCCAGGGAAATGAATAACCAAACTCCTCTTGTTTTGAACACAAGCAGGATTGCCCATCAATAGACTGCACAAAGGGCTGTCTGCATTTCCAGTACAATCTCCTAGACATCTCTTCCACGTCCAGTTTCCTTTACCTGCAAATATACCAAAACAGGAAAAATGCTACAAGCAGAGACACTGAGAGCTTTCTGCACAACAGGAATGCACACATGCATATGAAAAGTCATCCACAGCATTTTAGACAAATTATTAGAAGAATTGCCTGTATTAATGGCAAGAGAAACACTTGGTATGTTCAAATGGTAATGTTTAAAATCAGATTCCAAGTTACAATAACCAAAATAATTTTTAATACAAATGTTGTCATATTTATGTATATACACATAATAAGAAATATTAATAAGCACATAATACATTTTGAGAAATTTACTAAAATGGAGAGACAGAAACTTGAGAACTAAAAGTCCTTCTCCTGTAAGCTGAGACTCCCCAAAATCTTTTACAAAATCATATTATCTACTAATCTTAGACACTGGTAAGTGCAAGATTAATGTTATTTTCCACTAAGTTTGAATCAGTATCTAAACATTCACTTTTTAATACTTGAAGTGTGTTAGTATTAACTAATCACAGCAAACAAACAAACCAACCAACCCCAAGTGTATGTAGATTATACCTGATACAAAGCCTCTGTCATCATAGAAATATTCTTGCGCCTATGAGATGGATGGATGAAGAAAAATAATCATGGCAAAATGAAAGATGTCAAGAAACTTTCTGAAACACTGGCTATAGGCTTTGATAGGGCAATTTTTTTTAACAATGAGAATAACTTCTCTGCCTCATGACAGACATGATCTGATTCCTAGATATACTAAGCTCAAAGCCAGCAAAGAATACTTCCATTTATTTTTAGCTGTCTTAAAGCATCTCTTCTTCCTAAATTAATTTTTCCTCTGATTCAAACCACTGTCTTCCTCATTCTCATCAGACTTGCAGGAAATTGCATTGACAGTGCTTCAGCTGAATGCTGTTAACTATGTCCTGAAATGCTATCAGCTTGAATTCCAGCTGTCAGATTTTACATTTAGTTACATAATCCTAATTTCATCTGTATGAAGTTTGTAACATTACATCAGTCTGGAACCCAATAACAGAATGGTTGTGCACCAAACCTTGGCTTTCTAAAAGTTCTCATCCTTAACAGAACCATGGATGAGTGATCCACTCCAGTTGTCCAGAGGAATGGTGCATGGCCTTCTAACGAACACAAAGACTGGAAACAAGATCAGCTCACAGGCCAGGGATCAGCTGCTAAGCATAGTAGGGGAGTCATGTAATTAGGTATTTTGCAAGGTCAATGAACTATTGTTTCTGCTTATATGTTGCCAAACTCGTTGACATTCATGCTCTGTGTTGCCCAATATTCACTCTACCATAGATTGTGATTCAACACAAGATGGAAATTTTTCACGATAAGAACAATCAGCCATTGTAATAATTTCCCCGGGCAAGTGGTGGATTCCCCAACATCAGCCACTTTTAATATTCAGCTGGACAAGCCACTGGGCCATCATATTTAGGCTGTGCTTTTGCCAAGAAAGGTTGGATCAGATGATCCTAGTGGTCCTTTCCAACCTGGTATTAATGACTTTATGATGTATTTGTTATGCTGACTATTTTGCAGGTTTTATACCACACAAAATAAATATACAAGGAAAAAAAAAAGCCACATAAATTAGCAAAAAGTACAAGGGCACTAAATTAATCCACTTGTAAAGCCCTTGATGGGAAATTGTGCTTCTTCAGGAGCAAATTTGACCAGATACATAGGATATATGCTTGTATGCAACATAGATATATATATGCACAGATCTATAATGATAATATATTTACTTGTCTTTTCCAAAAAGCCACGTTGTTGGTATTTTTTCTGAAGTTTATAGTTAAATGGGCAAGATACCTGAGCAAAATGTATTTCATTTTATATTTGCAAATACATTCATTCTTGGTTTCATTGTTTGAACAGTTTTACGCTTTTTGGTTTACCCTCCTGTCCCTAAAAGCACATAAGTGCATGCCTGACTTTAGGTATGCATGTTAACTCAACCATAGTCATTGAAACATTGTACCTTGTGACTAATTCATTTGGCTTTTACAGAATCTAGACACTTGCTTAAAACTAATAGAAATTAAGTAGGTGCTTAAATACTTTGCTTAATGATCCTGCAATGACTCTCAGGTACTGAATAGTTCATTCACTGAACTGTAAACAGAAGACTGAATCAGTTATATCACTTTACATTTATTAGGCAAAATATGTATTTGATGATCAGGAAAAGAGTTCAAAAATCACGAGTACAAAAATTAATTCTAAGAAATCTAAAATCTATTTCTTCACTTTTAATAGTGATCAGATTGTAAGAGTATCAGCAGAAGTATTTTGAAGGCTTTTCTATCCACTTTAGCTCATGTTTCTATAAGGATATTAACTGACAGTGAAAGATAAAAGTATGAATCAGGCCAGTTTGGAGCGCTAAAGTGTTAAGTGTGCCATTACAGAATGAATGTACAGAACTTATAGTATTTTCACGATATTAAATTAATGAATTGTGGAACACTAGAGAGCAGATTAAGAAAAGAATTTATTAATTCACAGCAGAAGATGTCAGTTATGGATAATAAAGACATGATTAATATTGCTGGATTCAACTGATAATGTCCTTTCTTTTCACAGTTCCATCCCATTTTTAAAGATGTAGCTATTGTGCAAGCAAGCACTGTGCTTTCAAAAAAGAAAAATGTAACAAGACTTGTTTACATTTAGCCATGAATATAAATATTTATAAAACATCTTTGCATAGTATCTGTAAAACTTGGGGGGCCATGGTGTCATCATAATTTTAGAGATAAACTGCAAAGATTTGTAGAGATTTGCCTAAACTTGGAGAAGGAAGGGTCAGACTTTGCTTAGCTGATTTTAAGCACTACACAAGAGAGAGAATGGCAGCCACTTGCCCGGGGCTAACCTGGGTTACATGTAACTACATATTTCCTGATAGGGCTAGGGAGATATCCTCAGAATGAAACAAATCCTGATAATCTAAATGAGCTACCCATCACTTTCCTCTGGTTTTATGGCCAACCTCAATGCAACTGTGATTTCTTCATCCAGAACACTGAATGAGGATCTCTTTAAAAACCATTAATGAGAAACACTAACCTCAGCTGCAGGCATGTACATCCATGGAGTATCCAAAATGCTGATTTTTTTTTATTTGAATGGGCAATGGGAGGGACAGCAAATGCACAAACAGAGGAAAGTGGAGGATAAAGCTGAACTGGCTTGATGGAATCACAGCCTGCCTCAAAATTCCCCATAGCCACATGATGAGTGCACTGAACACCCTAAAACCTTGTGCATGGCAACGGTGTAGGGAACCGATCTGGCTAAAAACCCTAATGACTTTATTTTACAAACAAATCCCTGAACTAATTCCTGAACTGTCTTGCTAGGGAGCTACCTAAATATCAGATGCAAAAGAAAAGGCGTAGGTGGGACTGCTGATGCGAGAGCGGGAGGACAACAACAAAATTGTGGCAGCCTGGATTTGGATCAGTTTCAAATGAGCCACACCTTTTTGAGCCTCAAACCTGCATAAATCGTGACACAGGGCAAACCTGACACTAAATCAATGAAGACGGACTCTTAAGCCTGACATCTTTCTCACTTTGATGCCTGTAACTAGAAGAATATTTGAGCTGTTTCTTTTTTCTCGCGCAAGTCCTTGGTCTTAGATATGAAGATACCAATGTGAAACCAAATAGAATTAAAAAAAAAAAAA
Organism: Columba livia; assembly: GCF_036013475.1. Classification (NCBI taxonomy): domain Eukaryota; kingdom Metazoa; phylum Chordata; class Aves; order Columbiformes; family Columbidae; genus Columba; species Columba livia. Next base: position 116,489,458 of record NC_088602.1, read on the forward strand.
AGACTTTTTTCTGTTCTGATTTATTCTGTCTATGCATTGGATGTATGTGCCTTAGAAAAGATGTTATATGCAATTTTACTTTAAAAGTCCTTTAACTATGCTAAATATAGGGGGGAAAATGGTTTGGCACAAAAATTTTACATTTATCTAAGGACTCCTTGATGAGATTACTTAGTTTACTGAGGTTGGTAGCAACAGATGAGTTTTATTATTCTGTTTGACTACCCTGAATGTTATAAAGTTCATGGAATGCATGTCTTGCTACAAAAAGAATTGATAAACCTCATACCAATTTAATAATTTGTGAAATCTATTATTTGAGAGCAATCCTTGCAGAACCTTGATAAAATTTGTAAAAACACACAACAGTTACCTCACATAAATTACATAAATATATGTGACTTATACTATATTTATAATAATTTAAGTAACTTTTGCAATATTCCACAGAGCAGAAAACCAAATACCGCTTCCCATGGGCACAGGAAAAAAAAAGAAAAGAAGTGTTTGTGAAGTAGGGATGCACAATACAGAAGAATATGTCCTGCAGTTGCTTTTGGCAATTTAAAGGAAGGAGGCTGGAATGAGAACTCCTTTCATACAACTAAGATCAAAAATGCTGGATATTCCATTTCCTGAGTGACTGCTATAACCAGCATGCTATCCCGAGTATTCAAAATGAGATGTGCTAGTAAGAATATGTATAACTAGTTCTTTGGGGAAAAGAATGAACAAAAAGATGTCCCAGTGCATGGCTACTCTGTTTGGTCTTCCATCTGAAGAAAATATCATCATCTGCCTTTAACAGCTTGTCCAGCACACTGGTATTTCAGTGTCTCCTATTAGATAACACAGCATTCCTCCATTTTTTTTTTCTAAAAAGGCAGCCACAACTTAATTTTGTGATGGAAGCAGTTTTGCATATATGTGAGATATGCTTTCAGAATGCTTAACAGAACTAGTTCCTCAGCAAACGTAGGCAAAGCAATGTCTTATTTCCAGATCTCAATCTAGTTTTGGCAGGAGCCAGGCACAAACTTGCTCAGACTGGGCAGAAGTCTAGACACCCTTGTAACAGCATTTCCGTATTTGAACTGGCTGAGTCGATGCACTTCTGAGGTGAGGCATCAACTCACCAAGACTTGACAGAATCATGGTTTTGGATGTAGGCATCTATGTTATATTCTTGGTGCTTAAATTCTCAGTTGGATTCAGCCACTATACTCATAATCATTTTAATTATTTTTTTAAAAAATTAAGCATAACCATATTAAAATATAAGTGTGATAGTTGCCTTATGAATGCATAGATACATTCATATGATGTGTGATTGTTCATTATCCAAATGGTCTTATTTCCATACCATGAAGGAACTACTTCAGATGAGTGGAACAATTTCCCCCTTGCTTTGTCACGGGCAGGGATTTCTTGCACTGAAGGGTGCTCGTTTACTTCATAAGAACTTGCCCGATCCTGAGCTGCTTTAGCAAAACAAAACAAATGGAAAACAGATACCAGTACTAATTATCTTTACAAGTTATTCTTCCTCCTCAGAGGAGTCCCACGTTTTTAGGCCCTGTACGTAATGTGACAAAAGGAGAACATACAGAGCTATTTGTTAGTAATAACCATCATTGAAGGAGTTCTCCATTTCCTCTCTACATGTTTGAACAGGTTTTCTAGCAAACTTGTAGTAGTTTCACTGTGACAGCAATGGTAGATTTGCTTTAACAAGATTTGTAAGGAAAATTATATACATGCGGGGAAGAAAAAAATACACTTTCAGGTAGACAAACGCAAAACTGCTCAGCCCATGGGAGAGACACTTTTGTCTGCAGTCATGGAGACATTTAAATGACTGATTCCTTTCTCAAAGAACTGAAAGAGCAAGAGTTAGGTGCTTAAATCATTTTCCATTTGCATGATATGTATATCATAATGTCCCCTTGAAATGACAGAGATTATGTTTTATGTCAATTCACAGGTAGTCAGGTAGAAAGTCTGTAATCCTTTCCATTAGTTTAAAATTTTTAACCAAAGATTTCGTGGAGTGAAATAAGAAATGTACAAACAAACAAAAAGGAAGGAATGGGAGGCAAATTAGTAATTTAGCACCCAAATGATCATTGAACTACTGGTGTGGCTGTAGGTGTGACTAACCGAAGTTTGGCAAACATATACACATGAAAGGCAGCATTGAGTAACCAAATGGATATCTGGGATCCTTTTGGCCCCTCAAAATTCTGAGCTTATAAAGAAATATAAGTACATGAACAGTTTTTGCAGCTGAACTTGAAGAAAAAAGCTCTCAACTAAAACCATGAGTATTGAGAAAACTATTTAAACTACTGTTGTCTATATTTAAAAACAAAAACAAACAACAAAACCAAAACAAAACAACAAACTCTTTTAGTAAAGCATTCACTGTCTTTCAAAAGAATCACCTGTAACATCAGGTACTTGTAAGGGAAAATTAAAATAGAGCTAACCTTTGGTGTAAGCACTTGCAAGGTAGAGGAATGGAAATGAAGGCATTAAACCCTACTTTAAGTGAAAGGAACCTGGCTGTAGACATCTACTGCACGTGTTGGTAAAGTGAAAAAAAATGAGAACTCTGAATTATTGAGTGCAAGGGAAAGGCTACGATTATTCAAAAAGTACCAGCGATCAAATGTTCAGACATTAAGTAGTGGCAAATATCAAAGACAAAAAGAGAACAGGGCTGAAGACTTTCCTACACAGTGTGGCCAAACTGAGCAAGAAACTAAGTTTCATATCCACTATTGCAAACCAGTGGCCAGCTCTTCTTCCACATGTGATATATGAAGTGATGAGTTCTGATTCTCAGTCTCATATTCAGAAGGAACAGCATTTTCTTTCCCCAAAATATTGTGAATAATAATCAGTGTCTACAAGATAAATTCTAAGCAGGTTATACAGAGGTGCTAAAGCACACTAATAATATGTTGATGTGCTAAATATAAACACTGCAATTATATTGCTACAGCTACAACTGGCGAATGCTTTGGATGCCAGTCTAGCAAGGCAGGAAGGTAACTTTAATCATAAGAGAAGAGACATTGCATTGCATGGAGCTAATCCTGTGCTTACAAACCTTGTTGAAACAAGGTGTGCAGTGACACAGGCCACCAACTGCTGAAACATGGCAGCAGATGGCTGTTTAAAGAAAGTTTTAAGTTCCTGAATGCAAGTAATTTAATCACTAGGCAAAGTTTGTAGCATAAATAGAAAGATCAGTTGAAAGTAAACAATGCCTTCTGTAAAGTATTTTATGTCCTTTTATCATCTGAGCAGTGAATGATTTCTTAGTTTTTATGAAAAAAAAAAGGTTTTAGGAAGATCACATCTTGATCTTGGCTAGACCCAAGTTCAGGTACTCTCTCTTGACAGCAATGATCACAATTAGCTTGTACCTTTCATCTCAATTTTCAATTATTTGGCTAAAACCCAAATTTTCCTTTTTATATACACTAAGATTTCTTCAATGTATGAATGTTTATTTTTCAAATTGTTATCTTAAAAAAAAACAGCCAGTTGTTGTTATGAGAGGTTTGTTGGCTTGCTCATCTTTTGACCAAACAGGAACTAAATTTTAAGCCAGAACACTTACAATTTGCAGTTTAAGGAGTCTTTAAAATATTCCATTAGAGATATAAATCACAACATTTTTTGCATACAAGGTACAAAACATAATATAAAAGGAAATTAAGTAAAATAGTAAAGCAAAACAGAAGTACAAAACTGCAAATATGCAGTTCTGAAAACTGCATTCTGACACAAATGAAATTTGAAATTTTGTAGCAAAAGTGATATCATCCTCCTTGACTGATGATTCTTTTCACATGCTGACAGGAAGCAGAGATGACCTAGCGTTTTTCCAAATTAGTCATAACACTTCATGTCAACAAGCTAAAAGATAAAAATACATGTCACATTCTCTGAGTATTGTGACTGTGAGGAACACTGTAAGGGTCTCCTAAAATTCGAGAAAAATGTACACAAATTTGTAATTCTTAATTTATATATTTACACTTACTTTTAGCATACGCATATATAATTATTTCTTCTTATTATTGAACCTACTCAGCACAGAAACTAGTAGGCCTTACACTCCCATGTTTTCACATTTAACAAAAAGGAGATGCAAAATGCAACCTGTGTGACATGATTTACACATGAACTTTACAGATACCCTGCTCGCTGGAGCACAGCTGTTAACTGTGTAAAACCGGGCCCAAACAAGGAATAGAAAAAATTAGGATTTCCTTCCCAATTTTGACACAAACGCTTCTCAGTGACTTGGCTCATACACCAGTTTTCCCTGTCTTTCAGCATAATCGTCAACAGTCTCTCGATTGCCGGGGAAGGAGCTGTGTTCGGTACTTAAGAGCTGCTACATTCACTGCCTTCTCAGTTCATCTCCATGCAGCCCAGTGCACCCGACAAGCCATCCCCAGCCACCTTCGTATCCTGCAGGCTCGAGCGGGGTGATATGACGCGTGAAAAACCCTTTAACATGTGCGGGTGAGGGACACTCACTAAGACCAGAACAGCCCAGTTGCTCCAACACGAGCTCCCATGCGGGGGGAATTACTGTGCGTTCCCAAATCTGTCAGTGTGAAACTAGGTGGGCCGGGAAGCGCTGCGCACAGGCCCTATCAATCATTTTTAACTTTCCGCGGGGAGCGGGCGGCACCTTCCTCTGTCCCCCCAGCAGCTGTAGCGCGGAGGGAGGGCCGGGGCAGCCGCCAGTGCCCACACACACACACACACAATCCCCACCCAGCAGTACAGACGCGCTTTCCCTCCGGCGGGACGCAGCCGAGGAGAAGGACAAGCAGAGTACACCGGCGTTACGAGACACCCCCGGGCCGTGCCCGCGGCAGGGGGCGAGCTCCGCGCTCCCGCTGTGCGGCGGGGCCGCGCCTCACCCCCTCCCCGCCCTGCCAGCCGTCCGCGGGACCGTGCCGCAGCGGCAGGAATCAAACCCCGCCCCTCCGCCCCGCGTGTGGCGCGGCGCGGCTCGGCACAGCACAGCACAGCACGGCTCGGCACAGCGCGGCTTTGCTCACCCTCGCCATTGTCTGCGCGGCGGTCCCTGCTGCGAGAGGCGGGCGGCGCGGCGGCTGTCCGCGATGCTGAAGGGCTCCGCGCCCCCTCAGAGGCGGGAACGGGCTCCAGCCCCGGGGCGCAGCCACCCCGCCTGCTGAAGACTGAAACTTTGCGTCTCCGCCGCTCCCTCTGCTTCCCGTTCCACTCGCCGGCCCGGCTCGCCTCTCTCCATGTGCTGAGCGGCCGCGGGGCGTCCGCTCGGCCCCATGGACGCCTTCAGCGCCGCCAAGGCCAAAATGGGGTCGAAGAGCGGCGGTGAGGCGGTGGCGGCGGCGGGGCTGGCCGCGCCTCAGCCCGCCGCGCCGGTCCCCAGCCCTGCCGGCCCCGGCTCGCCCGCCGCGCCCGAGCCCGCCGCCTACAAGCTGGAGGACCTGGAGACCCTGGCCACTGTGGGTGAGTGCGGAAAGCGCTGAGGCGGCGGGACTGGGCAGGAACAAAGGAGCTGCCCAGGTGCCTGCCTGCGGCCGTGCCCGGCGGGAAGAAGGGCGCGCAGCGTTGGGCGCTCCCCGCCGTCCTCCCGCCGGGCGCGGTCCTCGGAGGTACCCCAACGGCCGGCTGCACCTTTGCCTTCCCGGGCGCGCTCTCTTTTTGGGAACCCCCCTCCTCCGCTCCTTTCTTTCCCCCGGAGCCGCGGCCGCTGGGCGTTGTGGGCCCGTTCCGAGGCAGCGGCGTTGGACCGTCGGCTGTTTAACGGCTGGCAGGTGCCGTTGGGGGCGATCCCCCCTCCCGCTCTACACACACACAACGGCGGCGCTGCGGAGGGGGCCGCCGGCCGGTGTTAGGGCTGCTCGGCGGCGCAGGGCTGCCCGCGGTTGCTGCGCTGCAGCCTCGGCGTAGTTGGGGAGCCGTGTTGCGAGCCCGTGGGAGGTTGCCGGCGTTGTCTGTCCGCGGCGTGGGGGGGGCGGGAGCACTGACCGGACCCCGTGCTGCCGGGGGCACCGTCTCTGGCTGCGAGGTCATCGTGGTTTTTGGTGTGCAGCTGAACGAGCCTGTCACCGGGTTTGGCCTGTCTGTGAGGCGCGGGCAGTCACTGCTGAAGCCTGAAGACCTTTTGGTGTTAAAACCTCATTTATTTGTTTTAAATTAATTTACCTGCGTCATGATATAAAATTCATCATATAAATGTAGCTGTCAGGATGGTGAAGAGATGAGACGGGTTAACTGAATAGAGTGTATTTCAGAGCCCCACCACACTGTTGCATGAATATTCATGCAAAGACGCTTTACATGTGTAGAATTTTGGTAGAAGGCAAGGTTACGTCTCACATCTACTACACTTAACTGCTCATAATCAGCAACATTGCATAGTAAATGCATGTGTTTAATAAATTGGCATTTCAGACACCAGTGATGATGTTCATTGTCTTCACATCCACCACTGTATCTGTCTGTGCATTGTGTTTGATCATGTGCATAGTTACATATGTTTTTGCACCTGGTTTGAAGGATTGTATGTTCAACTATGTGGAAGTTGTATTCTTTTTTCTTCATAGGACTGTGAAATTATTTTGGATAGATTTATTCTAATAAGTGCTGTAAAACTTGATTTCCCTTAAACTCTCTTCAGCCAAAAAGATGCAATTTAAACCCTTTCTCAGTGAATTTGATGGTTTTAATAGGTCTTTAGAAATGGAGTTGAAAAGGCCTGAGAATGTTGTGATCAGTGAAGATCACATTATCTTCTCTTTAAGGATGTTGTTTTTTGAGATGATTTTTCCAATTTGGAATGCAAACAGGCAATGCGAACAGACATTTTATTGAGAAATTAATTAAGGTTATTAAGAGACTGCTTGAAAGGTTTGTGATGCCCTTTACTTTTTTTTTTTTTCCAGAAGTGGTTGGTCTTGTTTGTTACATCATGACTAGTTGCTCTGGATACAATTGTCATCACAGAGGATTATGACTTCAAGTGAAGCATATGTTGCAGAAAAACAGTAATTTTTAAAGAAGGGATAATAGTAATGGAAATCTTCCTGAGGGCAATGAAGAAATGTGGAAATAATCTTGGTGTCAATTTTAAACAGTATAGCTTTTTGGAGTGTTCTTTAAGGTGATCCTTAGAAGTTAAGGAAGAGGAAAGTTGTGATTCCACAAGATATAAAGAAAGACTTAAAAATACTGAGACTTCTTGATATGAAGACACAGAGAAGGGAATAAAATGTTAAAGGAGCAGATAGCTGCCTATAAGGACATGGACAGAATACTTAAAGAAGAGTCTCCTTTCCTTTTTTGTCTTCCCCAACTGGATTTTTTTCTTCTTTCCTCAAATAGCTCTGTGAGAAGATGACCATTCTTTGCATCTCTTACAAACTGTGGCATTGGTTGCATTGTAGAGAGAAGGAAGACAAAATGCAAAAGTTGAAGGATATAAAAATGTGCACAGATAAATACAGAAGGCTTTACCTTCTCAAAGAAGCTGAGTTGGCTTATTGTAAGTTGGTTTAAAAATGTATTTATGACATGTCTATGCACCTTAATAGAAGGCTGTGAGGAGGGAAGGGATCTGTCCCCTGACCAGGAAGCAATACAGCAGCCTCAAAGTGATACTGAAACTGAACACATACCTGCTCCTGAGTGGCAGAATTTATAAAAGACGCAGTGCCCTGCTAATGTGTCTGTCGTGCAGCTGAGATCTGAGCCAGTAACACTGCGTGAGGTTGGGCTGCTCTGTACACACCTCTTAACGTGCTACGTTGCATTCCTGAAGTAAATGGGTTGCAAGTTAACTAAGTGCAGAATACTATGTAGATGTGTACTTCAGCTTGAAAAGCTCTTTTTTTTTTGTTTGGTTTAAACCTTTTAAAATTAAGTTAGTTAAGTACAGTTTAGGGTTATTTCACATGTACTTAAAGAGCATTTATTTATTTATTTATTTATTTATTTTAGTTTTTTAAGTCTGTATTACCCCATCCTCCATTTTTATCTCTGTGCGCAGATGAGATTCATGTATTGACATTAGCTTCACTACAGCAATTTAGAGTCCTCTGCAGTTTGATTGATGTGATAATAGCCAGTTTCTTTCTGCTCAAGTTCTCAAAAGCTATGTGTTCTGAGATATTGGGAGATGTTGGTGGAGGGGAGGGCGATAGCCAGAAATTACAGGACCAGAAATTCTGACATCTTCTTTAGTAGAACCATTGTTGCTTATAGACATATCCAGGCTTAGAAACAGTGTGGTCTTGAAAACTACCAGCTTGAGAAAGTGGCAAGATAGGAAGGCGAGCTCCATGCTCTTACAGCTGTTTATGAGTAATTTTTGAGGTAACAAAATGACATTCGTGTAGTGTGAGACTGTGCTCATCCCTGACTTTAGGTACCTTCTCTTGGAGGATGGAATAAAGTTTATGTTAAAAAAAAAAAAAAAAAAAGCAGTACCTGCTTTGAATATAATAGATGCTGTTTTAAATATTCTTCATAGTCCAAGAGGATTAAAATCTCTCTCTTAACTCAACCAGTGTAATGCAGGCTGGATTGGACATGTTCTGAGATTTCTTCTGCTGGACGCTGTGCCTTGTTTAGCAAAGAGCTCACTGTGAGGGGAGGAAGAGAATAAGGGGAGAACAGTTTAGCATAATGATTGGGAGGACATTTCTCCCCGCCAAACACGCCAAAACTCAATGTTTGTTTTGGTGTTTGTGGGCCCTTTGGTAAAGGACATTGGGAACAGAGGCTAGAGTCTCTAGTATGCTAGGTATACTTTTGGGGGAAGTACCCTAATATTTAGTTAATAAAGTGAACATATGGGTTTAGGGAGGGCACAGGAGTGGGGTGCATACTGGTGTCTGGCACTAAGAGAGGATTAAACATGAAGAATTTTTCTTTGAGGGTACTTGCTGCGAGGTTGAAGATGTGGCTTTTAACCTTTGAGGTGAAGGGACTTTTTTAACTAATCCTTTTATATGAAAGGTGAGGACTCTTGCTCTGGAACTATTGAAGGTGCCTGGTTGTCCACTTTTGTTTTTTAAGATAATTTTCCTTTTAAAGGAGGTTGAAATACGAGAGTTTTCTCAGCATGCTCAGAAGCTCCTACTCAGACCAGGCTGAAATATTCTGTGAATCTCAGTTGAATCCACATACGTGGCTGTGCTGAAACTAAGTTCTGTGCTGCACAAAGGCAAAAATTTATATGCCATGACCACCATGTATGTTGGAATTCAGCTGCTGAAAGTTCGTGGCCCACCCATGCTTATGTGAACCCATTTCGAAGTTTTTGTAGGTCTTGTTGGTGGATGACAGGGACTATGAACAGTTTTGGCACAGTTTCTGAATTATCCTTATTTTTGATTAGTATTTAACAAGAGCAGCTACTGCAGTAGCTAGAGTGGCTGCAGTTGGACACCTGACATGTGTCCTGAAGTGAAGATATTAAATTTTTAGTTATGCCATAATGAATAAGTAATTCATGTAAACTAGAATAAGTATGAGGAAACCAGAAGATATTTCTTCACTTTTGGGTAGGTGAAGTTGGGAAAACAAAATTTATGCTCCCAAATGGAATATATGGTAATAGGGAAGGGGGAAGGAAAAGAATGCTAGGAGGAGAAAGATGACAAACTACTTCTTGCCTTCTCTTCTGTGAGATCTTTTTCTTGCCCATTTTTCAAAGTGAAATGAATTCCATAGCAGACTTTATAAATGTAAATAGGGTTTTGTAAATCTATTCAATTGATTGAAATATTTTAATAGTATTTTCATGTGAAAAGATTCTTTAAAACAGCTGTTCCCAGGAAGTGCTTTATACTAAATAAATGCAGAATAAAAAATTGGGCAAACCAGTATTTTAATTTCTATGGGCATGGGAAAATTTTAAAAAGTACATGGGAAAAGTGAGACACAACACATTTTTAAATACTTAATTTCACTGTGTAGACACACAAAATATGCTAGCCAAATATATTTCTAATGGCATTTTATCAGCAGGACAGAAACTACAGGACTGTATTCTAATGCTTTAAGAAGGTAGCTTCTTCTGTATGGGACATTACAGTACTATTTTCCCTGTGTATAGTCTAAGTAAAAAGTTATTCTTTACTAGTTAAGGAACACTCTTGGCTTTTTTTTTTTTTTTTTTTTTTTTTTTTTTTTTTTTGAAGAGCCTCAAATTAGTTCTGTTTCTTACCAAGTGTTATTTTTGGTTACACTACTAAGGTCCTCATCTATTTAAAGTATTATATTCTAAGGGGTGTGTGAGCATTTTTTTCCTGTTTTGTCACCTTTTCTTGATACTGAAATGATAAATAATAATCCATGATTTTACTTGGCAGTATCCTTGAATACCACAAGTTTTGAAAGAAAACATGGTCTGAATGTTGTGACTGTAATGGTGACCTGAATTCACCATTACATTTGTTCAATTTTGAGACTTTAGTCATAAAGCTAAATGACTTGCATTTTGTTTTCACTCTGTCTGTGGAATGTCTTTCTTGCCTCATTTTTCCCTCCCACAAGATCATACTTGTCCCAAAATAAATCCCTGGTATTGTTATAGCTGATGATCTAGAGAGAAAATGACCAGGTGTGACTCAGCTTTCTTTTCTTGCTTTTCCTGTTATCCACTGCTGAGGTGAATTTCAGTAGCATAATGTTTATTGTGGAGTAGGCAGCAACAGGTTTTTTCCCATAAGGTTCTTGTTCTCATTAGGTTGCAAAAAATGGATTGAAACAATTACTATCTTTTATCATTCAGAAAGGTCAAAAAAGTGAGAGTATAAGGAAGAAATCCAAACATGTGAAAACTGAAAGTTCACATTTCTGCTTTCCTGTCCTCAGTGTTTAAAATCAGTGTTGAGGTAAATGGCTAGTGTTTGCCTGTTACCTATTTATTTTGCCTTGTTCTTATTTAGGTGTCTGATTGTAGAAAGAAATTCAGTATTTTTTTCCTCTAATGCTGTGAACTTGATTGTAGGCTGTAGAATGGGCTTTGACACTCAAATATGCTTCTTGAAGATAAGTAATTTGTTAGCTTCTGTAAGTAGGCCAGAGATGCCCAAAAGTGCCTGTTGCAGTGTAAATTAACAAATAATCTGAAATCCAACTAATACTAATATTTCAGAAATAAAAAGCATGCAAAACTTCTCTCCCACAAAATCAAAAGCTCCTAACACCACACCTTCCTCTTGCCAAGTTTATGCTTAAATAAAACTTATGTTCCAGATGAAGATACTGTTGAAAAATTCTTCCATCTTGTGTGTCAGGCCAAAGTGAAAAGATAGGAAACCAGAAGAGAAGTAGAAATTTGATTTAATTTTTTTCTTTCCCCTTCTTCAAAGGGAGGAACATGAACTTCAAGTACTGGTGGTTTACACCATGTAGGCTTGTAGGGATTGACTCACCTTTTCTCTGTTGAGGTTCCTGAATTTGCATGTCTGGACTGTTTGTAGTGGACAGGGAGAGCAGCCTTTTAGAGATGGATGTCTTTCTATTTTGGATTTTACATAATGAAAACTTAGGCAAACAAATTCCAAGCTAAACTGCATTTAATCCTGTCTTGGTCCACTTTAAGGATGATATGCAATATATAAATATCAGAAGAATTAAGAGGGTGGTGGAGTTCGTATTACCACTAATAATAAATCCAGTAATGCAATTTGTGTTTGTTGTGAAAGGCGTAGACATGTATACAGCAATGAAGAGTGAATTTTTGTGAAGATGGGAACTGTGTGTTTACCTTGAAGGGGCTTGTCTGGGCATAGCCTGTTCTTAAATTAGTTTAGGTTAAACAATACAATACCCTTACTGTTGATGCTTACCAGTGTAAAACATCTTCAGCAGTAGCTTGTACTACTCGTGACTAGTTTAACACAGTGTCTTTACTTGGGAAATCATCTTCCCATTTCTGCAGTGTTACAGGTGTTTTAGTAGTTTCAGAGATGTTGGCAAGTAAAATTTTGCTGAGTACTGTGTATTAGTTTGCACCTGGGATATTCAGATGATAGGGAAGAGCAGTTCTCAAAATTAGACCATATTTCTGTTTTCCCACAGAAAGACTATCTTTCAAATGAATGAAGAAATGTCTTTTTTTTTTTTTTTTTTTTTTTAAGAAAAAATAAAAGGGGGTAGGTATATGGTACGACATCATTTTAACCACTGTTTACACTTCGCATTAGAGCAGTGGTTCAGTTTTTATTTGAAATACCTATTGCATCATTATTATTATTCTTTTTTAATACTGAAGGTGGATCAGAGATTTTCCCATAGTACAGCCTCTTCTGTAATATAGAGACTGTAAATTTAGAGTACTAAAGTAACCCACCTGTGAGACAGGTGACTAAATTGTGTATGTAGTTAATGTAATTTGGAAAGTGAGTGGAATGTTACAGAATGAGAAAATATACACAACACACTTATGTAAGTCGCATTGTATTTCTGTGGATAATTGTAACATTGCTTTGTTAATTTTGGTAAAAGAAATGTTCACATTTTTGCCCTTAGTATTACACTTACCATTTTATTTTGGGTAAATAATATATTCAAGGGTATTGAAATAGTTTCAGTTGTGATGATAAGACTGTAAGTTGGCAAATTAAAGACTTCTTTCTTGAGGAGTTTCAGGGGAAGTTGTTTGACAAGATGTTATCTCTGAAGCAATGTGTGATGTTTGTTTTCTTCTAAAGGTTTAGAGGGACAGAGTGTAAAATAGATGCAGTGTTTCTGTAAGCAATTTTGCCCTGAACCTACTGATAATCTAAAAAAGAAAATAAAAATTCTGAGAATAATAGATTTGTCATTTTGTAAAAATTCTTTGAACTTGAAGAAAATATCCTGTTCTACCCTGAGGAGCATTCTGAAAATTTTAGAATAGCACTCTCATTATGAGGATTAATTTAAGCTTTTGTTCTTACACAGCTTAAGGGCCACAGTCTTTCTGAACTCTAAATATTGTGTTTTTACATTTCAGTGTAAGCAACTTAACTGTTCTGTCTAATGCCTAAACTCTTTGAAAGGCCAAAGATCACTGGAACAGTGAAAAATAATGTTGAAACTGTGAATCATAGCATACTAGAAGTATTCAGAATGTGTTCTTCTGGACTTATCTACATTGTAGAACATACAAGTACAATTTGTTTTTTTTTTATTTTTAGACATACCTGTATGAGAGAGAAACTGTTTTCACATCATTTCACTACAACTTATAGTTCTATGGCTAAAGTGCTTGTGTGTTAGTAGAATAAGCTTCCTTGAGCTGCTGTGTAATGCTCATGCTGAAAGATTTATATCAGTATCTATACCTATTTTAAGGTTGTTTGAGGATATTTTCATTTCAGAGTTGTTCTTAAAATGCATTGACACTCACATTTTCTTTTGGTGAATTTTGACAGCTGCCCTATCTGATCTTAAATTGTGGAGATCTGTGGCATTTGTTCATGAAAATTTTCCACTCTGCTGCCTGCTTCTTCACTCCCGTCTCTCTCGGCTTGGAGCAGTTGATAGCTGGTCTGTTAATTGATTGACAGTAACTTTTGTGTAAATGTGTTGTCATTTTTCTCCAGTGAATCAATTGGTGTGTTTTGATACACTTCACCTCAGACAAATTGCTAGTGCGTGTTTTTATTTATTTATTTATAATTAAAACACATTAAAATTAATGAAGGAAGCATAGTTTCCACGGCACTAAACTGCATGGTATAACATATTTCTGTACAATACCAATGGTGATGGAATTTTAGACTTGTCGGTTGGGTTGATCTGGTCAGTGGAACCATTCCCAAAGTCTTGCATTGACCCTCAACGGTCCAGCTCAATTGGACATAATTATGGTTAAGTAAATCTGAACTGCATGTCTCGGGCAATTTGAATATGCTGTGAAATATCTGGATTTCTAGTCTTGTGACTCTTTATTTGTTGGGGAGTGTTTATTTAATACCAAAGTAAAAGTAGATTGGTTATGTGGTTTTATTTGGTTTGCAATGTATTTTGTAGTGCTTATGCCAACAGGGTATGGTGTCTAAAACAGACTACTTTTTACACGACATCATCTTCGCTCTTGTTTCTCTTCTGGATATTCAGTTTGAATATCACCTACCACTTTCTCATTTGGATTATAAATTATATATATGCATACATATATATATATATATATATATAACTTCATAAAACCGGTTCTACAATTGTACAACTTGATATAGAAAGAGTGAGAGTATGGAACAGTCTTCTGCTCACTTTCTTTCACATATATAGGGCTTCTTAGTTGGCTGTCACATTTAGCAGATCTTTGTTTCTACAGCCTATTCATACAGTGTTTACGACATGTAGCATTTTTTTTTGTGTCAAATATTTTTTATTTCCTTAAAGTGCTGATTCTGAGCTAATTTTTCATGAAAGATCACACATCTGATATTTATTTTTTTTCTACCATGGAATTTGCAACAATTCAGGTGTAATTTGTATTTTGTATTTATTGAAGTACTTGGGAAAGGCAACTCAAGGCAGAAGAGCTATGTAATATAAACTATTATTAGCAGTTGTAATCTGTGATTTAGACGTGCATTTGTTTTTATTGGGTACCCTTGGCATTGTCTAATGCATACTTTTAAAAGACACTAAAGCTATTAATGCAATATGTTATTTTCCCTGAATAATGTGACTGTATAATCTGTGACATTGTCTAATACAGGAGGAAAGTATGTGGAGCTGTTGAAGTTTGGGTTTTTTCTTTTATTTTTTTCACGATTCTTAACAACGATGTAATGGTTTGTTACCGAACTCATGCAAAGTGACTATTTAAGGTGCCAACTATTGCATTATTTTTTGAGTTTTGGTATGGGTCTTCATTAAAACGTAACTTCTTTCACAGCATTATTGGATTTTGCTTGAGTGTTGTTCTGTTTGTACTGGGGAATATGGGGACTCCCTGAGCAATCTGATATATTTACAGTAATGACACTGCCATTATTGTTGAAGGTGTAGTGAGCTCTGTGGATTAAAGGAAAATGTCTAGTTAGTACTGCTGCTTATGCCTCTCAGGTATTACTCCAGTCAGTAAATTAAATGCTCTAAAATTGTTTAGGTAGATGTTAAGAGAGGAGCTATCCCTCCATGAACACTTCAAAAACAGGCTAAACTGGGTGTAAGATTTTTACTTTGCTGATCTACTAATTAAGATGCACTGTAATAGCTATATGGATGGTGAATGTGAAAAAATAAGAGGCTGGGAACTGTGTTTATGTGAAACTTCTGGGAACTATAATAGGAGACTCCTCTAGCCACCTGCCCCAAAGTTGATGATAGACATGTAGCCTCAGACCTCTTCCCTCCAGCTTGGTGTTGGCTTTCTACAGCTCCTTGTGTGCAGGAGATGATAGCCTGTACAGTTTTAATTTGCATGGTCTGACAAAAATAACTTCATATTATGCATTGTAAAATTTTGGTTTGTTTTCAGGAAGATTAGTGGGTAACTCCATGCCTGTCCCTTGAAAACAAACGATGAGGACAGCTGCTGGTCAGACTGTTTCTAAACTGGGATTCTTGTCCCCTCTTTCATCAAAATGTTTCAGGTTGCATGTTGGTATGCTGAATTAGTGTTCTGAGGCTGCTGAGCTCACCCTGACTTTTGTGACTTTCAAAGGCCTATGAAGACTTCTACAATATGTCTCTATTTAGCCAAGCCCATTGTTACACTTGGAAGTGGTAGATACAGAAGTTACACTGACTCAACAACATATTCTTCCTCCTTTTTTTGTGACCAAATTAGTTCAGTTCACTTAAAATAAATTCACATTAGGAACTATACATGTAGAAATTGCTCATTCATTAATATATTTGGAAATAATGTCATTTGGGATATAATACATTTAAAACTATTTCTAAAAGTTTCCCTGTACTGCAAGTTAATTCAAATTATTCTGTGTAAAAGCTTTCTGCATGTGTTCTAGTAATTTCAAAGTGAGTAGCAGTTATTCCTTGGATCTGTTAATGGAAAAGTTTCCTTGGTTAAAGTTGGTTTGGTTACTTGAATCTTTTGTTTTGTTT
Organism: Columba livia; assembly: GCF_036013475.1. Lineage (NCBI taxonomy): Eukaryota > Metazoa > Chordata > Aves > Columbiformes > Columbidae > Columba > Columba livia. The sequence goes on from NC_088602.1 coordinate 116,505,559, forward strand.
TGTTTTGTTTGTTTGTTTTTGTTTTGTTTTTGTTTTGTTTTTTTTTTTTGTTTGTTTGTTTGTTTGTTTTTGCTAGAAGAGACATCTGGAAAGAAGCGAGGAGAAAGACAGCATGTCCTAGAAGACAGAACCATTAGAATTAAAACAAAATAACTGAGAAGAGATTTTGAAAGAATCTGGAAAAAAAAAAAAATAATACCGAAGTTAAAGCAAAAATTTTAAAAGGCATGGAAATATATTTATGGGGGCGGGGGGTGGTTTTTGAAGTTAATTTTTTAAATTTTAGTTGCATGCATTTCATCCTTGATCAGTTGAGAAGTAGAAACAGATTGAGGCATATCCTTTCCTAATGCTGTAAAGCCTATGAAAACCATCCCTTTTCAGTGTTTAATAGAATAAACTTTAGCCGTTGTTCTAAATGTCAGAGTGAAGAGAGTTTCTAGAATTATGTCAATTCTTTATCTGCAACACTTGAATTATTGTAAGCTAAAATATTTATTTTGGTGACATTGGAGATAATTTTTTGTTGCTTTGTTGTTAGGTAGACCTGAATTTTTCAATGCTTTTAAGGCACTGTCAGTTGTGAGTTAGGTAGAGTACAGACTGGTTGGCTTGGTTTTGGATAATTCTGGGAAAACAAAGCTCTGGAAATCTGTGATAGGACAATTTGCGTGAGTTAGTGCATTTTATGAAATAACAGTATTTGACATCCAAAATATAATTTAGATTTCAGAATTATGCCTTTCCCTTCCTGCCCCACGCCCCCCCACCAAAAAAAAAAAAAAGGCATAACTTGATTTTATTTTGTGAGCAGAAGTTGACCATAAGATGTGGCTAGGGTGTAATTCCATAAATAGTCAACCGGACTGGCATCAGAGGCAAATGGAGAAATAGAATCTCAAATCCTACTTAGCAAGGATTTTTAATATTCTTTTAACATGAAATGTGTATGAATTGCACTATATGCAGGTGATGTTACTGACCAGTGAAAACTTTCTGTTGAGAAGAGGTTGCAATACATGCTAATTGTAAGTAGAGAAGCAGCACTGTGAAATGGGAAACTCAAAGACAGGTGGCTTTGTGGTTAATTAGCCAAGTCCCTCAGCAATCTTTCTTTTTTTTTTTTCTGACAAGTCTGCAGTTAAACCCATTTAATATAAAACTAAAGCAGGATTTGGTTGCATGGTTATTAGTCAGAATGTTGGAATTCCTATTTTAAAATTATTTTGGAAAAAGAGAGTAGGATAAGGGAACTTAACACTGTTTTGAGATACTAATTTTGTTTAAGTAGGTTTGTGTTTCCTTGATATTGTTTCTTTTCAGAGCTAAACAAGTAGAACAGAGTCTGAGTCTGTCAAGGAGCATGACTGGGTGTTAGAAATGGCTTGATTTGGTAGGGATGTCTGAACCTGTAGTTGTTGCTAGTTATTGAGTGTGCAATGTCAGCAACTTTATGTGGAAATAAGCCAGCTATGGATTCACTGATATCTAAAGTTGGGCATTCTTGCATGAAATATTGCCAGTTTATCTTTGTAATAAAATAGATTAATAAACCCCTAATCTTCACGTGTTTTGGCATTCAAAGTATTTGTAGGAAGAAAAATTTATTCTACTGGCAATTAGATCTAACAGCTAGGTAGAGATTCAGAACTCAGATACTGTCAGAGTAGTTGTGATTTCTAGCCTAATTGGCTTTTTGATAGAGATGTCAGGATCTGCATTGTTTGAGAGCAAACACAGCTTTGTTGCTTGGCCTCCCTTGGTTCTCTGTAATGCTCTTGAAATAAGATAAAGCAATGATTGAAGTAATAGAAAAAAAACCTAACCAAAGAACAAACAAATAAACAACCCCACCACCTACACACACCCACACAAAACAAACAAGCAACAACAACAAAACAAAACAAACAAAAAAACAAACAAACAAACAAAACCAAACACCTCACAAACGAAACAAAACCATACCAAAAAAACCCAAACACAAACAAACAAAAACCAAGAAAAACCAACCAACCGAACAACCCCCCAAATCAACATAGAAATCCTAAGACACTTGGGGGAACGGGAGAGCAGTGAGAAGGAAAAAGCTCTACTGTTTAATCAGTTTGCTTTGGAGATCCTTCCATAACACAGTTCATTTAGTCTTATAAGCAAGACAAATCTTCTTTTTTGGGGAGCAAACTATTTACCATAAAGTGCAGTCATCTCTTAAGTTTTGCATGTCATATACAGGCCTCATATTAAAGACTAAGGAACTTGGTAAACTTGACTATAAAGGGCAGTACAGTGAAAACAGGTGCTTAGGGACTCTTTAAACATTGATGGTACCTCTTATTGATAGGACCTCTTATAAATGAAATAATAATGATAACAATAATAATTTCATCAGTCTCCTTCCTGTCTTCTGAGACTGTGACTTGTTCCTAGGAAACGTGCAAGCATCTGAAATAAACTGCAGTTCACTTCGTAGAACTGTAAATGCCGAATATACCTAACATATTTCAACTTTCTTCAGGGCAGAAGTATGCCTTTTATCTTTGCTGCTGAAAATTTAACATGCTTCAGATTCTGTAAAAACTGTTCATGGATGATAAACTAATAACTGTCAGATACAGTAAGTTTCACTTGCAACTGATTTGGGTTATATATGAACCAATGACCTGGCCAAGATAGATGGATTTTATGTTCTTTTATAACCCTTCTATCTGGCCCTGCCTTCTAATTTTAGCACGTTTGTGCTTGTGCACTATTTATTTAAGAGTAAGTCCTGAATTATAATTTATATTTAAGTGCTTGTTCTTTAAAATGAATAGTTAAAAAACATTTCTGTTGAAGGGTATGCTTTGTCAACTATAATCACAAATGAACCTCTTAGTAAACAGTGATGCTACAGTTTTGAAAAACAGAGGTTACAAGGGAATGTCAAGTACTTTTGGTGTGTCATCTACACCTCATGAATTCAGTTAGTTGTAATTTAATCTATCCTGACAGGTGATAATTTAATCTATCCTTGAAAAGGTGGTGTTGGATTTGCTGTTCATGGCTCTCTTTGCCACAGACTGTGATCCTGTTTTTAAGTATGTTAGACTTGGTTCAGATAATTTATTCTGACATTTTATGGGGTGAGAGAATGGGGGAGAGCGGAAGTAAGAAGCAACTATAGCAGTAAACAACAAAATAAATTAACCTGTGGTTGAGTAAATGATGTATGTGTGCATATATATTATATATCTGTATATCTAGGTACATGGGTATGTGTTGCTAAGAAATCTGATGTGTGATTAAGACACACATAGGATAGCAGAGTGAAAAAATGAAAATCTAAAATAAAATATTGATTCTCATGAGAAAAGTGAGCTTGGGTTTATTTTCAAGATTAGAGTATTAATGACTAACTGCTTTCGGTGACTGGAAAGTGAGAACACTGCAGACATAAAAAGGGCTCTTTATGGCTGACTAGCTCATAACTGTGACTGTGATATGATGGGTTGGAAATTCTGTTTCTGTTAGTAAGGTCCATCCAGTAGACTTCATTATTATTACTACAGTATAATATACTTGATAGTCTTTATGACCATACAGAGTATTATGAGTTAAGATCTGGAAAATAACTACTCAGGGCTTGTGGAATACAGCACTTGATAAGTCTCTAGTGCTGAAAATAGCTTTCCATGTGGTATTCTAAATACACTTTAGGTAGAAGTTAAATTCTTGTGTTAGAGGTTTGTGAGAAATGGTGTAACCAGGTAACGTTAATAATGGACTGATCAGTTTTAGGTCTTAAGGTTGTGATCTCCTGATGCTTTTGACTGTCATAAATAATGGAGAATTTTGCTTTGGTGTTTTAAAGCTTTCCTTCCTTCCTTGGTCATTAGTAAGGATTTTTATCACCCCAAACTTAAGCCGTGAAGAGTTATGTGGTCTTCTCAATGCATTTAAAAACTGTGAACTAAATTTTGTTTAATGGTGTTGGAAGTGTTTTTAGATTTTGTGGCAAGCTCTTGGGTCTTATAGAAAGATTTGTGTAGCGTATGTGCTCGTATGCCTGCCTACTGTTGTCCTTCTGGATTCATACGGATTTTTGTCCATGGTATTGTTCAAATTCTACAACATGAGGATGAGGTAACTTTTTTAAATTTTTATTTTAATGGAGCCAGTCTTTGAGTTGTCAGATAATATTGAAGAAAGGCCTACTAATAAACAATTTAGAAATCATCAATTTGAACAAAATTTCCATCAGAATTGACACTCAATGTGTATTTTGAAAGATTATACACCATTTAAAGAAGCATATACTGTGTCATTAGTGGAAGTAATAGTGTTCTGCAGTAAAGGTTTTGATTTTATTAGTTTTAAGCATTTTCACACTACATGTAATGTTTTATATTGGGTAAGCTGGTCATTATATAAAACTAGCTATCAAATAATATTAAATGCATCTGAAATAACTTACCTGCATTTTGATACAAATATTGCAAGATGTAATAAGCTTAGCTCTTCTCCAGTGTTTATATTAGCTTGGAAATTTAGGAGTGAATATTCCAGCTTGCTAGGTGTAAATAGGGGCAAATTAAGTTGTGCTCATATGTCCAAACAAAGCATCCTTCAAGGAATCTGAAAAGCCTTGGCCAACATGTGATTGAACCATATATACTGTAGAATATTTTATTTCCTTGTGCCATTGGTGTTTAATTTTGAACCTTACCCTTCTCTTTGTTCTTCATGTGACTGTATGATGATTTCTCTGTTTCATATTGTGACTCACAAATAATTTCAAATCTGTGAATTCTTTATGAAAGAGTACCTCCATATATATATAATAAATTCTTGAATTGTCTCATCCTGGTTCATCTTTGTCCATTTAAATAATTGTCAGTTATGTGCAACCTTCCGTTTAAAATCTTATTTGTTCACTTGGGTGGGTTTCTTGGGTGTGATATTCAGAGGTATAGTACTGGACAGAGACTGAATCCTGGTTTGGAGATGGAAGGGGAAGGAAAGTGTGTGTGTAAAACGAACAAGGGCAGCTGGCTTTAAACCGTGGAAACTTCGTGAAATGACTTTTCTTTCCTATTAAGAAGCTGCACGGTAAAACCAGAAAAAAAAAAAAAATCTCCATTCTGTGTTTCGGTTAGAAAACAGAACAGAATTTCAGTTGAGTTTAGATTTGTTTCTACGTTACAGAGAAAAAAAAAAAGTGTAGTGGTCTAAACAATCCTGAATAGTCTGAAAAATTTAAAGACCACAGTTATTTTTTGCTAGGGTATTTAAAAGTTTACACTAAACATAATTGCTAAATTAAAAGTGGCATGTCCTCAGTAACATTACATATTAACGCAAAAGAATATTTTCAGTATTTGCTTCTATCAGTAATGTAATTCCTGGGCACTGTAGAGATTTTCTTCTGAAATGTTCAATTGATATTTGAGAATGGAATTTGGAGACTGAGAATTTGAAACTTAGTATTTGTGTTAGTGTGTTTGTTCCAGTTCCATATCAGATATAACTTTATTTAGATATTCTAGAGTTACTTCATTTTTATCACATAATAGCTCTTTATGTGGAGAATATTATTATGTCTATTCTAGTGCCAAAGAATAGTGATTTCATCACCTTCCCTTGGACAGCGTTACACTATTTTTTGGTAGTGTAGCATGAGAGAACTTGGGAAGGTGATAAACATGTCAAGTAAATTCTAGATACATAATGCCTCTTTACTCTCTAGTCTCTCAGGAATATCAGTTAATACTGCCTTATGAATATAAACAAACCTTTCCCTTTCAGGAATACTTTGTTCCACTCATGAATTCTCCACATATTTACCCTTAACCAGAAATAAATCCATTTGCAGTACTTGGTCTAGATTGAAATAGTGTTTTAGGAGAAGATTATTACTGTCTTGTATTTTGATTTTGTTTTGTAAAGCTTAATTTTAGGAAGATGGAATACAGGGTTTCAGTGGCCCAGAACACTGTTCATATCTTACAGAGGCAAAGAAATTATCTGAGTCTTTCAGGAATGTATTAATTTTGCTGTTGTTTTAAAATTAAGTCTTTTGTGAATATTATAATAAAGTCTTTAGTATTCAGTACAACCCATTCAAAACAAATATCAAACTAAATAAAATTTTCAGAAAAGGGCTTAGTTGCATCAAAAATCTTTTTTTCTGTTTTTGCCTGTCTAACAGCTCAAGTGTAAAGTATCTTTTAAGACTCTTGTGCTGTATAAACTTGAATAGCATGTGTAAAATTACAAATTATATGGCTAAACTCAAGGTTGCAGATTCGATGTGGCTTGAGCTATGATTATTTGTAAAAAAAACTGCCTCTCTTCTTGTGTGTAGTGTCCGTTTATTAGCTATATCAGTATTTAAAGCCAAAAAAGCCAGATGAGTGAGCTGACTTTTTAATAGCAAATTTGTGATACTGTGCCACTAAGTTTTACTTGGGTCACAGTGCTGAAGATTATAGACTTGTAGAGTTATCACTTGGTATAGCTCTGGTGACATGTATGAAGAATTTAGTGAGTTACTAACAATTCTTTTTTAAATCTCACTGATGTATACTTCCTTATACAAATTAGCATTTTATATGTCAATAATTTCCATGTTATGCACTTATCTGTCCATAAAACTTCAAGGTTGGTTTCATCTGTCTGAATGTAGACCTATACACTAAATGGCTATCAAACCCACATGTGTAAAATCACTTTATAATCGACAGAGAGAAATAGGTACTTCTGGATTCATAAACTGGATGTGTAAAACTGCTCAGCTGAATATAGAAGTGCCTTTCTTCCCCCCTTTGACTTGGAAAGGATTCCACCTGGCTGGTCTAAAGATGAGCTCTGTAATGCATGAGGAAGTTCCAACTCAAGGTGTCTGGAGAAGGAAGTATTTCAGCTTGTGTTTGGGGTACAGATGAGCTAGTTGGTTACTGCTTGTACAGTGTTAGCCTGTAACTTTACTACTGCCATTTTTTTTTTGTACTGGAAAAGACTTTTCGTAAGTTCTCACCATAAACTGCAGCAGGCCAAGAACAATAACAGCCTTTCACAATGTATGTCCATTATGTATTTGAATGTCCAACCCTAAAGAAATTAAATGAGGCTACGTGGTCCTCTGTGGTAATCCTCTGTCTTTCAAAAAAGATAGAACTCCAGTTTGTCATTTTAAAAAAATATCGGTCTTAAGGTTTGAAGATATGATGTGAAGAACAAACTTTCTGATGCTTTAAGGCCTTTAACTTATACTCAGTGGACAGGCTTTGTCTTCAATGTGAATGTCCAGAGGTTGTTCTTTGTTTCTTTTGTTATCCTGAGTTAGGTCAAGGTCAGTGAATTTTCAAAAATGGAAGTCAAAAGTCTGAATGAAAAATAGGTTAAACTTAAAAGAAAAAACTGGAAAAGTAGGTATTGGCTGCCACAGAAGTTTAATTTCACTTTTAATGTGTAGAATTTGCTTTCTGAATATTACTGTGTCTGGATTTCCACCTGGCCTTTATAGCTAAATCTCAAATTTGCTGGTATACTTGTCTGTAAGTACATATACAAGTGTGTTTCTGGACTAGGGCCTCCTATGCCTAATTCTGTGTGAACACACGATATGGTAGGGAATAGATGATTTTGAAGAGCTTTTTCCTCAGTTGCCTATGTAGCTATTTCCTGAAACATATGAAAGAACTAAGTGCTGAGTGCATTTAAATTAAGTCCATCTTTGATCTGCCTTCATCCAGGGGCTCTTCAACATAATTTACTCTTCAGTCTTATGCTTGAAAAGCATTATAGAAATACCATATTAAGCAGTGAATAGATAATCTGTTTCAAAAGTTTTTAAAAATATAGGCTTTGTGCACTATGTGAAATGTCCCCCTTGATTTGTTTCTCCTTTAGCACTACTTTAGATGGAAGTGAAATGTAAATGAAAGGAGTGTAATGTAAGAGGTATGAGCCCCGCAAAGGCTTCTGTCCAGCACTGGTGAAGGAGCAAATCGTTCAAGTAGAAACAATGTAGCTTTTATTGTGTTGATTCAGCAGTAATAAACCTTTGTACTTTAACAATATTTTTTTGTTTGCTTTTTAAAAGAACACAGGCAAGGGTATTAAGCCTGATACTTTGTTTACATTAATATGAGACTGATTTGCACCAAGTGGTTCTTTTGGAGAAAACAAAGGAAGAAATCTGCAAGAGCCGAGTTCCAGGACAGACAAAAATATGCTGATTATGTAAAAATCCTGAAAGTGTGTTAGAGGCACACATTTCTGGGTTGGAAAGGAAAGTGGCTAATCAGATGTTAGATACCTACTAAGTACCCTTGTGTAGCTTCACATAGTTCAGGGGGAACTGCTGTTTAGATCCATGCTGCAGCCTGTATCTCTAATCTTTACCGGACTCCACGGAACTTTAACTTCTATGAAAAAAAGTGACTTTTTAAATCCATCACAGATTACTGCATTCATAAATGTTTGTTTCTTAGTCACCAAAATGTTATTTATTAGATGAGAATGTGAGTTTTGGGCACAGCCATGTTTTGTAGTTGTTTGGCTGGCCAACTTTATTTTAAGATTTTCTGTTTTCTTTGGGTGTAATTTTAAATTTTGTCCATACAGTACTTATGCAGCATCATATAGGACCTAATATGTAGCAATTGAGAAGAGCAAAAGCTACTGAAACAGTCTATTAAGTACCTGAACTGTGGTGTATCTTCTACAGAGTTGCTGTTTTAAAGACCTTAATGACTGTTGCCTTTAGTTGAAGTTATTTGAAAAGCTTTTGTCTGTCCTTGACTTTGTGACACATCATATTGGTTTGTTTATTTATTTGTGTGTGTGTAAAACCAAACTAAATATTTCCATGTTGAATTTGAGTAAAGCAACTAGCCAAGTCACTTTCATAAATGCTTCCTGTAAACTTGGAAACTGATGGCAAAGATAGAAGTAGTGACAAACGATGAGAGGGAAAACATTGCTGTCCTCTTGGGTACAGATTTGATTGTGGCAATTAAACTTAGGAACAGAGCTGTTTTTCCAATTTAGTATATTCCTGCATAGGTATTACATCTTTTTATCTTCATTGGGGGGGGAAGGAGAGGGAGGGAATCACTGGGAAGCACTTCTAGCTCATAATCTAATAGAAAAAGTGAAAAATTATGTATTAATGATTTACCTGAATTGAATATTCGTGTACTACCAGAGATAAACTGCAAGATATTTGTCTTCATGGAAGACAAGGCTTAGACTGCTTCTGGGACATCCAGTTCAAAATTTTGACTGTAGCAGTAATCCCAACTCAAGAAGCAGGTGCCATATATTCGTAACAGCAGACCCAAAATCAAACAGTATCTGAAGAGAGATCAAGATTCATCATTTTGGATTATAATATAAAATGTTTCTGTCATAGCATATATATATATATATATATATATATATATATATATATTTTTTTTTTTAACAATCAGAAAGAATCTTGTAGCCAGAAATCTGGGATTTGTTGGTACCTGGAATAATATTGAACTCATCTTTTTGGTTTTCCTGCTCTTTGCCTGATTCTGTTTACTTTGTGATGCATTCATGTATTTTTGTTGTTTGAGAGTTTAAAAAAAAATTATAACAGTTGTCTTCCAAGAAGCTCTCAGTTATCATGCTTATTTTAATCTCTACCTGAAATAAGCAATTCTGTAAATAGGATTTAAATGACATTTTGTAACTTTAAAAAAATAAAAAGTTCAAAGATAGCGTATCTTGCTAGTATACTTCCTAATTTCATATTCTTTTCAAACTGTTAAAAAAGTGACACTTTTTGATAATGCTTTAATTACCTGAAATTCTTATCAGATGAAATAGATAATTTAATGCTTTCTAGTGTTTTAACTTTGAATGTGTTGCTAGCCAGACAGGTACCCAGTTCTTAGCTTAACTGTGCTTGTCTTTTAAAATGTGATGGACCAAGTTGTTTTAAAAACAGGTCAATAAAGATTGATATGCTTTACTTTTAGCAGGGGTTTCGTATAATTTAAAATACGCTGTTTCAACAGGCCTCCTAAATTTAGTTCAGCAAAAGTAGGTTAGTTTCTTGGTGGAAAACGAGTACATCTTTAAAGGTTTCTATTTGAGCTATATTTATGGAAAAAAAAAAAAATATATATATATATAGTTTCACAGTTGAGGCCTCTCAACACTTCATGTGCAATGTTTGAATAGGTAAGAAGGAGTAATAATGACTTTACAATTTCATGTTTTTCAATACAGCGGAAAAACTTTTCATCCTCTCATCTGTTCATATTCTTTATGTCAACATGTCAGAATTTACAGGTAGTGGAAGGCATGGGAAGAGTTAAAAAAATACCATTGAAGAATCAAGTGGGGAAATACCAGTTTTAGGGGAATTGATGTGAATATTGTGGGTGTTAAAGTTTTGCGAAGGGACATGCATTTAATTTCATTGTTCTAAGAGCTGTTCAGAAATGGAAAGGATTAAAGGTTATCACCAGCAGACTAATGATTTTCTGGTCTCATTTATTTATTTGTCCCTGGTATTTCAAAATAAATAAAGGATAAAGAGAGAGGAGAAACTTTAAAGGATTCTGCTTATTTTGTTTAAAGACACCCTGATATTTACAATATTTTTTTGAGAGACCAAATAAGTTGTGAGGCAAAAAAAATAATTATCTGGAATTAAAGGAACTCCTCTTGTGAGTGTTCTGTTCAGTGGCACTTTTTAGAACTCGGAATCCGGTCTCTGAACTATGTGAAAAACAGGAAGCTTGACTGGTGTGTATTAATTAGCCTGGTGATTCCTGTGTTCTTAATTCTTAAGGTTTGTAATTCAGAAAGATTTAAATGAGTGGCTCAACAAGAAGCATTATTGACACAGTTGCTTGCCTGTTCTCTGGTATATCAAATCTTGTGCAAAGCTGAAAAGAGGCTATACCAAATCCCAGACTGTTAAATGTAGTTTTAATGGTGTGTTGTTATAGGCTCCTTATGTACCAAGTATTAATAAAAAAGAACCTTAAAATATGTTAGATCTTTGGAATCTGGAAGCAGCAAAGGGGTGGAAATGCTTTACAGCAGCATCTTTAAGCCAAAACCTAGGCTGTACTTTGAACATGCACTACTGCTTTATTTTCAACTTCAGCTGAGCTGGGATAAAGAATTAATGATACTGAGCTTTCTGGGACAGGTAGTTTGAAAAGTGATGATCTTCCCTGGAATGTAGCAGGCTTACTCAATTACTGTGTAGTATCTCATGTTATTACTGAGTAGAAAGACATTTTATCCACCAAAGGAGCTCCTGGTGTAAACTGAATCATATAGCACAATGGATGAATGAACAGAAGTCATAGAAGCAAGCTGCTTTGACAGAGGTGCACATGGTGAACATTGTACGAAGTACAATGAGTAGAAGAGCTTGAAAGCCTAGAAAATAGACTGTCTCCTCAAATATATGATCATTGAAGGATATACAAAAGCTTTGCAAAACATGTTGTCTGACATACACTTCTTATATTTAATAGTGTGAGATGTGCGGTTCTAGACCGAACACTGAGCTGACCTTGAAACCTCTAAATTTCTTTATTTCTCTATGTTTTTCACGTTTAGATCAGAACCCTAACCATCTAGAGTGGTACAGAAGCGTAGAAGCAGTGATCTAAGTTATGGTGAGCAATCCACAGCTGGTTTGTGGAACAGTGTGAAGACACTGAATTTGAGAAGGTTGAGCGGTAGTCTGCTAGGCATTTTCTGTTGACACTGGTCTAAGGACTGAAAACTTAAATGAAAAATGTGAACTGGGCTGCTGTGATGTCCAAAATCATCATCCTTATTCCGTGTCACCCTGTTCATATGCCAGTCACATCTGTTGTATAATAGAAGCCCATAGTTACTCATGTCATGCGGTTTCCCCATATCTTTCTCCTAAGTGTTAATCTTCTGATTACCAGCCTCTTTGGGTAGGCTGGTTTCCTTTGCTGTGCCACTTCTTCCCCTTCTTTGTCAAGAATTATTGATGGTCCCTACTCCCCCTCTTAAGACAGGTATTACTAGGCTGTTCAGGTTCCATCCCAAAATGAGACAGAGATTAAATGGCAGACAAATTTGACATTCAATAGTGAGTTTATAATCTACTACAGTTCACTTAGTTTATCTGTGGTATTCAACAGAATTAAGTCTGTTGTGCTTCTGGCTACCAACAGAGACTAATACGTGGCACAGTAGGAAACAGTCTTTTAACTGTAAATAAAAGCCAATACATCTTTTTTTTTTTTTTTTTTTTTTTTTTTTTTTTTTTTTTTGGCATCTGTTGAAGTCAGTACCAAGCCCTCTGGGACACAGAAAGCAGCCCTCAGGGTTGTGGATCTCATGACCTAGTTCTTTCTTCATTAAAACAGATGGTATCTATCTGAGCAAGGCAAACTTGGTTTTAAGAAGCTGGAACAGCTGGGCCTAGTTAATGGGAGCAAATAAAGAGGCAAACTGAGCATTAAATTAGTCACCTACATCAGTAGCAAAATAGTCACTACATGATTACTCACTCAATTGTTTTAACTGATCAAAAGTCACAGGATTGGTTTTCTTAGCATCAAAAGTATCTAAAATTGCATCAGAAATATTCCCACATTCTTTGTTCTTTTCTACCAGGCTTCAAAGAGAGTAAAATCCTGGAAGCTAGCTATGGTATTTTGGCATAGCATTAGGGAATCAGCTTGTCTTGTAAGACTGAGAAGTCCTTCTTGTGTTTGATACCTAGCCCAAGGTGATCCTCTGCAGTTTTTGGCCTCCTCCCTTTGTGTGTGTTTAACATCAGCAGGTTACCTAATGGAGAAGATTGCTGGCATTCTTTCAGGTTCTGCAACCTCACTAAATTTGCAAAGGCATCAAAAAATTTTGTTGTTTCTGTTGTAAACAGATTATACCAGATTAGTGGTTAGCATTTTGCATGTTTTATTCTGTTTTCCTGTTTAGTCCTGAAAATCTTGAATTGCGTTGCGTGTTGCAAATAGTGCAGGCGCTCTTCCCTTGTCTTTGTTACTGGTGGCTAGAAACCTTCGTTTGCTATGTGCCTTAGCAGGGAGAAAGGGGACTGTGCAAATAAAATACAAATACTCCTTCACACCTTCTAATAACTGTTTTCATGAAGTATAATTTTCTTGCTCTAACACGCTGGCATTATGTGCCAAAATAAAGGGAGGGGTGTGTGTGTCTAGCCATTGCTCTTCCTTCAGCAACATAGTACTTGGTAGATCCCAGGACTCATCTAGAACGGTTCACAGTCCCTGAAATTCTCTTGGTTTGAACTAAACATTTAATAAATATCAGTAGAATATTGTGCAAATCTGTAAACACTGTACTTCCTTTCATTGTTATGTGCAAGATGGGCAAGTACAGAATATTTCTATTTTGAGGTAGTCCTAAGGAAAGTTTGTTTATCTGTCACAGGTCAAATGTAGCTAATGAACACTTCTTTCATGGAGATTAGCAGAAACTGTTCATGAGCTCAGTGTGTCCTTCCCAGCAGGCAGCAGTGCTTTGATAGAAGACTAGTTAGTAACCCATCCCTCTTCTGCTTCCAAAAACCTTCCCTCAGATTTATGGAGGTGGGCCTCCATCTTTCATGCTCCCACTATGTTGCTTCAGTTTTTTTGGTTTTCTTTCCATGAATGTGAGAGGCAGAATTTCCACCTAGTCGGAACAGTAAGACCTGTTTTTATAGAACAGCTAGATTTTTCTCGTCTGTGCTAAACAACCACAAAAATACCCAGTTGCAGCCTCCCACCTTGTCTGTTGTGTCCCATCCCATTACTCTCCCTCCTGCTCCCAAGTAAGAAAATTTTAAAAATCTTTGCAGAAATGGCTAAAAGCATGAGTAGGAGATCCAGACCAAAAGTTTGAAGTGAGATTTTTGAATTGTAGATATCTTTGTATGCAAACTTTATCTGCTTATCTGAAAACTAGACTGGCTAAGCATTAAAAGAAAAGGGGGCGGGGAGGAGAAGGCAGCTCAGTGATTAGTCCTGAATGTGGCTTTGCAAAGGCATAAATTGCACCTGATTTGCTTATTTTAAACAGCTGTTTTTAAGTTTCAGGAAGTTCACTTGCCTGTCTTGTTCATGGCCCACACATGGTTAAAGTCTTTTTTTTCCTTCATTGAAAAAATAATGGTACTCGCCATGTTTACTCTTTGCTTCTCTCTGCAGTGAGAGGAGTTTAACTGAGCAGCTTAAATGGTGTGGGTAAATTCCAGAACATCGCTGTTATTTTTCTTTAGAGCTTTCAGAGAGCATATTGTTTGTCAAATGTGCTGGAGGGGTGGTTAGTTGTGTGTCTGGGCACTGTCACTACCAACTGATGTAGGTCTAATAGAGTTTCTGAGAAGACGTGAATGGGAGAAAATTCGTATTATGAGAAGAGACGTTTGAAAACAAATGTTAGATGACTTCTTGGTCTGTATTGTCATCTTGATTTCCATAGTTGCTTGGAAGCGGGCTAAAGATGTTTGAAAGAAGGCCGCCTGCAATCAGTTAATAATAAAACTGGTTAGGGAGGTTGTATGTTCTCGCCTGTCTGTGTGGTCTTCTGTCTTTCCCAGAGGCTCTCAAGATTAGGTGCCTGCCACTATTCTGGAATAGCCTGCCAGACTTTGCTGCTTCTGGCAGAGACATTTTCAAAGAGGCTGTGTTTCCAAAGTTAGAACTATTGCTAAATAGATCCCTTACTGGTCCTTCTTTGAAAATGGATGGAACTTGTGATTTCTATTATTATTACTATTATTATTTCTTAGCAGCACTGCTTGTAAAGTTAGACCAATAGCATAATGAAAAACTAAAGCATTCTAAAATAAGAATTTGTAGGACAAGTAGAACAAGTCATGAAATGTGGGATCACTAGAGACCTAGAAACAATTAGATATGTGTTCATCTGTGACTTCCCTGTTGAATATGTCTATGGAAGCACTTTGCTCATACAAGTATCACAGTGCATGTAAACCCAGGATTTGTTTATGGGATTGATACTATTACTTTATCTGAGTTCATATCTGGAAGTCTTAAAAGTTTAAGTTGATTTTTAGTTTTGGTGTGAATATGAATATAGTTATTTTTAACAGTGTTTTCACTCAGAACTTATATTTCAGCTCCTAATTCTGAAATAACCTAAATTATTTTTTTGTCTACACATTCAATAAAGATTATAAATAATCAGTATTTTAAGTAGCTTGAAAAGATACCTCTGCTTGGAAGCTTTTGGGCCTTTATTTTGGTATATTTTTTAGTTTTATTTTTCCTTTCACTGCAGAAGCCCATCCCCATGAAAATAAGGTTGTTTACAGGTATAGATATACAGTCATGTAATATGACTGCATTGTTAAAGGATTTAATTGCATGATAAATTTTCCAGAGTGATCTGATGCCTTACTTCACTATAACAGCAAGCTTTATCTGACACCTGTTTTCAGTTTTCGTAGTTAAAGAACTGTAACTCAGGACAGGTGGGAATGTAAAACTGCTTTGATAGAATCTTTTGTGCTTGGACAACGGTAATCCTTTGTGGGTTTGTGTAGTGAGGACTTTTATCTCAAACTGGTTTTAAAAGCTGTATTAGTAGATTGGTAGTGGAGCTGCATATTCCATGAAAGTGGATTGGTGAAGTTGTTAGTTTCTAGTTTGCAGTATGGGTCTTTTGTTTTCTCCATTTTTTTTTTTATTAGATAAACAAAATGTGAATGCTTCAAGTGAGAATACACATACAGGAAACACACTTCTTTTTTTTTTTAATTTCAAGTTTCTTGAACCTACTGGAGGTAAAAACTCCCTTGTTTTTCTCTTCCCTCCCCAAGTAATGTAGTTTTGGAAGTTCGTTTTTTGATGTCTTCCCCCCAGCCTCTCTCTCAATCTATTTCAGGTACATACTCATCTCCCTACACCCACTACGTCTCTTGGAAAATTGTCATGTAACATAGGTTGATCATAACTGGTCAGCACAATCTGAAATGGGTTGACATACTAGTTAATAACTGAAATAGGTCTGTGAGCTGCTTTCCCAGGGTATGTGCAAAGAAGAGGATGATCATGAGCTTCAGTATGAGATTTTGATTTATATGGAAGGCATTTCACAGCAAGAGAGTGACCTTTCACAAGTTAGGCAATTCATTTGAATGCCAAGTGTCCTTTGTAGTCGCACATATTTCTGTCAGAGAATAGGATTAAAAATATCTGCAGTACTGTTCTTAATGGAGCATACATGGCATTGTTTAATGAGCAAAAAAACAATGAGCGACCACCCCATGAGCTGAAATGTGAGTTTGTCTTCAAATGTGTAACGCTGTGCTGCAGCACAAATAGAAGTACGGCAGAATGTGCTAGTTTAAACTACCACTTCAAACTGAGAGAAATACAGTTGTGTATAATTGTCTTGAGTGCAATACACTTAAAAGGAACTGCAAGAATTACTGTATTGAATAGAGAAAAGCAGAATACATTATTTAAAAGACGTTTTTATTTTTCTTTTATATTTTTAAGAATGAATTGGAAGAGGAATACATTAATTAAAAAAGGGTGCATGAAATCTACTGTTTCTGTATAAGTGTGCAGCGCTCTTAAGCAGATTTTATTTTGTTGTTGCTAGAAGGCTTAGCAACTTGTAAGTATTTTTTTCCAAGCATCCCCTTATCCTACTGAATCACTTTGCTTCTCTGTGTACATTGAAGGTAATAATGTCCTCACCTGAATAAATGCAAACAGCTGTTCTTGGTCATGGAACCTTGGTAGCTGGATATTTTGAATTTTGTTGCTGATGTCTTAATTGTTCTTGTATATTCTGTACTCTGTGTTATGAGTTCCTACCCTGATTGATTTTTAGCTACTTTGTTTTAATAAATAATATATGGAAAGTTAAGTAGTTCTTCTGTGTTGAGGAATTATTGAATCCATTACAGTTGAACTTTATATTCTTGGTCAGTGATGATTTTTTTCTTCTATGCCACACATGGTGGATATAATAACTGAATGCTACTTCTGAGTTTATCCTGCCCATCTCTGCTCGATCTAAATTAAAACTGATCTCTGAAATTTAAGAGAGTGTTTCCCAGCCTTTTGTCTGCACTTGAGGACAGATTTGCTAATTTCATTTATATTTGCTACATTTGAATCTTACGTAATACATACTTGTTATTTTATATCTCCCTTACACCCTTTCTCAGGACCACTCCTCTTCTTTGCAAGAAATGCTTCCAATATCTGTCCAAAGAGTGGCAGTATCATGATGCCACATTATCACAAGAAATTGAGAAATCCCCCCCAAAAATGTATGAAAACAGGTAAAAAAAAAAAAAAGTAATACTGATGTATTGGTGAGGAGTAAAGACAAACCAACCAACCAAATGCCACCACCAAAACCACCACCACCAAAAAGGAATTGAGTTCCTGTAGGTTTTAATTTGGTGAATTGTCTTTTTTTTTTTTTTTACAATAAGCTGACATTTCTTCTTTGACATTTCAGGCACAGGTACCTTTGGGCGTGTTCATCTAGTGAAGGAAAAAACGGCCAAACGTTACTTTGCACTGAAAGTAATGAGCATTCCGGATGTCATTCGACTGAAGCAAGAGCAACATGTGCACAATGAAAAGTCAGTCTTGAAAGAGGTCAACCACCCCTTTTTGATAAGATTGTAAGTTCTTGTCTTTTTAAGTTCATTTATCTATAAAGTGCAGTTAAAATGTTCCATTGCAAGTTCTTATGCATTTAACCAACACCAAGCATTTGATTTCTATGAGGTAATCTAGACTAAAATAGACTAAAGTATTTATTATAGAAGGAACCAAGAGGCATAATTTAAACATTTAAGCAATAATTTATTATTAGCTTTACTTTTATGCGGTAGCTTTATTCTGTTTGTTGTTTTCATACTGCAGAAAAGAAATTTCCTTAAGTGGTGGGAAAACATTAGCGAAGACATGTTAGGATTGGCTCATAACAATGACTTATTGAATGATTCTTGATGTTAGAATGATGAGGAAACAATATTTGTGCATATTTCTTTGTAGATATCTAGATAAAGATATAATTAGGTATAAGTATCTTTTGTGAACTTTACTTTTGCAAACTTTATTTTTAAAGAGTTTAAATGTCTGCAGCACTTCTTGGGTTTTATTATTCCCATATTTCAGGTTAAGTGATAGAAACTATTGAAAAACATGATTTAAATCATTTTATGAAGAATACTTTTTTCATGGAATTGCGATGATTCTAGTGATCCCTTTACTAAAGAGAGAAGGCATCATACTTTTATCTTCACAGCACCTTTTTCGCATCTGAGTACATACTTATTAATGGGATAACTAAACCTCTGGGTAATTGCACAGTTAATTTCCATTTGTATTTTCTCATGCATGGATGCAGGGCCGTTGACTGAGATTTGTTTTGCATTTACCTATCCTAATCAGTTTTACATAAAATCACAGAAAATTAGCCGTACTTAATTTCTAGATTCAGGGAGTGCAGCCTCCGCCCTGGGCTAAGAAAGTATCAGAGGGAAAAGAAGAGGCAAAAGCATGGTCGTCACATGAAATATGAAAGAGACCTGTGGGAGGAGGCTCTTTCCCTGGTGTGTTGTTGCTTTTTCCAGCATCATGGTGCTATTAGTTTCCAGACAGTGTTCAGAAATCCTGTGGGTGGCAGAGTATCAGTGACAGGAGTTCTAGGGTACGTGAAGTTCGAGATGCATGCAGGAAAGCAAGATGGAGAGGCAGAGTACATATAGTTAAACTGGTTAAAATATAGACAGAACAGGGAAAACAGGGTTTTATATGTATATCTATGTATTTGGTTGGTGCAAAAGTAATTGCAGTTTCAGACTATGAATTTTAAATCATTATAACGAAGCTCAATCACATCTTTATTCATCAAAATAGGAATCATTACATTCAATGCAGTTTTGCCGATGAGAAATAAGTTTGTTTATTCCGGTAGCATAAAAATCCGTGCTTCAGGATTCGATGAACTCTTGCAAAGCATTTTCTGCATCCTGCTGGTTGTGGAAGCATTTTCCTGGCAAAAAGTTGTTGAGATGCTTGAAGAAGTGGTAGTTGGTTGCCAAGAGGTCAGGTGAATATGGCACATGAGGGAAAACTTGGTAGCCCAATTTGTGCAACTTTTGAAGCGTTCGTTGTGCAGTTTGTGATCAGGCATTGTCGTGGAGAAGAATTGGGCTCTTTCTGTTGACCGTAGCCAGCTGCAGTGTTGCAGTTTTCAGTGCATCTCATCAGTTTACTGAGCATACTCCTCAGATGTAATGGTTTTGCCAGGCTTCAGAAAGTTGGAGTGGATCAAACCAGCAGCAGACCACCAAACAGTGACTGTGACATTTTTTTAGTGCAAGTTTGGCTTTGGGAAGTGCTTTGGATGTTCTTCGTCCAACCGCTGAGCTGGTCATTGCCACTTGTCATGTACAATCCAGTTGTTGTTGCATGTCACAAGCCGATTGAGAAATGATTCGTTGTTGTTGCGTAGAATAAGAGAAGATGACACTTCAAAGTGATGGGTTTTTTTTATTTTCGATCAGCTGATGAGGCAGCCACTTATTGGGCTTTTTTACCTTTCCAATTTGCTTCAAATGCTGAACAACCGTAGAACGGTTGGCGTTGAGTTCTTTGGCAACTTCTTGTGTAGTTGTCAGAGGTTCAGCTTTGATGATTGCTCCCAGTTGGTCGTTGTCAACTTCTGATGGCCACTGCTATGCTCCTCATCTTCAAGACTCTCATCTCCTGTGCGAAACTTCTCGAACCACTGCTGCACTGTACGTTCGTGAGAAGTTCCTGGGACAAATGCGTTGTTGATGTTGTAAGTTGTCTCTGCTGCTTTATGAGCCATTTTGAACTTGAATAAGAAAACTACTCGGATTTGCTTTTTGTTTCACATAGTTTCCATAGTCTAGAATAAATGTAAAATAAACAGCAAGTAATAAGTCAATAGCAACAAAACATAAAGCGAGAATAGTGCATTAAAATGATGTGTAACATAACAATGCTTATTTCGGAATGTATTCCAATATCAAATGGCAAATTTCAACAATGCAAAAACTGCAGTTACTTTTGTACCAACCTAATACATATGCAAATTCTTAAAACGCCACCTTGCAAAAATGACATTTGTGTATTGTAGGTGCGACTTTGCTCAACTCCTTAAAATACATCTCAAGAGAATTTTTATGTAGTCTATAAAGATACTGTGGACATCAATAGCTAATTAATGATGTTGATGACTTTGTGATAGGGAAGTAGTACCATAAAAGCAAAAGGGAAGCCTGGGCTCTGCTTTATTCGTCACTTTGAGGAAATGGTAGAGCTGGTGCTCATGTCTGATGCTCTGTCTCATTTTTTTGGTTGCGGTCAGTGCTGGTATCAAGAAAGAAATCTTACAGAGCAAAAGTCCCTCATGGGTTTGGGAGCTCAATTTGCTCTGCTTGTCTGTCTTCAGACTCTATGCTTTGATTAGGAACCAGCTAAAGAAGGATGGGAAAAAAAAAAAAGATATTTGATCTTTCCATTCTTGTGATACTGCAGAAACAGTTACTAGAAGCTAAATCAACTTCTATTTTTCTATCAATAAGTTAGGTAGGGATACAGTGGTCTTTATTAAAATAATAGAGATAGCTGTTTGTTTTAAATTAGCAGAATATTCTTCAAGATTCCCATGAGGAATTATTATCTGTGAGGAAGCATTTGAAAGCCACGTGGAGTGATTTTCTTTCGTTCTTAGCTGCTCTTTACTGCACCCTAGTAAAAAATGTACCACAATAATAGTTCTTAAATTAAAGGCGATAGTCTAAATTACATAAATTAATCTTGGTTTGCTGTCATGTTTGCTTTTCTATGGCTTTTCTTTAAAGATGCCATAGAAGAGCAAGCATTGTGATCTGATGCTTTTCTAGTAACTAGTCACTTCACTTGGGGTTGTATATTTCTGGGGGAAGGAGTAAGGGGAAGGAGAACTCTCTTGTCCTGGTTTTGAACATACTTTCGTAAACATCTTTACAAAAGCAGGTTCTGCTCACTCTCTGTCACTTTAGCAATATTTGATTAAGTAAAATGTAAGAATTGTCTGGTCTTAGCAGACTGACAGTAGACTAAGTCACTTTTTAGGTGCTTAGCGGAGGCCTGTTGTGTACAATCCATCCATTAGATTTTTCTCTCTTATCCTGTGCTGTGCACATCCTGAATTATCTGTTTTACTTTTCAGGTTAAGTCAGCTGCTTGAACATCTGTTACATAATACTGCTACATTCTTGGAGTTACAATATTTGCACAATAGGAACCATAAATTAACTGTGTACATAGTTGGGGCAACAGAGATCGTTTTATGAAATTTATTTCTGAAGCAAATCAGATAGAGAAATTAAATAAAATAATATTTTTATTACAGATTTTGGACCAACCATGATGAACGCTTTTTATACATGTTAATGGAATATGTGCCAGGAGGAGAACTTTTTAGTTACCTGCGCAACATGGGACGGTTCAACAACAGCACAGGACTGTTTTATTCTGCAGAAATTATTTGTGCAATAGAATACCTGCACTCCAAAGAAATAGTTTACAGAGACTTAAAACCTGAAAATATACTATTAGATAAAGAAGGACATATCAAGCTTACTGATTTTGGATTTGCGAAAAAACTGGTGGACAGGTAAGTGAACATGTGAAATGTAATTACATTTGGAAGAATACAAGTTTGATTTCAGAGCTCGGCATTTCATCTAGTACTGCATGTATTTCACACATATCAAATCCCTTAATATGAAGGAAATTATAGTGTATATGCGTATATGGAAACCAATATTACACCCTTGGTATAACAAGGAACAATTATAGTGTATGTGGGTGTATGGAAACCAATATTACACACTTGGTATAACAAGGAACAATATCACAGATAAGCTACCATAAAAATATTTTTATATGAGTATGTTTGTTTAAGTTTTCAGTAGTCATCTTGTAAAAAGGGAGTTCACTGAAGTAAAATGAGCAAATATTGAGATGTGTACATCAATATATTATACATAATGGAACATTTAGCAATTCAACTTGTATGGAAGATTAATGCTTTGTAACTTGTGTTTCATTCTTCTTTCCTTTTAGAGAGATTTTTGAAATGTGGGAATAACATTTTAAAACTGGATATTGTGTTTTCACTATCCTGTTGCTAAAATGAAACTGGGGAGTCTAGACAGAAACATTAAGGCCAGCTGCATCAGAAGTATTTATTTAACTTCTACAGTACTGTCAGCCTTATGTCTGTTTTACTGGTGTATGTCAACTTTTTGATAATGCAGAGATTTTTTCCCAGCAATTTCTCTGTTCTCTCCGTTTGAACTGCCTTTCCAAGGCAAGACCCCTCATTTGGATTGAAAAACTAGCCTGTCATATTAGAAAAGCGGTGTTACAAGGTTTGGTATTATGCCTTAGGGCCACCTCTAGAGAGAGACGGTATCTCATTGTTCCAGTTGAGGCAGCCTAGTAAGTGAGTGAGGTGTTACATGGGTGCTCATTCTCTCTCTTCCCTCATCTGTTTTACCTGTTTGATGCTGCAACAGTTCAGTGGGGGACAGGGAAAAAGCAAAATTCTACACAATCAGTTTGAAATTACAGTGGTTCTGAGGGAGCTACTCTTAATGGTCCCTTATGAAGTAAAAGTCAGACAGGAGAGATCAAGTGTTGTTACGAAGAACATAAAGGTTCCTTGCCTACTGGTTACATGCTCATGGTGCTGGGCTGCCTCTGCACAAGAATAGTAGGCATCAAATATGTACACTGGTTCTATTCATCCTTAAAGTCTAAAAGTCTCTTTTAAAACCACAGTGTTTTAATATCAGCATGTTTGATTGAATTCAGTTTTCACTGGACAAGAAGATAGGTCTATAAATGTTGGTGCTTTTTTTAATATTTTGTTTTTAAATCAAAATAACTTTTTGTAGGAAGAGGTAAGGCTACTTCTATTTAAGAAAGTAGGACAATCTCTTTATAAGACAGTCATACAAATTGTTACGTCTTGCTTTTTACATGCAGATACTGCCACTTAGTGGTTAGTCTTAATTTGGATTTCTGTGGGTTAAAGGCACAGCAGAAGTAACTGTTCATAAATTAAGGTCACAGTTCACATCAAAGTACATTTTTCAATCTGGAAGATGAATCTATTAGAGTAAATGTGTTCAAATGCATTGTAGGACATCAAAAACAAGTTACCACTGCTGCTTTTAATTGGTTTTTTTTTTGCATCACATCTTGCTGGGTAGGGAGAGGTACAGAGCAGGGATGAGGCGGATCAATTTGTGTTGAACTGAATCATAGAACCCTATAGTAGTTTTTTGTCATACCTGCTTCACCTATTAGTGTACAACAGTTAATATAAAATGCAGAACATGAAGTTGAAAAGAGCACAGTAGTGACCTATTCAAGTCCAATTATCTTTTTTTTACACCTACATAGTATTCACCCTACTAGCTGTAGTCATTTTCATGATGCTGTTTTTGTCGCTGTAAAGATACAGTCGTCAGCAGTTTATCCAGTAATGCACTTCAGTAAGTTATTTTGTTTCACAGACTATTTGATCTAAAGCATTAGAGATGTTTTTGTCATTTTTATGCATCACAAACATCTGTACACATTAACCTTACAGGTATATATGTGTGTATATAAATGTATACGTATATAGTGCATATGAGTTGTGAAAATAAAACACAAACTATGTATGTTTTTGAAACAGCTATGAGGAAGACTGCCACTTAGGAACAACAAATGTTTTCCTATAGAAACATGACATGTAAAATAAAGCATGGTCTGCAGAAGACCTTTAGTACATTTGCAGATTTTGTGATACATATTATTTCCTACAAATGATTCTATAGTTGCTTAATTGAGACTTCTCTGTATGCATTTTCCTTTCTTCCTGCTACCACGTGTGAAAAAGTGAAGCGTTCTCACCAGGTCCATCTACTATGGAGCTGCTCTTTAGAGAGAGCAACCAGCTTGAGCTCATGTTCCTGCTGTGAGAAGCAGCCTGCACACCTGCTTTCTTATTAGTAAATTATCTGAAGGGCTAGACTCAAATTTATTTATTTATTTTATTTATTTATTTTTTTTTTTTTTAGAGAAAGAGGAAGGAGGAAAGCGAGGAGGTGTTCTTGTCTCCTCCTATTCCTTCTAGATATGTCCTTCTGTTTATCCTCGTTCCTTCCTTCTCAGCCATAGTGTACTTTTAAAAATTGTAATTTTTTCTCCAAAGCAGTATGTCTTTGCCTCAGCAGCTCTTTATTTCTTTTCATTTCCACCTTCATGTTCCTGAACTGAAGATTTAATAACCTTTTCAGTTTCTTGTAAGTACATTCACATAAAATATACGTGCTGCTGTTTTTAGAATGAGGCCATGTAGAGAGAAAAAAGGAGGGGAAGGGGTTTGCCTTAGGGATGTAAAAATTACTTGCTTTGAATAACCATTACATTTTTAGATCTTTCACTTTTTTGGAAAGCGTATACCACTTTTCAGATATAGTATATCCATTAAACAAGTATTGATCTTTCCTAATTTTTCTTTCTTTTTGTTGTTGGGTTTTTTTTTGTTCATTTGGGTTTTATCTTTTTCTTCTCTTGTGTTCTCTCAGAGAAAATAAAACAAAACTTCATAGAATTTTATTTTATGCACAGGCTTCACGCAGTTTTATGAATGTTTCAAGTAAACATGTGGTTTTTGTGGGGTTTTGAGGACTGTTATTAACTGTTAATTTTATTTGATTTTGGGGATACTTCTGCACTGTTGCTTAAACTGCATGCACCTCATGGCTATTCTGTGGAGTGGACTTAAAGAGAAAGAATAAAACAAAACAAGATGTAGCAAATCTTGTTTGTGAAGTCTATTGTGTGTCGCTGTGGAAGCAAGGATGTCTTGTGGACCAAACTTCTGTGGGTCCGGAAACAAATCATTCTTCTTTGAGTATAATTATGGAGAAACTTCCAGAAGAGAATAGCGAAAAGTACATTGTTGCTGATTTCTGGTTGCTATGTGAAAAGCTAGTTAGAAACTGAAGAGGTGGATGCTGGATGGTGTTTAACACTAAAATATGTTAGCCATTGAAAGTTAACTTCTTAAAATAATACTGTTAGCAAGCAAATATTGTTTTATAGCTTATCTTTGTGGCCATAGAAGCTTCTTTGTTTCATTTTTATGATCTAAAATTACATCTTCAACTTTATAAACTATTGCTTACCTGTATTTCAGCTTTTATCTTGAAAACCCAGAGCAGTGGAATTTTTGTAGCAATTTGAAGAAAGGAGTCTACTCTTATTTTTTTCTTCAAAATTTATCTTCAAAAGGATAATCTGGAATTTCAGATGCATATGCAGCAGTCATAAAATAGTAATAATAAAACAATACTTAAAACAATTTGGTCTTTTTATGGAATTTACTTGATGCACTTTCCAGTATATTGAGTAGTTTGTTTCATTACCAAATAAAGAGGAATACTGTGATCATATGGCACAAATACACAGCTTGACAAAGAATTTGAGCTTCCTCTGTGTTTTTATGTAGTTGGTAAACATAAATTTAATTGAAATTAAGAGGTAGATGACCTGCTGGTGGTAGCAGATTTTATTTCATAGTCCAACTAGGGAACTCAAAGTTATGTTTGCCTTTCCGTAATTTGTGGCTTTCCTTTTGCTTGAATAAAAAAGATCTTGTGATTAAGCTGTAAGGTAATCAAGGGTCATTTTAGTTACATTGTTACCAGCAATTTATGTGGGTCTTGGAAGTCATGGTCATGTGTTAAACTATTTTTTTTTTTTTCCCGTAAATGACCTTGATAAGGGTTGAAGCAAGCGAAGGCTGCATCTTTGCTGAATTTGTGCATTCATAGTGTTGGAACTTCTGGTAGTGGAAAGGACGAGTGTGGTGGGGCATTGTCCTGCAAACTGGCCTGTCCATTAAAACACATGTGCCTGCCTTGTCTGCTATATTTGTACAGCCCTTCTTCCAAATAAAGTAAAACTGGCAGTTGCTTCGTTTGGAGAGCTGGCTAAGTCGGTATGAATAACAATTCATACGATGGATTGTAACCAAGCTTTTTAAATTCTGGGGAAGGGGGGGAATATTCTGTTTTAAAACACAACAAAACTTTGTTGTTTTTCTTGGTTACCCAGTCCAGATCTAGGCAACTGCTAGATGGCAGTAGTGTGTAAAGCAGTGCTGGAGGTAAGAATTTTCTTAAGTATGCTTGATTTGGAAAATAAGAGTTTATATTTTAGCAATAAAAATTAATGCTACCCTTTTATTATAAAAATTAAAGATTTACACTAATGAGCATAGTTTCAAAAGCCATGGACCATGTGCATGTATAGTGTGTCTAAAGCATTATGACAGTTTAGCTGGAGTAATTTAGCTTTTGTCATATTAAAATCAAGCCTAAAGTAGTTCAGTTCTGTGTATCATAAATCTTCATTTAAAGTCTTGACTGGCTATACAGCTCCTCTTCCTTAATTTTAAGTATTTTTATGAATCAAGGCTAAGGCTTAAAAAAAAAAAAAAAAAAAAAAAAAAAAAAAAAAAACCACAACAACAACCAAAAACCCCAAAATGAATGTAAAACCAAAACAAAAAAGCAAACAAAGGAAAACAAAGCAACAAAAACCCAAACAAAACAAAAAAACCCATCCAGAAGCTCTGTTTAAGATAAGTGTATTATTTAATCTTTAAAACATAATAAAATAAAATTGTAAAATGTTAGGAGTCTGAAATTTGATGAGGTGCATCTTGAATATCCATTTATGGTTAGGAAAAAAAAAATTATTAAGTTTAGCAGAACAGTTGTAAGAAAAACTAGATGTTGAAAGGGGTATATATTATATTAGTATATACTATTTCCAAAATTTATTGCTATTCGTCTTAATGCATTTTTTCAGGACCATGTTACCAGTTTGATTCATGCCTTGGAGAAGATTCTTTCTGCTCTCACAAATAAAAAAACATTGAGTTTCTGTTGTTGCAAGTTAAAAGTCCTGTGCAGTTACCGTTAATTTTGTAACTGCATTATTTGCCTTTTTTTTTTCCTAGAACTCTTCTTAAAATGCAATAAACTTCTTTTTTTCTTATTCTCTTTTGTTATTTCATCTTTTCTTGAATTTATGAACACTTTTTCAAAGTTTCATCTTGTAACTCGCTGTCATGGATGTGTATTTTACTGAGAATGAAAGCACTTTTTTTTTCCTCAAACATGTATTTAAACACGAGTGAAGGTAGTGAAGCCAAGGAAATTCTGCATTGGTATTATTACAAAGAAGATTTCATTCTTGAAATTATCTATTTCAGAATTTTCTGTGTTTCAAATTGTAATTTTGTCTTTGTAATTAACCTCTTCAATTTATTTCATGAATTTATACAACTTGAAATACACATTTCAATCAGGTAGCAATATAACACGTATATCTTGAGTTTATCACTAAAAATGACAATAAAGTAGATCAAAATCAGCATTACTTACATGTCTCACGCTTGCTTTATTACACCTTGTATTTTAAATAATTAAAACCTCAATGTTTTCCTTTTGATGGATATTGTGAGTGTGATGACAGGTTACATTTCAATACTACTTGAAAAACGTTACTTATGTTGTAAAAGGAATCTTACTGATGTCTGCAGCTATTTACTGGTATAAGCTACTATTTTTTTTTATCTCCCCCTCTTCCCTTTATTTTTTTCTAAACAATTTTTTTTTTTTCCTTTTTGCTGGAAAAAGCCAATAAGGTTGCTGTTTGCTGGGCCTGTCAGAAGTAGTCCATGAATTCCAAGGATGTGCAGCTTACAGTGTGAGAACCGCTGTTAGTTCCAAAACAACATATAGCCTAATGGATACCACACCAGCAGCTAAAAACTTGGTGCACGGTTGCTTCCTGCGGCCAGGAAGTTTCGTAATTTACATAGATCGCTGTTAGAGGAGAGCAGCATCAAGGCAGTCCTTTTAGATCTCGTAGAGCTCTTTCTTTTTTCTCTTGTTCCTATATACAATAAATATACACAGGCATATGTTTGGTACTTCCTGTGTGGTGTGGTGGTGTTGTTGTTTGTTTGTTTGTTTGTTTTTAATGTTACTGTTATTTCCGTTTTGTCTGATTTGGTTTGTTTTGTGTGTTTTTTCTGTTTTTCTTTTCGTTCCAGGACATGGACGCTCTGTGGCACTCCTGAGTACCTTGCACCAGAAGTTATACAAAGTAAAGGCCATGGAAGAGCTGTAGATTGGTGGGCCCTGGGAATTCTTATATTTGAGATGTTGTCAGGGTAAGTGATAGTGATTCCTATATCATGGCAATATGATGTAATACAGGTTTATTTACTAGTTCTGTAAATTTGGGCTAAATTTATTATTGATATACCAGTTTCACTTCTGTCTCTGAAGAAACTAATTGGGAAACTGTACAAAAGAACAGACTTCACTGTTGTTACCGAGATTTACTTTTTTGAGTTTGCTGGTTTGGTTGGTTTTTACTGAAGACTTTTTTAACAGCTGCTGTTTTCCTTATGTGTTTTGGAAATTTCAGTTTTTGTTGAAGTTTAGATTTTTATACATAAAATCCTTTATATTTAAAGGGTAAAGAAGAGGACTACCTGTTTGAAACTTCTGTAATTAATTTCTAGCAGAGTAAAATAATACTTGCAGTGGGAGCTTTAGTCTGGAAAAATGTGTAGTTGCAAGTAGGAAGACTTTTATTAGTACAGCTTGTATTGCTACTGAGCACTCATTTTCTTTAAAACAAATTAAAAATAACAGAGAGAAGCTTAAAAGGTCTATTTAGAAATCAGTTTGCTCTAACATGACTTTTGATGTTTTGGAATTTGCTTGATAATCAGTGTTTCAGAATGATACAAATTCAAACTGAAGAGAGACTTTCTGGCGATAATATAATTAACAGTCTTAATTTGTTCTGATTTCAAAAAAGAAATACTATTTTCAGTAAAGTAACTGGTCTAGGGATACCATGAAATTATATGCTGAATAAGTCATCGATATGTTTTTGCCTTTTTTTTTTTTGTCTTGGCTTATATCTGTTGAAGGTACTTGCTAAAGAAGAAATGGCATTTTGAAAGAAATTAGTTTTGCTGTGGTTGGTGCAGTAGAACAGATGCAGATGAAAGCAAGACTTTCATAGCTTTGGAAAAAACATGGTGTATTTCATCAGTTTTAGTTTCATAGTCATTAGAACTACTTTTTGGTACTAAGGCCAGCACACTCTGTGCCTTCACATGCCCTGCAGGTGCATCAGGGTGCTTTATTGCCCTTCATTCTGGATCTGTAGCCCCACAGAGTGAAGTCAGAACAAAAACATCCTTGCATGGATTTGTTCTTCCTTTCTGTGTGCAGCACTGTCAGTTCAGGGTAATTTTGGTGACTCTTCTGATGTTTGGACAAACTTCTCAGATTGCCTGAGCAGACAGTTTCCCTGATGGACGATCACTGCGGAGCTCCAGTCCATTGTGTGTGTTGACCATGAAGAAATTCGCCAATGGCATCAAAACTTTATCCCAGGACAGCAGATTTACTAATAGCTCCCGGCTGACCCAGGCATGCTTGGCTGACTGGTCTAATATTATAAAAGTCATTATTTATATAGGCCGATCTGTTCAGAGGCCTCTTCCATGTGCCCCCCCCTTATTGATTAAGGGGGTCCTTCTTGGAGGGTTGAAAGGAGCAAGAGGTTCCCAGCAGCCTTCTTGCCACTAATCTTAGTCCTAGACAGCATGAAGACTGCAGATAAATGGGTCTGGTGTTGCAGTCTGAGCGCAGGTGCTGCAGTCTCCCAGCTCAAGTCTGAGTGATTTACCTTCCTGCCACTGGTTTTGGTGGGATCGCTGTCTCATCTGTCTGGTCTCAGCCTAAGTGCATATTGGGCGTTTTTCCTTTCTGTACCTCACAGAGGAGTTGATAGGATTCTCTCTGCTAAAGCAGCAGTAGAAACATAGTTTCCAAAGTTAACATAATGACTACAGGTCAAGCAAAATTTCATCTCTGGAGTGAGACCTCAAGACTACAAGGCACTGAAGTGTGACTGGTATATGTTCTTCATAGAAGAAGGGAGCAGCTGCACTCATTACTATATAGAATCATCTGTGTCCTGAAACTATCTGGCTCAGATGATGAGATCTGGATTCCCCTAGGCTTAATAGAAACACTTTGGCTATAGAGACTCTTAACCAATGGAGATAAATAACACATTTCTAAAAGGCAACTGTTAGGGAAGGCTGATTGACACAGCAGCTGCCTGCTGCAAGTGATTTTGTAACTGGTTTTGCTACAGTATTTGGGTAGATACTCTTTTCATAATGATTGGATGCTGCTTTTTTTTTTTTTAGTGTTTTGTTGTGTTTTGGTTTTGTTTTTTTTGTTTTGTTTTTAGGGGATGGGGGCATTGGTACTACTTTCTTAGGGTGGTTAAGATTCTGGGGGTTGAGGGAGCTGGGGATTGTGGGTTGTGTGTGTATGTTTTCTTTCAGATGGCAGGTTGTCACATTGGGCATATGCTTCTAGCATTTTATCAGCTTTCCACTATTGTTGGCAACAGTGTTTTAAAATGCTTTTCCTCACCAGCTCAAGATGTCTTGATATTTATTATTAAAGCTGTTAATGCCAACACAGTCTTAAGTAACTTTAGCTCTTGAAATTCAAAGAGGATTTAAGAAATGTAAAAATTATTAATAGATGAACAAAACTAAACTTGAAGACTAAGTTATTGTCTGCAAGTAAATTACTTAAGACATTTGGTAGTTATTTCCTGAGGTTACTCTCTCTGAACCCCAAAAGCAATTAAAAATAATTGGTAGATGGGTGCATAAGGAAATAGTCTCTCTAAAAACAAACAAACCCACATTTTCTTGTTCTGTAGTGTCTTATTTCTCCAACTTAATCTCTAGTGGCTCATGGAATACTAGTCCTGCACATACTAGATTTAAGGCAAGGACGCATTTAGGTTTAAGACAGTAAAATACAGGAAGGGGAAAGAACAAGGAGAACCAGAGGTGAAAAGAAATCTTTACAGAGCAGATCAGTAACATTGAGATCATCAAGTTAACCTGAACAAGCTAAACAAACCAGCAGTAGAAAGAGTTGAAAGATCTGTGCCTTTTGAGTAAATGTGTTCCATTAAAATCTATCATAGAGGAAAAGACACCTTTTATTTTAGGTTAGATATGGTAGCTCGTAATTGTACTGTCATTAGATGTGTAGCTAAATGAATTTTCTCATTTAGTGAGGGCTTTGTGTTTTTTATTCTTGCTGTGGTGGTTGTATGTGATGTGCTGGTCTGTCATTTTAGGTAGCTAATGGTTGCTGTTTTGATATTCTCAGACCTATGTGTTTTCCCTTGAGGTTTTAAAACTTCTCCTCTTCACTGCTAAACTATCTGTTATCTTTGAGACCAATGTCAGTGCCATTGTTATGCATCAGTTAGCAAAGGGAATGGTTTGCAGCTGTTGTAGCATATACTTTTTTTTAGCTTCTATTCAATTAGGGGAAAAAAGGCAGCTGTTTATATTTGTGTTATGGTGTGAAGACAGTCTGAAACTCAAGGGGGGTTTTGTTGATTTATTAGGCAGATTCCAGCACAATACTTGTGGTGTTTTGTCTAAAATCTGTGCTGTGTTGCAGATTGACATTTGCAAGCAGTATCCAAAGTCAAGTAATTTAGTTTGTTTGTAAGAAAACTGTGTAATCTTTAGAAGCTATTCTAATTTTGCATACAATTCAAATACACTTTAAGCAATGTTGCCATTAGATTATTATATAGCCAGGTGTGATTTAAATTTCTCTCAAGAATTCTATACATAGTAATTTCAAATTTTCAAAGTGGAAAGGTAAACAGCAATTTAAACATGTAAATATGTGAAAACATACTTCATGATTTCACACCTCAGTAGTGTACAGAATGTTTGGAGGAAAAAAAAACACATTTCATATCAGTCTGCTCACTGCAGCTGGCACTTTTGTAATACAGAGTCACAAAGTTTCATTCTAATTGTTTTGTGCAATTGGTTGGACTCAATGATCTTAAAGGTCTTTTCCAGCCTACATGATTCTGTGATGTATAGGTGCTCACCCTGAGCTTCTTGCAGTAATTGGGGTATGTGCTATAATGGTCAAGGAAGCACAACAGAAAACTCAGTTCCTACTGTAGCTGTAAGACAAGAATTAGTCTCACTGTTAGCTCCTAAGTTCATTAAGAACTTATTAGCAAATAGTAAGTGTAGAATGTTAATTGCATCTTGATTTAGTGATCATCTTGAAAAGATTTTGAAATTAGTCTTATCTGTCCAACATAGAAAGACAGCTGCACTTTGAGAGGATGTCAGGTTCTGAACGATCTGTCTCTTTCAAACTTGCTCTAACAAAACATATACTAGAATTCAAGAAGTCCAACAAATAACTGAACTGGACAATCTATGCATATGAGGGTCCTTCTGACACTTCACATACATACTAGTGAAGAAAGGTGTGCCTGAAATTACAGGACAATCAAAAATGGCAGTTTTGCAAAGTGTACCCTTAGATTTTATAGACAAAGGCAAAGCTTTTTTTTTTTTTTTTACTTAAACACTGAGACTTTGTTTCATATTTGATATTTTTACTGCTTTAATGTAATAAATATCCTTCTTGTAATACTTTTTAAATAATTCTGTATTTGTTGTGTTGCATACAAAAATGTTTTCTGTTTTGCAACAGAAGCCTTAAGTTACTTGTCAAGGTAGTATTTGATGATGCCTTACCAAAAAGAGCTATATAATCAATTTCTAATGGGAATTACTATGATGTAATACTGTGTATAATATTTTCAGAAATTCTTTTTCTAACTTCTATAAATTTGCTGTATTAAAATAGGTTTCCTCCATTTTTTGATGACAATCCCTTCGGTATATATCAGAAGATTCTTGCTGGCAAAATAGATTTCCCGAGGCATTTGGATTTATATGTAAAGTAAGTCCATGACTCCTAACACTGCCTTTTATATTCTGAACACCTCCTGAGCACTATTTCTAAAGGATCTTCACGGAAGACCAGATATAAGATCCTGATTTTCTAAAATACCATGTTGGAAAACACTTTAGATTACGTTTGCTTTTGCAGTCCAAGTAAAATTATGTGTTTGATAGACTTCGATATTGTAAGATAGTATCTGCCTCTCTTTTCTGCATATTTTTGAATATTAAATGCTTTTTCACCTTGTACAAAGCTCATTAGTGTTATGTTGGTGCCTGGAAGAAACAAAAGAGGAGAAATATGAGGAGATAATCTTAAATGAGTAAAAATTAGGAGAGCAGGAAGCAGACGCTAAACTGTTTCTTTGTATAAATACGTACCAGTTAAATCACTATCAGTGTAAATATTTGAATTAACTCCAATACTTCAGAAGTTCCAGTTTAAATCAACTTCTGCTTCTGATAGCAGTGCCCCAGTTCAGTATGCAGTCTTATACATGCATCTGTGGCTTTATTCATAGTCTTTTGCAATCATTACAAGTATATTGCAGATGAAATGCTTTCCACTATTAAAAAGTTCCATGATTGAAGTAATTGTCAGTAAACATTAGAACAGGGAAAGTGCTATTTTAAACATTAAGTTTCTCCTCAGAAGCAGAGATGATTGAGTTAGTGAGGACAAGAAGTTTTTCTTTAACTCCTAGGTTAATCATTCAAGGTGTTTTGGAGAAGTGGCCTTAGAGATGGCACTTGCTTGCTGTCACCACTAGGAAAATGTATAAAATGTTATATGGCAAATCTAATGAAATCTGTCCAGCTTTCTCTGAATTCCTATGAATCCTCTTGCAAAAATAATCATTTGGGGAAGATTTTTTAAGCCTCCATTGAATGAGCAAGTGCACTGAATCAAGCATGTCTGTATCACCATAGACTGATCAATGTCTCATATTAATGTTTCTTATTAAAAGAGTTTTCCCCTACTATCTTGATGCTGTTTCCAGTGTAGTGTGGTCTCATTGTCTTGTCTTCCTAACTCTTGTCTCTCTTAGGAAGAAAACTGAGTATCTCATCTAATATTGTGTGCACTAAAGTGTTAGAGTGTGACCAGAATATTAACAGCTCAAATTAGGTTATTATTACTAACAATCTGTCTAACATGGTGAAAGCATTTAAAAGTAGAGATGCTGTTAGTTTCTGTTTGTGCACAGCATTCACGAACTGACACTGATTTCTATTATGTAGAAGATGCTGTGAAGTTTCCTGATTACGGTAGTAGCATGCATATGGAGGCTTTTCAGTCTAGATGTGACTGTCAATAAATTGTAGGATATATTAATGAATACAGTTGTTGATACACCTCTTTCCTGGCTTTTCTTATTCGGATGTACTTTCAGTATGTGCTTGGCAACTGATTCCCATTACACTCCTTCTTTAAGAGGTCTCACGGAATGCTAGCTTGGGCTTTCCTCCTTTCATACCTTGGGTTTGGGTGATCTCCTTCATTTGTGTGGCTCCACCTGCTTTCTGCACTGAGTTGTTGGCATAATCTATCTCTCTTGTTCCATCAACCCCTCTTCCTTTTTTTTTTTGAAATCACAATATGTGGAACTTTATAGTCTTTAAAATCTCTGCACTATTAGCTGAAAGCAAGTGCCAAGATTGTTTTGTCCTAAGATGACAGTCTGCTTCTTACCTTAGTTCTATGGCATTTGCTTTCTCTTTTCTTCCTGTCAGTTGGTATTTCAGCAAGGATGAAGACTATTTTGTGTCCTGTCACATCCAGGCTATGTATGAAATATTAGTGCTATATGTAGTATTTATAACAATTGAACTTCAACTTTCTGCTCTTAGGCAACAAAACTATTTTCCTTTTTGAACTCTGAAAAAACTTTTCTACCTAGATATACTACATAAGCTTACTGGTTGACATTTTTTTCTACCCACCTACTCCCCATCATCCTCCTGCACTTCTTACCGTTTGAATTTGTACCACTTTTGTCTTGTATCGGTGCTGTTCCTGCCATTCTGATCCAGCATCTCTTCGTGCTGCTCTCTGCTGTGTCCCTTTTGTGAACCACCTTGCAATTTGGTCTGATGTTTTTTCCAAGTCCTTTGTCCTGTATACATGGAAGTCCTTGACGTGTTTGACTATTAGTTCAAATCTGCTCTGAAGAGCAGCTTCTGCCATGATGGTGTTAATAAATTAACCAAGTAGAAATTCCAAAATATGGCTGTCAGTAGTTTTGTGTTACTTTCTTTCTGATGAAACGTAAGTATTAATTATGCTCTACCTATTTCTTTGGTCATTAATGAGTTTATAAGGTTTTTTAAAATTTATTTTATTTTTTTTTTTTTTTTTTGCTTTTGTAAACTTTGCTAAGACAGTTTTGGAAAATAACAAATGAAGCATCAGTGCTATAGCAGTTTAATTATTGGTCTGGAAAGACCTTGATGTAGAATTTAATTCCTCAAATGCACACATTAACATATCTGTTGGATTGACTTTAACATGATCATTTCTAAATGATTCTTTAGAAATTGTAATAAAGAAGCACTAAACTATCTGTTACTTGATTCAGTTCAATAGCTGTTTGTTCAA
The DNA here is from genome assembly GCF_036013475.1 of Columba livia. Taxonomy (NCBI): domain Eukaryota; kingdom Metazoa; phylum Chordata; class Aves; order Columbiformes; family Columbidae; genus Columba; species Columba livia. The sequence continues at coordinate 116,541,155 of NC_088602.1, forward strand.
TTGAATGCCTTCCTCTTTAATGGCAACACAGTACCACTGAGCAGGCACATCCCTTAACTGTGCTTTTCTAAGATTAATTTTTGAAGCAAACCAAGAATGATCCATTGAATGATTTCTGGATCTATAGGAACAGGGAACTCCATGATTTATCTTTGGCTGTATAGCCTGTGAATTGAGTTCTGGGTTTCTGGTTTTCTTTTCAGGCATACTTCTCCTTTAAAGTCTGGTTATAACCATTCTTGTGGCCTTCTCCAAAAGGGATGATCTTCTCCGTGAAGACCTAAAAGGAATTATTTCAGTGAAGGTGACTGTAAAAGGACTCAGTCACATGATTTAATCTAATCCAAACATTGATTGTCTGGAATGATCATGAGGGTTTTAAAAATTGGTTTCTACCTTGACTTTTTTATTGTCCTTTTATCTGGCAACTGAATGTTTTTCCAGTTGAATTTTAGAACTATATTCCTGCCAAATACAACAGCTTTTCAAACATTCTATAACTTTCTCAGTTAATATTTTCTTAATGCATATGCTTTTGTGATTTCAAGGATAAGTGGCAGAATACTGGTTTTGTTTTGGGATAGTAGGTATTGCAGTTAGGGATGGAGAGAGGCAGGTGTGTCATTGATATTTTTGCATTATTTTCTGTAAGTAAAGCTGTAATTTTATTTTTTTTAAACCTTCTGCAAAGTTAAAAATTGGAATTAGCAATACTCTGTAGATCCCTAGCATTTTATACAGTATTGCATTTCTCAGTTTTATTCACGGCTGTAGGAAGAAGGATGGATAAACTTTTGTTCTTTGCTGTCATTGGTACTTACATGAGACCAGAATGCTGTTATTCTAAAAATAAATAGCAAAATAATCTTGAAGATAAAAAGCTACTGCCAGATTTTTTTCTCAACTCATAAGTAATCAAGCTACCTCAATAAATTGTGATACTATGAGTTTTTGTTGGAGTTTTTTGATTCTTAATATTTAAAGTAATTTCCTATTAAAGTAGAAGTCCTTTATGTCTGAACTTATGTTCATCTTTTGAAATGTTGATTTAGCTTTACATAGAACTGTTCAATGAACTAGGATCTCAGGGGAAGCTTTTCATTTTCAGTGAAATTAAAGCTTATAGATACTAGTTTTAAGCAGATGACTAGCTCTTGCGTGGTTTCTGTGAACATATAGCTGCCACAGAATTTAAATGTCAGTGTATGAAGTCAAGGGTGCAGCTTTATCCTTATTGTAAAAATATATTGGAGTTATGTTCTGCCAAAGAGGTTTGAGGTCCATTTTGAGATTTGGAATACCCAGCAAAATACAAAGACAAACAAAAAGCAAAGCAAAACAAAAAAACAACCAAATAAAACAATACTAGTTTGCAGGGGAAGACAGTGAAAGTTTTTCTCCTTTGTTTCTTTAAGGGGTCTAAAAGGAACGTGCAAGAATTCTGCAAGTTCCTTTCAGAACAGGTTGTTACTTTTTTAACTTTTATTCTTGTGTCATAAAATATGAAGGAAATGAATGGATAAATGATGCACAGTATTAGCTAGTCAAAGGGAAGTACACTAATTCTATAACATTTGTATGACAGTCAAATATAAATTACTTTTGTTTAACAGAGAACATGCTTTCTTTACTGCAGAGACCTTATTAAGAAGCTGCTTGTGGTTGACAGGACAAGACGATTAGGAAATATGAAGGTCGGTATAAAATGTTAGATGTAACACAGAACGTGGCACAAGGTTGAAAGAATTCTGTAGGAGAGATGTAGAAGAACTCTTCTATGGCTTTTGTTTTTATAAGCATGAAATTGAGATATATCTTCTCATACATTACTTCAGTTGTGCAGTCCTAAATGCAAAGTTTAACTGTGTTTTTCTGGAAATCATACTCCTATTTGCCTGGATTAATACTTTCTTTCATGACGAGTTTCCTCTTGCCTCACTCCAGTGCCCCATCCCCCTAGAAAAAAAAGTAGAAAAACAAAACAAAAAAACACCCCCCACACCAAAAAAAAACCCACCATATACCTGTTTACTGATTAATTTGAAGACTTACATTAGGCCAGAAATACGGTGCTGAGACCTGTAGTACAGGGCACCGGGTGGTTTGGTTCTTCCTTTGGATTTGTTTAAGCCCAGAAGGAGCACTAATCAAATTTCAAGCCGAAATACTATTTTTGAAAAATATGAGGGTTGTTGTAGTGCTATGTAGTGCAGTTTGGTCGTTGTCTTGACAGTCTGGTGGTGGGGCTGATTAGGTGCAGTCAAATGGTCTTCCACCAAGAAGAATTATTCATCCTATTCTCAACAGACTTCTGAAGGCAATAGCTTACTAGTCAAAAATATGCTTGTGTGTCTCAGGTAGCTTTCCAGCCTGCCTCAGAAACACACCTGTATCTGTGATACGTCAAATCCTGTGAATTCTGGGAGTTGTGCAGATGTGGTACCACTTGTAATGCCAAGAAGATGACAACAGCATTACAGGCTGATGTGATTCTCCAGCTGTGCATCAGCTGTGTTTGGCAGCGCAGGGAGAAATCAGCTGCATGTGAATTAACTCTGTACTTTATCAGGCTGGACAAAGTACCATGTGAAACTCAGTGTAGGATAATTTACCCTTGTGGCAGAGTATGTTAATCCTGTATTCCATTGACTTGTTACTGTTGTTACAGTGTTGCAGATACCTAAACTAGCTTGTGTAATCTCTTAGTTTTTAAGAGACAGCTAAAATTTCCAGTTCCAAGGTTTGCTTTTTTGCACAAAGCATAATTTATGTTGCACAGAGCTAAACGAAGTAAAAGATACACAGTCATCCAGGTTCCTTGAACATGTTGATATAAGTACAGATGCTGAACCTGCAGTCCAGAGTTCTTTTACAGAGCCTTTTATGGCACAAACTTGGACTGGAAAGAAAACCTAGGAAATAAATGTGTCCCTTATCCTTCAGAATTCTTTGATGCTTTGCAGTGTTGGCGGGGGGAGGCACAGACATCAGGAGGATTAAAGCTGAATTTTCATAAACTGAAAATTTAGAAAGTTATTAACCAGTGCAAACTTTTATATCTTTTGGCAGTTTTGAAGGAAAACAAAAACAATCCTTGGTTTATTCAAATGTTGGGTTTGGGAAATGTGTTCGGCTTGCTTTCTTTTTTATTTTCTTTTTTATTTTTTTTTTTAAGTCTGTGGTTGTTTTGGTTTGTTTGAGGGTTTTTCCCTGCAATTGACTAAAATGCCAAAATCAAAAATAGTTCTAATTTGAAGTGGGATTTGGTGTGGGGGTGTTAGTTCAGTCTTAATTCTGATCCTTTTCCGTAATTATAGTTGGTTTAAAAATATTTAAATCCCATTGGGCATTTTCTGGTGAAGCGTTCAATCAGATCTGCTTTTGAGGCAATAAGGTGATAAATTACTCTCCCTATTGCCTCTTTGGATCTGAGCAGAGGTAGTCTCACTCCATATAAGTCTGAATAAAACAAATGTGTGGTGTGCTCTTTTCCATGGAGCTGCGTGTGGTATGAGTTTCAGTGCTGTGCATTAAAGCTGTGCTGTAATCAGGCCTGAGACAGAAACAGCTGGTTTACTCCAGTGCTTGGTGCCTTGAGAATGAGTCTGTGCTTGAACCGAGCTTCATCCTGGGGGAAAAAAAAAAGAGAGGGGAAAAAGAGACATTTTCATTCTTTATGTACATAATCAAAATAGTCAGCCTAGAGAGGATAATCATTGCAATGCAAATACAATATATCTAAAACGAAAACAAATGGTTTTATTACATATACTTCTGGAATAGTACTGAGAACTTCTTCTTGTCAGCACTAAATATCTGTCATATTTGGTAAAACTACATGCTTCTCAGACATCATTTTTGAGACAATGTCAACCCTCAGTTATTTTTTTTTTTAATGTAAGAATTATAAAGTATGTCTGAATAAGAGGCATTTGCTAAAATGTTGAAGAAAACAGAAGTGAGTAGCGCTGCGGTGAATGGTTTTGTGGATATTTTAAAGCCTATTCTTGATCTTTGTTCTATCAGAAGAATGCTGATTGAAAAAAAGCGGGGGGGAGGGAGATCTTACTGCTGGAACTTGTGGTCTGGTAGGGAAATAACACTGAATTTATCCTGTAGAATCTTTTAGTAATTATCACCTGAGAAAAGATAAAAGGTTAGGTGGACCATTAGTCTACCTTGATACCACAGTTCTTATGATTAAATGCATGGTTTGGCATACATATAACTTACTAAATATTTATTTTTATTTTTTTTCTCTCTTCAAAGAATGGAGCAGATGATGTGAAGAGACATCGATGGTTCAGGTCTATAGATTGGGACGCTGTACCGCAAAGGAGACTAAAGGTATATCCTGTAAAATACTGTATAAGACCACAACAAAATATCATTGTTCTTTAAAGATGATCTGTTGAGGTTTGCTTGCTTGTTGCATCTATGTTCATGTGTGTGTATGTGCACACATCAATAATTACATGTAATTTTTCTCTTATACATTGCAGAATTTATATGACTGTCTACTTGCATTTTTGTCTGTATACAAAATGTCTAAAACAAAAAATCCCCACTTTGTTTTGCTGAAGTTCATTAGTAAATACAACATTTAATTTTCAGTTTTAGGGTTTTACAAGTAACTACTTGTTTTAGGTGGTTTTATGTTGGGGGATGAAAGAGGATTGGTGGCTTGGTTAGATTGTTTTGTTTTGTTTTTTTGCTCTTATGTCTGTGGAATTTTCTTACTTTGGGCTTTAAATTTTAGTGCCAAGTTCAATTCAGGTAAATGCTTTAATAAAATGTAAAGCATATAGGAGTAGGAAGAGTAGGGAAGGTGAGAGGGAAAGATTTATGAATGTAATTCTAACATACTTTTTAACAGCACTGAGTTCTATGAGGGCAGATGTTTGCAAAAGCTATCAACACTGCAAAATGCTTTTTAAAGTCCTTTGGAAGTAAAACTGCCTTCCTCCTTTCCTTTTTTGAGTTCTAACTAGTACGATTTCTTAGAGCAACGATATTCAGTAACACGGGTTGCTGTATGCAGTCAGTCAAGTACTGATTAAATGTTTGCTCTTCCATTTCTTTGCATTAGTTTCTTATAAAGAATTTCTGGCTAGATACCTTAAATTGAATTATTGCAAAATAGATAAGAGATAAAAATGTTTTTGATGTGTTCTTGTGGACAACATCCTAATATAAAGTTGTAGTTGACTTTTTTCTTAAAAAAAAAAAAAAAAAACAAAAAACAAAAAAACAACACCACAAACACGGTTTTACATTGTTTTGAGTGTGTGGGTTTTGCAGGTTTTTTTTAATGGTTACTACATCCAGTTGATGTTTTTTCAAATCATTTACTAAAAATCCCAATCACACAAATAGGCAAAAATACCAACTGGATGCTAACATGTTTTATAAATATTTCAACTCTCAAGTTTATTACAACCTACTGGATTACTAAAGGTAATTATTACTAAGGTCCAAACATCCTTTGTATTGCATTTTTTTTATTAAAAAACAAACAAACAAAAAAACAACAAACCTCACTCTGGCACTCAGATTATTATGAATTTTCCTTTATCTTTTTTTTTTCTTTAATTTTATTTTTCTATTTTTGTGTCACTTCATAAAATTTATTTTCCTGCCCAAATGCTTACAGGGAGATGAGGATCCCTAGGCGTTGCGCACAGTGGAGCAGGTAGTTCTCTGGAGCAGAGCAGATTCTGTACGTTCTCAGGCATCTGGGGAGTGTGCTGTGGCTGACACGTGGCAAAAGCCGGACTCCACTTTGGGCTGAAGCTCAGCAGTGCCATCCCTCAGGACCCTTTCTTTCCCACCGAGAACCTGCTGATGGCACTGTTACAAACTGAGAAGCCAAAAAGATCAGAGATCTCAGAGCTAGTGGAAGCCAGACATGTCTCTTTTTGAGGAGATGCAGAATAACATTTTGCTGTACTGTGTCGTTCTGTCTGTGATATAACTTTTATTAGCCAGTGTGGTGAATGTCCATAAAGTTTTGTCATCCTCAGTGTTTTGTTGAACTCGTGACGATAGTTAAGTTCTCTGTTACTGGGAAGGGGATAAAAAGATGACTGTCCTTTGAGAGAAGAAACTGGTTTTACCCTATATTAACCCCTACATTAATGAAGTGTTCCAGAAAGGAGCTTTGTCTCATAGTGTGTGGCCAGAAGGGCAGAGTAATCTCGATGCTACATCTAAGGAAAAAAAAAACAGCAACTGTGAACCTGTTGGTCAATACTAGAAATTTAAAGAAATAGAAAGCAGATATTTCTCTTGGCACCTCCAAGTTTCCTTAAAAAGATGAATTTGAATTAAGATGCTTTTGCAGACATCCTTGTGTGATTTTTTTTTTTTTTTTTTTTTTTTTTTTAACAGTGAAGCAATTTCCTTGCCTAAGTTTACAGCTATGCTTGGAAAAAGCGTAGTAGTTAGTGTGAGGTATACACAAGTTAGTCATTTCAGCCTCCTTAAAAGCAAACGATGTATTTGAAAGTGAGGAAGAGAAGGCTTTTTTCCTTCAGTGAGAAAGCAGTTACCCACACTGCTATCAAGACTCATTCATAGTTGGAAGGAACCTAATGTGATTCCACTCCTTTTTGCTCACAGGGCCACAGAAGTGGGGAGGAGTGAGGAAGGAGAATGGCAGATGATGCTGTAACAGCATGTGCCTGGAAGCGCAGTTGTAGGCATCATTGGCAGTAGTTACCTTCAGTCTGCAAAGCAGTTAGAACCTCAGTGCTAAATAAAAGATATCTGTATTATAAGTGTCTTTCAAACACAATATTTAGCTGCAGCTAAGACACAGCATTGGAATGTAGTCTGTGTTGCTGCAAGCTTCTCTCTCTCTTGTGCCGTTCATTATTGGTGAAAAAGTAAACTTTCATAAATATGTACCCCTTTTGTTTAATCAGTCTTTTACAGAATTCCTGCTTTAATATGATGGAGAGGAGCTCATTGAGGAATGTGTACTAATATTTTTGTTGTGCTTGTTCTGACTAGCCTCCCATAGTACCAAAAGTGTCCAATGATGGGGATACTTCCAATTTTGAAGCTTATCCTGAGGACGACTGGAACAAGATGCCTCCAGTACCCCCTAAAGATCTAGAAATTTTCAAGAACTTCTGAAAGCGACATCTACACTGGACAAGGTATGTCCAAATGTCAGGAATCCTCTTCAAAACATTGGTCTGTGAGTGAGAGCCATCTGCAGAAACTACATCTTCTGATTCATAATAGTGATTAATACTTCCTTACAGCTCGTAAAACCAACATGAATCACAGTAATCAATAGTATAATTAAATTGTTGAAATAAAATATTGTAAAGCAGGCTTATGGAATGACAAAGGTAATTTATCTGATAGGCTTTCATGTTCTGAAGTGGTGAGTTATTCACATACAGATATTAAGTCCTTTCCTTAAACCTTTTTAAATAGTGTGTTAAAGGCAAATATCTAGACTGATTTGACAGATAAGGAAATGTGATTGTTCTTGATTGCAAGAGTTTTATATTAAGAATGAAGATGTTAGTTAGAGGAATAAGATTTTCAGGTTAATTCTGTACCCTGAATTCTGTCTGATCACTGTGATAAGTTGATACTTGTTATTTAATTTACATGCTCCACATTGTATTTAGTGTTCCTTTCTCATTATTTTTTCTTAGAAACTGGAAGGGAATTGAAGTGCTAAGAAGAAGTCTGAAGAAGAATGGAGTTCATATGTAAATGAAGACTTTCTTTGTGGATAAGAATGATACTGCGTTCAGATACACATCTTAGTATAGATAAAATACGTTGGAGGCAGACAAGAATAATTTTTTGCTGTAAACATTTGACATTAGTAAATTGTAATATTGATAGTCTACTCTGAAGTAGACTCACTAAAATGATATATTTTAGGATTATTTTTTTTAACTTATGGTTTAGTTAAGTTTCCTGCTATTTTGCATAGTTAACTCATAGACTTAATTTTATAAGTTTATACTAAACTTGTGTAATTAAAAGCACAAATTAGTATATATGTATATAATGAATACAATACAACTAAAGCACAGGAACTGTGCAAAGATGTAAATTTTTGTACTTTGCAGAGTCTATGATTTTTATTTTTCAGATAATGTTTTTCAAGAAGTTCTCTAGGAATAAAAATCTTAAAAAGGATAAATGAGTTTTTCATCATCTTATATACATTTTATAATTCTTTGTAAAAAGTAAAAGTAATTATGTTTTAAAAAAGGTTTGTACCTAAAATTTCCAATGCCTCACACTTGCAACCATAGTACTTGAAAGCAGAAAGACAAGGGCATGTTTTATTGTTAAGATGCATCTTAATGGCTAATTCATGGAGTTCTGTTACAGTGATGTCTCTTTACAAACCAGGATACTGAGTGATGATTCACTGTCTGAAATGAGATTCCTCACATGGAGACTCTGTAAACGTTCGGTTCAGTGCACACCGATAAAAGGACTCTAACAGGCTCTTACAGGAGATGTTCTCTCTCAGGCTTGCTGTCTTCTCTAAATGTGATGCACAAGCCATAACAGACTTCTTTCATTGTTGAAATAGTTGTTGTTGAATGCTTGGCACTTTGGAATATCAGAGGGAAGAGCCTGATTTTTCTGCTCCTGCTTTTGGAAATGTCCTGAAGTCTCTGCTGCCAGGAATTTGATATATACAGAGTTCAAACCTTAGATGTAAGGAGTCTCTTCTTTTCATCCTGTACTTACTATCTTTCTAGGAGCTTGAGTACACTTGATTTAGGAAGTATTTGCAATACTGTTTCATTTTAAGTAGCACCAAATATCAGTATGTGCGTATGTATGATGCATCTACGTATATGAATACACATAAACATGAAAGTAGATTGTATACAAGTCAGGATCTTTTTTTAGGCTTTTTTCACGTTGCAAATTGATACTTGTGTTACTGTAAGGGAATTGATTTTGAAGTGCTTTGATTTACATTCTTTCATATGTTGTGGTTTTAGATAACTTTCAGTGAAATTATAATATCTAGACCAAAAATATATTTTTTAAAAGCACATCAGATCACTGAAGCTCTGCTACTACGACTGATGGGCTCTATGTAAAACTGTTTAAGTAGATCATACAGACAGTTTCTTCCCCAAACTGGTCCCCACATTTTTGATCTGCAATGCCATAAGAAATGTAGTTCAAAGATTTATTTTTCTGAACTAAATCCTGAATCCTTACGAAGTAGTCATTCTATTAATTGCTAATTAAATTAAACTGTTCCACAAGTTGGTGGCCCCAGCTGCCACTCAGTAAATACTGTGCAGGAATGTATAATGGAATGCAGGAAAATCCATAGTAAATGATCGTTTTAACCTGGTAAAAATACCTTATTCTCTTAAAAAAATTAATCTGTTCCATTGTATTTGTATCTGTGAAATTAGTTATTCCAAATCAATCGGAAAAACTGAAGCACACAGCTTACTTTGTCTAAGGGGAGCAAGCATAGTTTTTAATGTGTAAGCTTACAGTATTTTGTAGAATCTGAGTACTACAAAACCAGTTTCTTATTTTAAAATGTACATAGTGCAACAAGCAAGTGTGCTAAATACAGGTTTTTTTCAATTTTAAAAACTGTCTTCAAAGTCTTCAAAGCTGAAGAAATGAAGTTGCATTTGACTAATGTGCCACAATAGTGGTTAGAAGTCTGGAATGCTTGAACAACAGGAGACAGTGGATTTTCTTTTTATTTATCTTATCCATTGCTGGCAGTGGATGCACTGACACTCATTATGATAGAGACTAAAAAAAAAAAAACCCAAATACAATCTTCTTAATAATGCTAATTCATTTACTTTATATTATTTCCGGAGCCATGTGTACAGATGCTTTACTACTGACCTCGTCAAAATGCTTCCTAGTACAAAACTGCTTTCAAATATTTTTAAATTAAAACCCTTTAATTAAAAATCACCCCAAACATTTTTCAGTCATTATTTTAAGTGATGAGTTATTTTCTCTACACTCTTGAACTTAATGAGCTGTTGTTACCTGTCCGTTTTATTTATTTGCAAAAGTGAGTCTGGTTTAAGTATTTACTGGGACTTCATGGCCCACTAATATAGTTCTGTCTGAGTGCTCATGCAGAAGTCCCTGGATACACACTGCACTAAGTACTGTGGATTTATGTTTTTTTTTTTTTAAGCAGACTAGAACACTTTTATTTTATATTGAAGTATGGTATTCTCTGAAGTTCATTTTGTTATGGGTAGTTTTGTTAACACATGTTTTTGCGTATAGACTGTTGCATAAGGACTGTTTTCTTGCAAGACCCCATAGGCCTTTGGTATTCTGCTTTGGTGAACAAGAATGTTAAACATTAAAAAACAACCTTTATTTTTGAGTTTTATATATCTATATTTTTAATTGCCCAATTTGAGGTTTTAAGTGATAAACATGCATTGTAAACTCAATTGCCTTGTAACCAAATGATATAAATGTTTCATTATATCAATGGAGAACCTGCTGTAGATTTTCCTGTAAATTAGCTTATCAATGAATATGTGTGCTACTGAGCTTTAACTGTGATCTTCCACTGTAGAAAGTCATTGTTAACAGATCAAATATAGGTACTAAACTATGTTTAAATGGATGAACAGGGATTTTTGCAGTTTTGAAAGCAATTAAGATATGGCTGTTCCGCAGCCCATCTGCTTGCCTTTCAGAAGAGTTGTGATGCAGTGCTTCCTGTGCTATAGAATTATTTTTCAGCTTTCAATGACTGTAGCATGATTCCTTTTGGTACTGTACTGTGTACAGGCTTTCCATGTTTTGCACTTTTCTATGGCAAACCTTGACTGCTTTATAAATACTCCGTTGTGTAGTAAGTAGTGATACCAGTGGTAGGCATTTGTGTACTGCATAATCAGTTTGAACTGCTAGACTTCAGAGGTTAACTTGGACTAGTGGTGTATGTTGCTGGTTGCTTGTGGTAGCTCACATGTGTAAGTACTGTTCAAAGTTACAAAGTCAGCCCTCATTGCACAATGAAAATCACTGTGATCTGTACATAAAACCTAGTAAAATTTTATTGCTGTTTAATTTATGTAATATCTGTCAAATCTGGATTCATTAAATAAACCTTTATATCTTTTTAAATGTTTAAACCTAGTTTGCTTCCATTCATGTTGGGAGGAGGCAGAGGTTCTTCATCCAAAAAGTTATGAAAGGGAGAGGAGTAGAAAAACAACTGTTCCTTCCTTTCAGAAGTTGACTCTTTCCAGAACAAGACACAAGTTGTGGAACATATTTCAGTTGCTGTAGAAGAAGCACAAAAAAGTATATTTTAAAATTCATTTCAGGTAGAGCACCAATAATGAAAAGTGTGAACTCAGACTTCTCATTAAACTTTGATGATATGACTGTAATTCCTTCAACATATTAACAACTTAATGACCTGAACACTGTCCAGAACACTCCAGTCTGTTTCTTTAGGCATGAAAAAATATTCTTATGATACCAGGCACACTAGACTAACCCTTTATTTCATCTTCCATCAAGAACTTCAAAAGTCCACTTTTAAACAAATTTATTTAGTCTTTGGTGTTAAATTGTTTCTCCCCAGTCAATTGTATTTTTTTTCTTATCCACCAGGTGGCTTAATCTTGCAGAGATAATTACGTAGGCATAGAACCAAATAGACACCGTTTGTGCTAGTTAAGGGTTGTTTTTTTCTAAGGTTGGTGCAAAAGGAATTACGGTCTTTGCGTTGTTGAAAATTGCCATTTGATACTGGAATATATTCTGAAATAAATGTGGTTATGTTTTATATAATTTGAATGCCCTTTTCTCACCTTTTTATTTTTGCTAGTGACTTATTACTTGCTGTTTATTTTAGACTATGGAAATTATATGTTAGACAGAAAGCAGCAGAGACAACTTGCAACATCAACAAGACGTTTGGCCTAGGAACTGTTCCCGAACGTACAGTGCAGCGGTGGTTCAAGAAGTTTTGCAAAGGAGACAAGAACCTTGAAGATGAGGAGTGTAGCAGCGGCTGTTGGAAGTTGACATAGACCCACTGGGAGCAATCATCAAAGCCAATCCTCTGACAACTACATGAGAAGTTGCTGAAGAACTCAATGTCAGCCATTCTGTGGTTGTTCAGCATTTGTAGCAAATGGGAAAGGTGAAAAAACTCAATAAGTGGATGCCTCATGAACTGACTGAAAATAAAAAAAATTGTCCTGAAGACCCTCATCTACAAGTCTGTTAAACCCCTTCAGGGATGGTGAGTCTACCACTTCCCTGGGCAGCCTGTTCCAGCGCTTTACAACCCTTTCCATGAAGAAATGTTTCCTGATACCCAATCTGAACCTTCCCTGGTGCAACTTGAGGCCATTTCCTCTTTTCCTACACTTGCTACTCAGGAAAAGAGACCAACCCCCTCCATGCTACAACCTCTTTTCAGGTAGTTGTAGACAGTGGTAAGATCTCCCCTCAGCCTCCTTTTCTCCAGGCTCAACAACCCCAGGTTCCTTCAGCTGCTCCTCATCAGACTTATGGTCCAGGCCTCTCACCAGCTTTGTTGCCTTTCTCTGAACTCTCTCAAGCTTGTCAAGGTTCCTCTGGTTGGCATTCCTTTCCTCCAGCACGTCAACTGTACCACACAGCGTGGTGTCATCGGCAAACTTGCTGAGGGTGCACTCAATCCTACCGTCCATGTTGCCAACAAAGATGTTTAACAGGACCGGTCCCAATACCGACCCCCGAGGAGCGCCACACCTCACTGATCTCCACTTGGACAGTGGAGTGATGAATTTTGTCATTGTAGTTCAAAATATATTTTCTTATTGTGCTACTGCGAAAATCATGAACAGCACAGAAACCTATCTTCCTTATTTAATTTTGTTATGAGTCTTTATGTTCTGGTTTGTTGTTTGGTTTTGTTGTTTTGTTTTGTTTTTTTCTGATTTCAAGCTGTCAACAATAATAGTAGCTAACAAAAATGTAAATGAAGTGATATTTACCTTTTACTATCTTTTAGCTCCTAGCATATTCTGTACGCTAAGTGGAGATTTCATCCTACTTGAAATAATTCAGTCCGTAAGTTTTTTCTCTCTAAATCTCTTTGGTTGATCTTCGATTGGCATAGCTTCAAGCAGTTAAATAGAGAAAAGCTGCAAAAAGGCTATAGAAACAGTCAATGACTTAGAACATATGTTGTCCAAAAGGGTGGGGTAGTTTTCTCTGCATAGGGCCATAGCAAATGATGTATTAGAAGGAAAAATACAAGCCACCTTGAAAATCAGGTTTGAGTTACAGTATGGTTTCATAGATTGCCAAAATTTGTTGCATTTACTGGCTTCTTGTAGCTAGTTCTCTTTAAAGACACTCAGCTGTATTTTCCTGTATTGTTTTGGAAGTGCTTGCCTCATGTTCAAGATTGTTTCCCTGTTGCCCCGAGGGTGACATTCAGTGGAGTTCACTGCTGGTTTTTTCTATCCAAAAGACAGAAAGAGGAAAGATCTTCTTTCCTCTTAAGGTGTAATGGGAGGTAGCAGCAATAAATTGCAGATTGAAACAATGCATTATAGTGAGTCATATGAAAGACTACAAATAAGAAATAAAACAAAGCATTCCATAGAAACTAAAAAACTAATTATTTTCACAACTTTAACTTCAGCAGAGTTGAAATAATGAGCTAAGGAATTTGTTCAGTACCTTGCTTTCTCAAATGCTGTGGAAAGACTGTTTAACCCCTCTGGACTTAAAGGAGGTCTGAAGTCACGAAACAGACTATGTGTTCATGTCAAGTGCTGCAGACTGGTTGCTCATGACAAGCAAGTTCTTCTGGTGAAGGTGGTGCTGAGTTGCTGTCTCTATAGACAGCTTTGAGTTTTCATTTGGAAGAAAACTGATTTGTATGTCAACCAGGTCATTGTAGAAGGAATGTTACCTCATTGACTTCCATGTGTAGAACTAAGTTTCCAGCAGTTCATAAACTTTTTGATCTCAGAGGTGTTTTAAATGGCCATGCCTTTCAACCTTTCTCTCAGGTCTAGCAAGCCAGTGTGGCCTTTCTCTGGCTTGTGGGGGAGTTTTGGAATTAGTGTAGGACCCAGCTCTCTGCAAACTGAGAGGCGGAACACTGGTGTGCTCATGTGTTGCTAGATGTGCACTGGATGCAAAGAGTACTGGATGCTGCACAAAATGCACCTCTGTCAGATAAAGAAGTTTCAGCAGAAACTTATTTCCACTCAGTTCTTTCTATGGTGATGCGACGAGCTGGCAAACAATGACGTCTTGTAACATCGTGCTGGCATTTCCACCAGATGTGGTTGTCTGGATGATTCATAAATGCCGAGGAGCTCCCATACGGCTAGCTGGAGTGTGGAAAGAGAAAGCGTCACCACGAGAAAGCCCTTCCAGGAACCACAATTCCAAGCATGATCGCATTCGGCTTGCCAGCCAAGCCCTTCCTCACGGCAGACGGGAATGGAGCACAGTGAGACCTCTCGGAAAAGACAATGTTACTATGGGCAGGAAAGGCATTCAAGACAAAGGCTGGAGCAGCTTCACATCTGTTCCTTGGGCTGGGTGACAAAGTTGTGTGATAGACCTAAAGACAAAGACCTGTCCACACCCACCTAGTTTTGTTTAGGCACCCCAAAAATGTAACTACCATGTTGCTCATGCAGGGCTCCTTGTGTCAGCAAAATAATTCCCTCTGATGTTTTGGCTTTTGCTAATACAGAGAACACACCTCCTTTCTCCTTCACTGAAAAATGTATAATGGGAATTGGCCTGGAATATGTTCAACTGAAAACAGAGGAAGACTGATGCCATTTCCAAGTAATGCCTTTATTGTGATATATCCCACGTTTAGTTAGCAATCAGTTTATGTACATACAGTAATAACACCATCTATTTTTTTTTTTTTAATTCACAGCTTTTGAAATGGCATATAATGAAAAAAAAAAAACTTTCCAGAAAAAGTCAATAAGTGTTTGTCCACTGTTAATTAACAAGAACGTGAATTGGTTTTGCCCTTTTGGTGACTGGAGGGTTGAGGAAGAATTGTTGTCCCCCTTAAAAAAAAAAAAAAAAAAAAGTATATTATATGTATATATTTGTATCTATAAATATATATAAAATAACCACAGAAGTACTTCTATAGTATACTTAGTATACTCCAGAGTCTTTATATTTATTTTTAAACAATAGTAAATCATTCAATTGTTAGTTCCAAACAGTTCTAAGTTTAAAGATTTGATCTTGATAAAGATATACAGGAAAACAAAGCACTCTTCCGCTCTCATTTCCTGTTTGAATCGATGAGAATTCGAGCTCCTCTTTAGTTATCTTGGCAAACATTACTTCCCCATGAACTGTCCTTTTAATCAAGGATCACAAAATGTCCTCATAAGAAAAGCATGAATTTATAATACAATCTGTGTTGTAAAAAAGTTTGTTTTCTTTAAAAAATAAGACACAGCACTATTAAAAGCATTTAAATGGCTTTATACTACTGTGTGCACTTTCAGCTTGCTGTGTTTCCAATACATTGTGTGTTGCTTTCTAGTACTATTTCTAATAGCAATAAAAGCACAGCAAGGCACAGTGAGATAACAAGGGCACCAAGTGCTCTGATTCCTCCCAATGGTCCTGATTCAAAAAGGAGTGATGTGAATGAATCAGGAGATGGAGACTCTGCAATAAGTATTTAAGCAAACAGCCAAGGAGTCCTTAGACAAAAGGAGATGGCACAAACCTCTGGAGGGGCTGTGTATCCACTTGCGTGGGGCATCAAGGATTCCTTGGGGACATTTAGTGTGGATGTAGAGTATAAGGAGGCTCAAGGGTTTTGAGACTTTGGTCAAAAGACTTTTTTATTGTATCCTCATCTTCGTGAGCCTGACAAATTTGAGATTTTATAATTGAAATAGGTATTTTGTGATAATAATGTCTGCAGATACTAGTGATTCTGAAAGTGACATTTTTAGGGTCAGTGAGCCTGATGGAAATCACCCACGAAACAGTCCATTTAACTGGGAGGCATCTAATGGAAACATTTTCCAAAACATAAGTAATTTTGTTTTCCATTAGTTTTTCTGGTATTTTCTGAGAATTTCTAATATGGAGTGTCAATCATAAGTTTATTCACATGAACACTAAGAAACTGTTTAACTGAGTAATCATCAGAGACTCCAAATTTAGGTAAGATAGCATTGTGATGGAGGCATCCTGAAAGTCAATTTTAGGCAGACAGTAAGTTCCAAAAGAGACTTTATTCTAGCTGGAAAAGTATAGCCAATAAACCAACCAGAAACAGGGTTTATACAAATATTTAGCACTCTGACAACATAAAATACAGGTTCAAGTATTGGTTGAGGAGATTATTGGGGTACGACAACATAAGAATTAAGAGGATCCACAATGTGCACACACATACAAGAAACAAAAACAGAAGTCTCTCACTCATGGTTACTCGCAAGAAAATAATCACTCGCCTGGGTTAGGCGAGTGCTCACACTTGCCAGGGTTAGGTAAGGACTCATTCAATGATATATCCAGTAAATAACTGCTCATCACAGGAGGAGGTGAGGTGCTCTCAGTCCCGGGATGTCTCCTTAGATAATGTCCCAGTCTAAGGAAAGAGCTCCAGTTCACAGACCTGCTGCTCCAAGAAGACCACTCAAAGGGGACCCCATTTTATAGCCTGGTCAGATCTGGCTGTGGGCATTACAATGTGGTCCAGAAGCTTCTCAGCTACTCTGAGTACCTCCTTTGTTAAGGACTCTGTTGTTTGACTGAGGGTCCCACCCCTCCTGCCCCCCCTAGCTGTGTGGAGGTGAAGTCACCCTACCCCAGGATAGGGGAGGATGTGACTGTCAGCACCTTGGTGCCACCCAAGATATGTACATGGGGACAGGCACAGTGGGGCACAAAAGGTGCTGAGGAGCCACCAACTGCCCTATTGGAGGCTCCAGACCTGAGGGGGATGTGCAACCGCCACAGCCATGCAGGTCGCTTGGACATCTGATTTAAGAAGGCTGTGATGTTGACATGCTCTGCTATCCCTTTAGGTTGCTTTTACTCACTGAAAAATAGATTTGTCATCACATTAACAACACCTGTAAACTTGGCTTATTCTTGAGAATGGTAATGAGATTGGGAAGATTATTTCTTCTGTAATAGTTTAGGAGTTTCAAACCACTTCACAAGAGCAAGATAATAAATTTATTCTCATGTGTGTGTCCATCTCCCTTAACACGGTCATAGTGGGTTAACATCATAATGTTTCTGTTTTAACTGAATGAAATAACAATTATTAACTTTAAATGTATAAATCAGGCATTTTGAAGGAAAAAATGTATGGTGCTCAGGCTAGCACCATAGAACTGTGAAGAAAAAAAAATCCAAACCTGGATCAAAATCTGGTTTTTGCTTTAAATGGTCTCCAGGGAAGCAGCTGGGAGATGAATTAAGGACAAAGTGATTTAATTCATAAGAATGCTTCAGCATATGATTTCAGAGACAAGAAAAACCTTTACTAATACACTGAAATATTTTTGTATCCAGGTCCCATATGTGATCATTAAAAAAGTGTGATTCAACAGACTGGAAATGCGTCACCCTCATGTACAATGACAGTGCCATGATCTAATAAAGAGCTTCGGGAGACCTATTTTCAGTCCGAGTTTTCCACAACATCCAAGTAGTGAGCAAAAATTCTCTTGAATGCTTGCAGAACACTGGATTTTTGGATGCTGTCAGACACTGTACTGAAGTCGTGTAGGCTTAGTACCTCCCAGGCTCTTATTCAGCATCTATCATGAGAATTCACTAAACACGTGCTTCTGAAGTCAAATTAATACTTGACATTCTTTTATAATTTTACCTCTGCAAGCATTTGCCGGCTTTGATGTAGTGGAATGAGGTGGATGAGCAGGTGCTGGGGAGGGTGAAACTGTGCGATAGTGGCAGCATGGAGAGGAGCAGAGGGACAGGAACCTGCTGGATGATACAGAGCAGTGGCCCCCACCACCCTGTACCTGCTAACCACAGGCATGAAGCCTGAAAGGGCGTTTTTAGTAGATGCATTTGTGGTGGAGGTGCTGAAGCATCCCACTGTGCAGGGTGCAAACCCAAACACCCACATGTCTCGTCTGTGTTTCAGCAGACCTATAAATGGCAGGACAAATATGGGAGCCAAAATAAGGAGTGGTCTTTTTCCATTGTATTTTAGTAAGATGAGAATGTGCAGCATGATCCAAGGGGGGAAAAAAAGGAAGGGGAAAAAAAAAAGTAAAGAAAAATAAAGAAAAAAAAAAGAGTTGTGGGGTAGAGCCTGTGGTCTGGGGTTTGCACAAAGATGTTAAATAGCAGCCTGAGAGAGAAAGCAGAGCTTTGACAGCTAGTTGGGGGAAGAGACGAGATCTGAAAGAGCAATGGGATGGAAAAGGGAAGCTGTCATAATTCCAAAATGAATTTAAAAGGAATGAGGCAGAAAGGACTTGAAAGGAGACATTTCATTTGCCTCTTCTTACATGAAGACCCAACTTCCTTAGAAAGGAAAAATCCTTTTAAAGTGTTTTAGCATGTTACTCCCTATCAGTAGCCCTGTTCTTATGGCACAGGTTGGTCTAGAAAGAACAGGCATGCTGCTGTCATCGTGAGGCCAAATTTCCTCTCCTTTCTTGAGCTGAGGCAGGTACACACAGACACACTCACAAGATGTCTCAGTCTGACTGACTGAAAGCCTCAAGTCCTCTCCTACAGGCTGGCACAAGTAACCATGAAAGCACAGTCTCCCAAGAAAATGGTGCTATTGTCATCTTTAGTAAAATAAAGTGGTTACTTACACAAAAAATGAGAACAGAAGTTCAGAGACCAGCTTACTTTCTCAGCTCTCACCATATTTTTTTTCTTGGAGCTAGCTGATATTATAGGGGCAAGGATCTAGTATGAATGGATGAGAAAGAAAGCAAAAGCAGGGTTTTGCAGCCTGGTAGGGAGTCTTGGACTCCAGAATAACCAGAGGTTATTCCTGTCCAGTGTAAACCAGTCTTACTTGGAAGCACATATCCTTATTTTCTCAGCATCCTAACTACTTTTGTTGTAGTTTGCAACTGTCCACTCAGGAACTTTCTTTCTAGGCCTGAGCCTGCAGGACAGAAGACCTTGGCAATACTTCAGTTCCTTTCTTTCCTGAGAAAACTGAAAGGATAAGGGATAAATAATGAAAAGCAGATTACTTACGTAATTATATAACAATCAAGAAAATAAACAAAATGCAAACAGCTCTAATAATTACAGCTGTGTTGCCAAGCCTTGGCAGCCTGGCTTACTGCATTTCACTGTCCTTATCCACTTAAGGTCCCAGTGAGTCTGCAAAGAGCCTTTGCCTGCCTCTCTGCTCTTCCACACCTGGTGTTTCCAAGGGCAGGGCCCTGCAAAAGCAGGATACCAGCACGGAGCCCCATTCCATGCTCTCTCTGTATTTTTAATCCTCTTCCAAAGTAGGGCCAAACAGATGTGAGGTCAGTGTGAACCATTTACTCTAGGTCATATGTTGAAGGGTTCCTCTGTCCTTTCATGGCTGTGAACACAGTGATGATCTATTACCATTTACATGCAATACAGTCATGGTACAGCTGCAAATCATAGCAGTGCTGCAAGTGTTATAAATGACACTGGCCAAAGCTCCTTCTATCGCTATATGTTCTCCAGTTCTGGGGTTTACACTTGCATTGTGTTACAAAGGCTTTGGCCAAACTCCTTTCTTCCCCAAGGAAGCTCAGCACAGCTCCCTCATGCACCACAAAGTCCAAATCAGAATCACATTTCTGGACAATGAGTTGGACTCCTGGCCACAGGTCCAGCTGCTATGTCTGGCTGGGGAAGCATGTAGCAGCCTTGAAAACTGCTCTGAACACACTGTGGAGTAAGACAGGGGGGAAAAGCGGTTTTGCCCATCCTAAACGCTCACAGCAGTAAGGTGAGATGGATGTGCCAGAGCTCGCTGTGGCTCTTGATGGTGGCTAGGTTAATGGAAACATAGCTCTCCTCCCACTCCTCAAATATTTGCTCTATTGATTTGGTCTGATTTTTCCCTAGCATGAGAAATTTAGAAGGTGGAAGCTGAGATCAGTTTCTGATAAAGCAAAACCATCTGTTAACCTTGAGTGCTGTCATGTCTGTATCCAGCAGCCAAGAAACTTCCATTTCTGCACTGCATTATCACTGTACAACAGTTTGATCAGCAGGAAAAGTCTAGGGCAAGCAGATTTATGGAGAACAGAGCTTTGCTGGTGTGAATCTGAAAGGTGACTGCTCTCACCTAGCAATGAGATCTCTTAAAATGCAGGTTCTCCTCTTCACTTGCTCAGTGAATTAGTTGTGCATGGTCAGTCCCACATGGAGGACTCAAAGAGGGAAGGGATTTCTGGTAAATCAAAGCCAGGAAATGGACCTGCAGAGGATGTAAATGTCAAACCAATGTCTTCTCAGTTACTTTAAATGACATTATTTGTACAGGGTTTTTGGTGTGTATAGTGATCCCAACTGTCACTGCGTAGAAGGTCTGCATTGTGAAAGAGAATGTTTGAGTAAATAAAACCCTTGTTTTTTTTCAGTTAAAAATTGTCTGTGCAATTGTATGCATATAGGGACTCAAACTGAGAGTGAGTTATCTTAAACAAATAGCAAAAAAATCTTCATTTAGGATGTCTGAGACCGTAATACCAGGTGGCACAGTCCCAGACACAAAGGGTGGACTCAGGCTATCAGTACCCTGGCTTACTTCCCATATATGTGAGAATGACAGTCAGTCTCAAAGATTGCATTGATATACAATTTTTCATATACCTGTTCCTGAATCTTACCTTTAAATGACCTGAAATGGTATTTATTTTTCTGAAACTTGTGGTCTGGGACATTGATACTTCCCTGAGTATCTCTAATTAGAAACATTTGTAATTGATATCTGTTTGTGTACATTTGTTTGCTGAGAAAGTAGAGCAGAGAGACAACATCTTGCAAATTATCTTGACTAAATCTGAGATACTGTGTCCTGAACAAAAAATGAAACTTTTTGCAGTGAGGTCTCTGATATGTAGCAAATCACCAATTACATCAGTAGTATTTTCTACCTATTGTTGCTATAGGTATGTAGTTGTTACTCGGTCAAGGTTCTTTAAATACATCTCGACAGTAATGCTAACAGCTGTGGGTTCAGGAACGCAGAATGCACTTATTATTCAGGAGATCTGACTGAATTTTGATGTTTTCCTTGCAATTTTTTGTAATTATGTGACTGCAAGAGGTGCTGTTTAAGATTTCAAGGGTCAATGAGCGAAAATTTAATTATATCATGCTGACAGTTCTTTTGCTTTCCACGCATAAAGTATTACATGCTAAAATCCTTGGACTGATTAGCAGAAAATCAAGATGAATGTCTTATCATACTGTAAAGAGAAGAAAATATGGGCATTGTTAGCAAAAAAAATGAACTCTGATAAACTGGACAGCTATAATCCTTTTGTGGAAAGGACTAGGATAATAGAATGTGACATTTGGCTTTGTTGATGAAAAGAGCCTTATAAAATAAAACATAACTCATATGTTCGATCGCTTCAGAGTGACATCATATAGGCATTAGCTGCCTCCACGTATCCTTGCCGCACGCGTTCCATGTACAGCTCACTGTGGAAGAGGGTGGATGGAAACAGCTGCTTTGTCTCAAATATTCCAGATAGCAACTCCTCAAAACAATCTGCTGGTGAGCAGGGAGTTTGTTGTGACTAAGTCATTTTTAGGGGATGTTTCATCTATTTGTCTTGTTTTCAAAGCCCTGCTTCCTTCAGGATTTTCTAGTGCAAGAATCGTGATATACAGCTAATATTAATGTTGTTTGCATTATAGATTGTTGTCACTTTGTCCCTGACACACAATTTTACCATCTGTATATGTGTGTTTGTCAGTTTTGTACTGTATTCAACACAGATGGGTTGACTCTGTGATCAGGGCTCTTGGATGTGAGTCATGCAAATAATTAATAACAGTGCCACCCACCCAGAATTCTCGGTGTCCTGCGTATTACAAGTGACAGTCATGAGGGAAAACTGACGTGCAGCATGAAATAACTTTGCTGAGGGTTTAAATTCAGCCTGCCTCCCAAGATTCTTGACCTCCAAAGCCTGTTTCTTCTCTAACCCATCTCTTGGTGATACCGTATGACACTGGAACTCAGAATGAAAAAAAAGGCGTCGTTTTGCAGTGGTTAAGAGGAACCCATTTCACGTCCTGTCACCTATGTCAAAAGCCAGATCTGGAATGCAGATAGGGAAAAGTATTTCAGATTGTGTGGGAGTGAAGACAAATTCATTGCACCTACAGATCAACTGAAAACTCAAACAAAGTAAACACACACCCTTACTTACAGAAGAGCAAACAGAAACTTGTAATGTTTCCTGATCTTCTTTCGGCTACGTTTGCATTTGAGTGGAAGCATTATGAAGAACAACAATGTTTGACTTTGATTAAAATATTATCGACTTGTTTTCAACAACAGTGAAGTTACACAGCTTCGTAATTCTTTAGACGATTTTCTGAATTATTTTTTAGCATGCACATGCCTTCTTCTTTTTTGATACGTTGATTAGTAAGTACTGCATCAACTCCCTATGGAATTTTACTTACAATATTTTCTACAAACCACATGATGAAAATGTATATCATTTGGATGAAGTAATGAAACTGACCTTACTTAATTTCTTTGTGTAATCCTGCCAAAGTGTAACAGTAACGATGACAAATATAAACTCAGAATTTCTTAGCCAAGATTTTGTGATGAAAAAGCATCAAATTCCACACACATTATATTCAGCTGTGTAATTGCTTTGTAGCGACTCTGTGATAGAGCAGGTGGTTGGGAAGAGAAATGATTCAATTTGCCTCATTTTGGTATGCCTTTACACAGTGAAATACTCTTCATTTGTACATAATAATTGTACAAGAGGCCAAAGACACCACCAGAATCCATATATGAGGTTGTAAAACTGCAACATAGCATGAAATAGAGCAAGAGAGATTTTTTCTTCAAAAATATATGTCTCTAGTCCTAGAACCAGAATACCCTCCAAAAATGCTAGATTGCTACAATAGCTTTAGCTATTTCTGTGTTTACCTCTTAAACCCCACTATTCAGTCATTAAAATCAATATGCTGATTAATATATCCACACAAACCTCTGCTCTTTTCTGGTATTTGCGTGCCAGACACTTAAACCTGTTTTAGCTACTCCACTTCAGACTGTCTGCACAGGAAGAAAGCAGGAGTTGTAGGAAGCAACCCACCAGTGAGCTATCGGGTTTCACTGGAACTGCTGTGTGGGATTAAGCAGAGATTGCAAAAAAAAAAAAGGAGAATGGAAAAAATCTATGCATCTTTGTGTCCTGAGGCAATGTCTGACAGTTAATTTAAGCCTTCTTAGACCCTTATATGCACTGTTGTATCAGCTGAGAACTGAGATTTCACTGATGAGCTGGAGCTGTGAAATTGCCTGGCTGCAGAGCGGACATGCAAATTGCTGGTATTCCCAGCTGACTTGATAACAGCAGCACTGGTGCCTTCTGCTATTGCCTTGGTTTCACAATAAATACGTAGGTGGTGGGTCGGTATTTCCCCTTGGCAGTGTCTACATGCTGTGTTTAGTAATAGTCATGTAGCTGTAAAAATAACCAAGCCAGACTTTACCGACAGCTCTCTTCCCCGTATGCTGAAAGCAAGAAAGGCAAAACGTATAGCTTGCACTTCCTATACCCTGGACGTAATTTTAAGGGCTTTCTTTTTTAATCTCACACATCTTAATGTCCTTTCACCTCCTCTCTCCATCCCGAAAACCCTAGATGCATGGTAAAATCTTCAGACAAAGCCACAAGTGATGGAAAGTCTGGAAATAAATAACTATTACAGTCCTGTAAGGTGCTCTTTGGCCTTTATTAGTACAAAGAAGGCCTCATCTCCCTCATTTGTTTTCCCCATCTTCTCTGTGTCTTTTAACTGAGCTACTATTTCCAGTAGCTCATAACACATACTGAAAAGGTAACATTTTTATCCTGATTATAACAGAGACAGCATTGAAGCCTCGAAACGTGGAGTCTGTCTGTGTCTGTTGTGATTGGACCTGCTTTCAGATCTGGGATTGCTACGTGCAGAGAGAAAAGATTTACTCTATCAGCCTACACATCTTTGCCAGGGCAGGGATGTTCCCCATAGCACATTTTCTAGTGTTAAGTCTAATTTTAAATGTGGCTTCTACCACTTCCTTACTCTAGCTTTTTGTACTTAAGAGTTTATCCCATTGTCAGACAATTTTTCCATATATTTAAGTGTTTACTCTCTCAGTTCCATCATATTACTCCTAATAAAGTCCCCATACTATGTTTAATAACTTCCTTTCTTACTACCTTCAAATATGTGCGGACGATTATATGTTTTGCTGTAGTCAGAATTGAATCAGCTTGCACATGCTGAATGCATTAGGACCTTCCAGGGTTTTGTGTGCCGAATGGCTGGCCCCATGTCACCGTGTTTTCCTGAAAGACGACAGTCCCTCGCACATGCCAGTGACCTGGGAACATCGCTCAGAGGTGCTGACGGGTGCTCCAGTGGAAGAGTGGCCAGGGAACATCTGTCTGGGGAGGAAGGGAAGCGGGGAGGAAGAGATACAGGAGTTTAATTCCCTTCTAACACCTAGAGGAGCATTGGGCATGGGTGACAGGGAAGGGAAATGAAGCTCTGCATTTGTCAGATACCTGTTTCTAGCAATACAACGGCTGAGAGCCTTGTATTGAATGAGAAACCTTCCTGAGCATCTCTCCTTCTTCCTGACAGCAGGGAGAGGAACAGAGGGGATAACTTCTCAGTTCACTATTTCATGACAGACTTCCTCCCTCTCTCTCTGCTTCTTGGTGCCTAATCTTTATTTAGCACTATCCATATATTTTAGGCTTCTTGGCACCTCTAAGATATGTGTGTTCAACTCAAATTGGGGTGAGGGACACTGGCCAAGTGCAACATGACCTAGTGGACAGTCCTGTGGGACCAAGGGGAGCTTCCTCCCAGCTGTAGAGGAGAAACAGGCAATAAGGAAACTGTGAGAGGGAAGAGGATGTTTGGATAAGGTAGCTATTAAAATAAAAACAATAAAGTAAAAAAATAAAACAATAAGATAAAAAAATAAAATAAAAACAATAAGGATCCCTCATGTTAAATTTAGATGGAGATAGACAATGCTTTACTATACTATTCTCAAGAGATTAGGATAGCAGATTTTACTAATCCCATTACATACAGATTTCCCCAGCCAACTCTCATCTCCTTACTATAAAGGTATTTACATCAGCATCATGTGCTCATGAGCTGCACAAAACTCTCCTTCAGCTACCACCTTATCTTGCAGGTATGTAATTCCACTGCTAAACCAGCATAGGTACATTTAGTCCATCACTGTCCCAGCAGGACACAGTAATCAGTTATGTTGTTACTAATGTTGTCCAAAGGACTGGTTTTACAGATATATTCTGAGTATCTATATTAAATAAGATGATGCCCAAAGCCATGGCTCCTGGCTTTCCCAGTATTTCGATGGAGAGAAAAGTCATGCAATTTGTGCAGGATCCAGTTCAATTTCTTCTTTATTTGTCAAGATTTGAACCAACATCACCTCCTCTCCTGTGGATGTACTACTGGTGAAAGTCCTTTCCTGCTCACTGATAAATGGTACTTACAGGATGTATAACATTCTTTATTACTCAAGCAAATGGAGAACAGAACCCAGCTTATCTGTTTTTATGGAAGAAAGCTGCTCTGCAAGGTTATCCTTCTTTATGACTTCCAATGTAAATGCTGAACAACTAGACCATTAGATATCAGAGATGCTACTTGCTTCATTTTGTGTAAAAAGTAATTATTTGAAGCAATTATTTTATTTTTTTTTTTAAGGGATCCCAGAGATAGCTGGGACAGGTGACCTCTTTGTTGGAACAAACATTGGTGATGTGGGACAATGTCGTATCCCAATGGCACGGGACAACTCCTCGGTGTTGGCATTTACTACACTAGGTAGCTCACGTAGCTCACCACAGGGCTGGACAGATCTCCTGCTTAGGTGTCAGTGCATTCCACAGGAGTGCTCCTTGCGGGGGATATGGATTTGACTTTGCCACCCGATAAAAAAATAAATCTATAACTACTCTCAATAACTACTCCCAGCTGAATGTCCCAGTCAGTGTGCTGCAGATCCACACTTTCACTGTATGTCTCCATACTTCCTCTTAGAGTGAGCTTTAAGCTATTTTTATGCACAGCTTCACTGGGGGCGTGATGTGTGCTCTCACTCTGGCTTCATGGGAACTTTGGGTTCCCTCTAGGTAGGAGAAGACTTTCAGTGCTTCTGCACTGAGGTATTAATTCTGTCCAGGAGTGTGCTCAACACTTTTTTATGTGCTGTGCTTAATGAGAAACTGCGCCTGGACTCACCTTTAGCAGAGGCTTCTGCTTTGAAGGAGGTTTTCCTCATAATAAAAGGCACTTAAGCACCAGCAGGCAGGATTTAAGACACCCTTCTGCTTATTAATAGTATTTTACTGTAAATGCATCCTTACTCACAAGGCTGGATTTAAAAAATTTACCTCACTTTTGTGTTATGGAAGGAGGCCTCAATGTTTTGCATATATTGCTATATATTTTGGAAGATTTCCCCCCCCCCCTTTTTTTTTTTCTTTTTTTAAAGCTTATCAATTTAACTATTCA
Source organism: Columba livia (assembly GCF_036013475.1). NCBI lineage: Eukaryota > Metazoa > Chordata > Aves > Columbiformes > Columbidae > Columba > Columba livia. Next base: position 116,567,960 of record NC_088602.1, read on the forward strand.
GTTGCCTTGCATTTTAGATTGTTATGTCCCCTGGGTAAGGACCATGCCCTCTTTTTGCTTTCTAGCACACTGGAAGTTGGTTCCATATTTTTAGGTAGTAATTATAGTAAAGGAATAAATTAAGAAACATGAGGAAGAAATAGGTGAAAAGGCCTATCTAATGTCTTTGTGTTAAAGACATTTCCAGTCAAGACATCTTCCTGGAGCCTATTGTTTGTCTAGCATAACATTGAGTAAAATGAAAATAAATTATAACTGCTTGCATTGTTTTGAAGCCCAGAATGTGACTTAGAAAAACAATTTGCAATAACAATGAAAATGGCTTATTAAAAATGAAGCTGAAGTATCACCAGATTTAATCCATCACCTGCTTCTCTGCCAGCAAAATTATGTCTTGTGTGTATTTACTGCTCTGCCCTTCCAATTCTGCTTGCTAATACATACAGAAAATTTCTTTTAAAAGATTACAAAAATATCCAGTTGGCATTAATTGGAGAGATTTTTGTCCTATGAAAAAGAATAATAACAACCATACCCATTTCAGTGGTGCTACACACAAAAGCCTTATGATAGGATTGAAATGCTCTGAGGGTGAAGGAAACGTCTGGAAGTTGTTCAGTGCAGCCTGAACTCCTTTTTTTCCATTTGAAATGAAGGCTGAACTGTTCAGTCATGAATGAGAACAACAGTGGCTTTTAAAGGAATGCAGTTCGGAAGATTGGCTTTTATTGGCAGTTTGTGCAAGGTCTGTGCTTCCAGAGTGCTGTCAGATGCAAGTCTGGAGTGACTGAGGAGCTGGACCAGCTCTTTTCTGTTGCGTAAACTCAGATTTGGTTTTGCAGCAATAATCGAAGACAGACAGGAAAGAGAAGAGAGGCTCCTCTGAAAAGGGCACTGTAAAACTTCAATTATAAACCAGAATGTGCAGATTCCACTTGGCTGGGTGGAAAAGCCCACTATTTCTCTGCTGTTGCAGTAAGGTTTTAATTAAAGGTAGGTTCTGGTTATAAATTTTACAAAAACTGCATCTGGATGGTTTCTTAACCTTTAGCTAAATGACTGAAGTTATGGCTTTCCCAAGGTTTCAGAAGGAAAGTTTAAGATAGTATTTTCTCTTGACGGATTTGAAACTTCTATGAAACTAAGAATTGAAAAGAAATCTTCAGCAATTCTTTGACTTTTGCTGAGCAAAATGAGGTTAAATCTGTTCATTCATTTAATGTCTCTCTTAATGGAAAGTCACAAATGTGTAGGAAGGAACAAATAGTTCCCAGAATAGGGAAGCAAAATGCATTGGCCAGGTCAAAGCACATTCAGATGCACTGCAGTAATATCCTGAAGAAGGAAGCCTGGCAGGCAAAATTGTTAGCATTTTATTATTATTTATATTACCGTCTCCCCCAAGGAGAGCCCATTGCTCTAGAGTCTGGCCTGTCCCAGAGCGCTTTTGACCTGTTCTCTATCAACTTCTTTTCCGTAATCATGTTCTGCACAAAGGGCACTGTAAAACTATGAAATGCAAATTAAATATATCATTACCAGACTCTTCCATGTCAGGATTTTTTTAGAATAGAAATGACCCTTATGATGAATACACAGACAAAGGGAGTAAAGCTTGTCAGTACAGGCAAATCGAGCTTATTCAAAATGGGTTATTGTTATTTCTGAAAAGAAGGAATGTTTAGGTGATCTAAGTACATTAAAAAGTATTGTGAATTTCCTTTCTCATCTTGCCATTTTTCTCTGGGACTTAAAGTCCATATTCAGTAAGCTATACTTTCCAAGTGATGATCATCTCCCAAAGCATACTTTGATGTTACAGGTTTGTTCACAGAGTCAATACAGAAGTGGTATTTCAGATTGTAATAAGCATGAGGACATATTCCAGATGTACCATCCCCTTTCCACCACATATGTGTGCAATGAACTATCGTTCTCTCTTAATGTGACAGCATTGTCTCAGAACAAGTTTCTGAACCTCCCACTTACCTTGTAAATTCCTTACATGCAGTTAAATCATGCTTGGTTTTATGTAAAGAACCAGAAATATATTGCGGGATTTAAAAAATTCCTTTTATCCCATTGGGCTGAACACATTTAATAATGTGAAGAAATCCAGAATACCTGTCCTTTATTGTAGTATTTCTAGAATCATGGCATATGCAAGAACATACTTGTCAGAGGAAGAAAAAATATCTGTGTTTATACTACATTTGCTAAACAGAATATCCTATTAAATCATTTTCTTGGCTCTAAAGTTGGAAAAGTTCAATAAAATTGAATCTTTTTATTAATTGTATTAATTTTCCTTGCAGAACAACTATGAATCTGGTTAGACCCTGCTTAGCCATGTTTCATATAAAGGTAGTCTCACCCTAGAGAGCAAACAGCCTGAACTTGTAATGCACAGATAATAGAATCATAGAAAGTCCTGAGTTGGAAGGGACCCACAAGGATCATCAAGTCCAAATCCTGTCCCTGCATATAACAACCCCACAGTTCACACCATGTGTCTGAGGGTGTTGTCCAGTCTCTTCTTGAACACTGTCAGGCTTGGGGCTGTGACACCTCCCTGGGGAGCCTTTTCCAGTGCTCCACCACCCTCTGGGGGAAGAACCTTTTCCTAATGGCCAACCTGAACCTCCCTGGCACATATTCCTGACATTACCTCGGGTTCTGTCACTGGTCACTAAAGAGAAGAGTTCAGTGCCTGCCCTTCCTTCTCTCCTTGTGAGGAAGCTGTAGACCACTACGAGGTTTCCTCTTAGATGAGCAAGCCACATAAAGGGAACACGTAAAGATGAAAAAACTAACAGAGAAAACAAGCAGAATACACAGAAGAGGTCAATTCCCCCTTAGCATGAGTTTTAAGTCCTTGCTTGTTGTTATTTATTATCAATAGACTCAATCATGGGTTACAAACTAGCAATTTCATTTGACACTTTTATATTTGGTTCGTGACATTTGTCTGATATTGTATGTATGGGAGCCTGTAACACATGAAGGCTCCAAAAGCCTCATCAGGGTTTCAGGAATGAGTTACAAGGGGCATATACCTTACAGCATAAGGATTTTTATCATTGCCTTCACTAGACTCTCTGCATCTGTGGTCCAGTTGCCAAACAGGATTTATAATTCATTCCATCCTTATGCTATGTGAGAGAAGTGAGCAATACAGGTGCCCTCAGCTGCAAGCTAGAATTAGGTTGTGGTTGGACTCGATGATCTTAAGGGTCTTGTGTCCAACAAAAGTTGTTCTATACTTGCACTGTGGTCAGAAAAGCTGCACTCTGGCCCTGACCAAGGGCTGAATTTCTAGCGTGGTCAAACAGATTAGCTGTTCCTGACAACACTTTAGCAGGTTTCTCTACACATGGCCACCAAACATTTTTGGAAAGGTGTAATACTGTCTTACAGACATTCCCCTCTTCTAAAAACATTTCTGAAATGAAGAAAACTTTTTCTAGGCTTTCTCTCAATTTGAATTTTAGAGCACAAAAAGCCATCTTCATCTCATAATCCCACCCACTCGAAAATAACTATTAACTGCAACATTGTACACTGGTTTTCTATGAAAGTCATGGCAAGTTCCTTCTTGATCTAGGTTGTAATCCTTCTGCACATTGCTGGCTCTGATAATTTGTTTTACACTGTTTCAGGTAGTCCACATTTACAGACATTTTACTTTATTTAATAGTTCTCCCCTAATGTCTGCTTTAGACAACAAAAGAGAAAAAAAAAAATAATGTTTTGGAAAAAAAAATGTTTAGGGATATAAGAAAGAAAAGGTCAAGGAAAAGACAAAATCAAAAAGATGAAGAGGTAAAGAACCTTTTAGTAAAATTAGTAATAAGCAAATAACCTGATTTATTGTACCTTGACACAAGGACTGCTACACAAAATTCACTAGTAACATTACCTTTTTTTCAATTCCCTTCTGAATTGCTGTGCAATTCCTTAAAAAAAAAAAATTCACTGTTAGCCTTTGAAATCTTGTGTGCATGAGTTGCATGTGAGAACTGCACCAGGGTACAGCACTTCTCTAAACCCTTTTTCCTTTCCTTTTTCCTTCCCTTTCCCCTTCCCTTCTTTTTCCTGCCTTTGCCTATTTTTAAAGAGGTCCTTAACATGTATCAAGTACCAGTTCTAAAGCCAAAGATCAAATATGAAAGGGAAAAAGTCAGAAAAAACAGAGACAGAAAAAGAGTCAGAAAGAAGGGCTGAAGTTTCCCAACATCAGGTTATAATTTTTATGAGAATTAAACCTGAGTGAGGCTATGACCTCAGTGGCATCCTTCATAGGCTTGGTCCCCTGATCCTGAGGATCTCTTGGAAATGCTGATGTAGTTTCCTACAGATATCAGACCAGAAATGGTGCATCCCTGTATCTTTTTCCAGAGTGGTGCTAAGGTATGTTCCGCTACCTGGGAACTGAGAACTGTACTTACCAATAAACCAGTTATGAAATTAAAATGGCATTTGTTATTGAATGCACATTTTGGCTGTTTAGTGATCCCAGAAAATGTAGATGTCTCAACAGTTTTGCTTGTTTTTACAGAAGCCAAAGAGAAAATCTTGTTTCATATTAAAAAAGATAAATAAATTCAAATAGCCTAAACTGTAACCTCTGCCACTAGTCAGGAATGTTATGTAGTGCATTAAAAATGAAAATCTTTATCCAACAGAGATCAGCATTTTATATGAACATTAAAATAAGTGTGGTTTTACTACTTTCCACTGTTTTAATAATACAATAAACCCCCAAGCAAAATGGAGAAGGGTAAGCCAGCATGATGTCTGCTTTATATTTCTGAAATAGCTACCAAGAATAGTAATGAATGTGATCTCAGTGGATGCATTATAAAGCATATTCTAATGAATTTTCCTTTTTGAATAACTGGTTGGCAGATGAACATGGCTATGTTAAGGGGAAAGCTAGGGGAACGAACGTATAATGGTGTCAGTTGTTAGGATATTGTTGCTAACAGTATGTTCTTGCCTGTTCTACATGAAGCCTTCCAGAAACTAGCATTTTAGTAGAGCGGAATGTATTGTTTTGCCTTCTGATGTCCTTTCCTTGAAACTTGGGAAATGGGAGAGAAAACAAGGCATTCAAAAGAATAAAAAACGGAGTGAGAACCTCTGCAGTATTCAAATTACAGGGATTTTCATACAGTTACCTTTGAGGATTAGGGGTTTTGATTTTCTGGGAGGGTTCCCTGGGGAGTTGCTCTAAGAGCAACCCAGGATCTCTGAACTTTCATGCTGCAGTAAGTATCTTCTTTTATTTATGACCATCTTTCTGGAAAAGTAGCCTTCATTTTCTAATTGTCTTAGCTTTTAGTTTTAAAGAAAAAATAGTCCTTGTGAAATCAGTTTCAGCTACATAAATAAGGGATGGAGAAGGCTTCTATATTAAGAAAAAAAAATAGTGAATACTATTTTCCATTTGCACAAGAGTTGTTGAGCTATGTTTGATGACCAAGTTCTCTGGTCTTGTAAATGTGCTGAACTTCACTGAAGACACTGAAAAGTTCACAGTTAAACCTACTAAAAATGAACCTTTCCTGAAACCCACATACTTAAAGATAGAAATTAAATTGAGACAACTGTTCAAGGCCGATTCAACTTGAAAATTTTCTTAGGCCTTCCTGAGATGCTCTGAAGGAAATACATCACTAAGCCCACGATTATCAGGAAGATTATAGTCAAGTCTGCGTTACTTAGGGTGGGATCATATGACTTTTGTATTATCTATACAGAGACCCTTCACTTCACATGGCTGCATGAAGCAACATGACTAGGCAAGTGATTGTGGTGTTGTACTCAGCACTGGTGAAGCCCCACCTTGAATATTGTGTTCAGTTTTGGGCCTCTCATCGTAAGAAGTACATTGAAATACTAGAGAGTGTGCAGAGGAGGGCAATGAAGTTGGTGAGAGGCCTGGAGCCTCTCTGATGAGAGGCAGCTGGGGGAACTGGGACTGTTTAGTCTGGAGAAAAGGAGGCTGAGGGGAGATCTTATCACTGTCTACAACCACCTGAAAGGAGGTTGTAGCATGGAGGGGGTTTGTCTCTTCTCCCAATTAGCAAGTGACAGGACAAGAGGAAATGGCCTCAAATCGTGCCAGGGGCAATTTAGATTGGATATTAGGAAAAAAATCTTCATGGAAAGGTTTGTCAGGCTGCCCAAGGAAGTGGTTGAGTCACCATCCCTGGAGGTGTTTAAAAGGCATTTAGATGAGGTTCTTAGGGACACAATTTAGTGCTAGAGTTAGGTTAGGTTATGACTGGACTTGATGATCCTGAGGGTCTCTTCCAACCTAAATGGTTCTATGATTCCAAATCACTGTTGCGGCCTGTAGATTCCCCAGCTCAGGCCAGCTCCAGCTCAGAGCTTCTTCCTGCCACAGCTCATGCAACCACCTTTGTTCTGTCTCTTCCCCTGTTCTTCTAGATGAGATTACATTTGTTTATATTACTTGTGCTTTTGTATTACCCAGGTTTCTGTGACAACGGGATACTAGGATATTTGAGCTAATAGTCACTAGCAATCCCATGTCTACCTTAGTTTCTCCTGAAAGCATACCATGTTCCCAGAGTATGGGCAGAAAAACTATTTTCTCAGAAATATAGGCCACTGACAGCCCTGTAGGCCTACATTTGGTAGGACTCAGGGTAAATGTTTGTAGAAACACAGAAACACTAGTGCTTTTCTTTGCAAAGCTGTATTGCAATTTCAGCTGCTTTTGGTACCTGTGTTGTTAAGGATGAACAGCACCTCTACTGATACCAGATTAAACAAAATTGTACTGACATTTTTATTCATTGGAGAAAACAGAATTTTTGTATTCCAGGTTAAAAAATGTGTGTGGCTAGACAGATTTTATGCCAGTTTTTCCATTTGGTGCTGAATTCATTTAAAACTATTTCTACTGAGAGTCCTGCTCAAAGAACATAATATCTTGTTTTATAGACTGATTCTTAGGATGTTTATATACTGACTTTCTTCAGCATTGCATACTTAGATACCCTGAAGAAGTTTTTGTGTACAAATGATTTATTATAGGAGACAGATTTTTTTTTTTCCTGAAAAATTTTATACTGAGGTTTTTCTTTTCTCTCTCTTTGTTTTTAAAAAGGATCATTATCTCAGAAAGTATATGGGAGAAACAATAAAGGATATGCATGTTGGAGTTTTGCTTAACTTCTTGCTAACAGTAGGGAAGTAGGCCAGAATAAAATGAGAACAGAGCTTACCAATTTTTTTTCTATGAGCCCAGGACCACCATAGCAGTGTAAGAAAACAGGTATGATTCAGAGCTAACACTTTGGAAGGAAAATAAATAGAAAAAAAGCATACAACTGATGTCACTAAGTTTCTTACTAATTCTTCACAGATGTAATCCAAAAGCCCTAAAAGTCAAAGGAGAAGATAAGAGACAGAGCCACTGGTTGGCATTCATCCCAGGGACATAGCTATATATAACTGGTTTACAGTAGTCTTCCTTTCCTAAAAATTGAGGATATAAAAACAAAAAGTCTCTTTCCATCCCAGAACCCTTTTTGAATATTGTAGCAATCTGAAAGTTATCTGTTTTCATTTTTTCTGGGTAGAGCTGTGTGAAGTATTACATACACATCAGCTAAAGCATTTAGGACATAATTAAAACTAATACGAGGTATTTAAATAAAAAGATCTTTGAACACAATAATTTCATTAAGGATGCAGAAGCAAACTTCCTACAGACACATATGTCTAAACCTTGTTGGTTTCCATACAACTTGGTTGTTTTGATTATTCTAGTATTTGAACAAGTACATCTTTCATTGCCAAATAATAGTTTTAACCTTTTTCAATATGGCATTGTCTTCTCACGATTGACATGTGGACTGTCTTCTGTCCCTTTTCCTGTATCCTGCAAATGTATAACTACTGTAAATTGTTTCTTGACAAATATAGTGAGTGCAGTGAAAGTAGATGATGCATCATTTATTGAAAAAGTGTTTAAAAACACCCTGAAGCTTCTGGAAAATACTGGCTTGATCTTAAACTGGACAGTATAAACTTCCCTGGAAGACTTAGGCCTGCTGATGAATTATCTGTCTGGAAAAGATATCACCATTGATTCTTATAAAAATTCAGCAGTCTTTCTTCTTACAGTTTTTAATATTTTCACATGAAATTTTTCATCAAATGTGAACAAATGGTCACAACCACTTAGCCAGAGACTGCAAGTTGTGCCAAGTGGGTTGAGCCTCGAAAATATGGGAACTCCTATCCATTTACATAGCTGATATAGGAAAATCATGTGCCCACACCCAGCCCTCTTACAAAAACATGCAGAACTCGTGCAGATCATTTTTCTCATTGAGGCTGGCCTGTTCTTTGTGTGAAACTACACTTCCAGGGATCTGTCTGGGAAGTAAGAGAAAGCTACTAAGATATAAATTGACTGCCCTATTACACTGCCAGTGCTGAGGCCAAAGTCTTATTAGATGCACCACATCTTTCTAACCATTTTCTTCCACAAATTCTAGATGACCAAGACAATAATTCTCTGTCACTTGCTTTCATGTTTCTTTATAGTTTTATAATCCAGTTTTCAACTTTTTTTTTCCTACTAAATTTTACTTCTTCTAATAAATAATGATAGTGGGATTTTATTATTATTATTATTATTATTATTATTATTATTATTATTATTATTATTATTATTATTATTATTATTATTATTAATAATATTAATATTAATATTAATATTAATATTAATATTAATATTAATATTAATATTAATATTAATTTTTTTTTTTTTTTTACTGAAAAGCAGAAGATAGAAACAGGACAGGTTTTTAAAGCCCAAATTCATGTGACTATATCTACAGATGTTAAAAGGTAATCTACAAGTGGAAGACAAATATTAAAGTGATATCATTGTCTTTTTGTTTGGCTATGATTTGAGCTTAGGATTTTTGGGTTCTCCAGTAGTAAATGAAGACATCACTAACATCTAAAACACAACAAAGAGCTGAATGACTTAGATTTGCACTTAGAGGGAGAATCTCTGGAAAGATTCCCATATGGATTAGACATCTATATGAAAAAAATATTGAACAAAAATATCCAGCAAAAAATAAACTTCCAGAAATTTGGGGCCTATACTTATGTTTTCAATTTAGGCCCATTTCTATACAAGATGATGTAATGAACTTGACTTGTGAAAATAAGTAATTTGTTTTGAGGACAGTAAACATTTCAGGTTTTACTTTGGGAAAGAAGGAAAAAGATTACAGACTTATGAGTCGTTATTTTTGTGGCTTTGTTTGCTTGTGGTGTTTGTTTGTTTGTTTGTTTGTTTGTTTTTTCCTGGCATAAACTATAAAGACAATATTTTGTTGTTGTTTATAAAAAAACAAACAAACCCACTTCTCAGACAAGATAATGGATTTTTCAGACAAATACTGTCCTTTTACTAAATTTCTGAATGGAAACTACATAAAGAGAAGTAATATGGAAACTCAGAAACTCTTCAATTCCTTGGAAAAGAAAGAATTAGAATAAAAGAAAAAGAAAACATCAGAAGCCAGCAGTCACACTGTCTTTTCCAACACTCTTCTCCTTCAGCCTCAGGACCAAGTCCAAGTCTGTTGAAATGGTTTAGTAAACACCCTTTGCAGAGTTGATTGGTGGAGATCTCCATCCATAAACATCAGGGTTACTTTCACAGCTCAAAACATATCTAGTGTGAGTGTGAAGCAGTTAAGTAAACTTCTAATGAGCAGCATGAATTTGAAGTATCTTCCTTTCCTTGTAATGGCCTACTGGCTTACTGATTTCTTTTCCAATCTGGATTCAGGTTTGGATTCAGTGTTTGGATGGAAGAAAATTGTAGCAGCAGCAGCAGTTGTTCATTTATATTTTCTTTCTTGTTCCCCCTTTTTGTTTGTTGTCATTCCTTGTCCCTTCCTCTCCCTACTGCAGCTGTAAGTAGTGTTGTTTCAAATGGACATACAGATTACTTGACTTGGTTAAGATTTTTTTTTTCCTAAGTCTGTCTTTATTTATGAACTTCCTGGTTGTTATTTTTACTTTCTACTTCAGAACCCTCCAGTCACTTTTGATTCAGAATATAGCTGTTAATTATATTTAATTATTTCATTATTTTTATTCAGCATCTTTCTGGAACAAAGAAGACGACATTTCCTTCTCACATACCATCATTTTCTCTGAAACCTGTTAAGTGACAATGGCTGGGAACAGGGGGACCCAGCAGAGGTCTGCCTTGCTGGTGAAGGTCTGACAGATCAGTATTTTGTAAGATGATCTTTTCCATAAAATCACAAGTTGTTCCAGATGGCTTTTTTGACTGTGTCTCTATGGAAAGGCAAAGGAGAGGGACTGAGAACAGGCGTGTGATTGCCAAGCCTTGTGCATACTACTGGCGAGCACTTGGCCATACCTGCGCCTCTGCTTTCCTGCTACTTTTTGTATCTGTCAGTGGTTATTTCAGACCACTCCCATGCCTCTGCAGGCCACATGAATAATATAGTGAGCTTTGGAGGGCTGGAGTAGGTCACTGAGGGAGGCTAAGGAGTCTGTAGTTTTTAAGAATGAATTAGATATTATAAGAGTGAGGTAAGAGCAGCTTGAGGAGGCAGATAGATCTCATTATCACATGAAGGTCTCCCCAGAACTGCTTATCATTCTTTCACGATATGTCTGGCTGTGCGACAGCATGCTAAATGTGTTGGAGACTAGCTTCTGCAACAAGGACAAAGAACATTTTTAAGATAGTCTGTCAGTTCACAAAGTGGTAATCTTGATGAACCTGCATTAAATTTAACAAAAATCTTGTAAGAAGACCCTAGGAATTCCAGTTCTGTACAGATAATTGTATATGTTAGACAAAGTCATAGCTGCACACTGTACAAACTCATGATTTAGGCTAGATTAGGCCTAGGCAGAACTTGCGTGAAATTTAAACTAGATGAAAGCTTAGAAAGATGATGTAACTTTTTCAGAACTGGCTTCTGTTTTCAAACGTCTTCTGTGTTGTTATAGGATCTTCTGATGTTTTTGGCATATTACACCTTACAGACTGCAATAAAAAAATGGCTAAACAGTAATAATGAGATTACCTTCAAAAACAGTAGATGTTAAATACCTGGTTTTTTAATAGAAAATCTTTCAGAAATGTTTTCTGGTGTTTTGTGAGAAGAAGAAAGTGGATTTCATTGTTCTCTTTCTTCATCCTGCCACAGAGTGATAGAAAGAAGTTAATACTACTCAGTCCAGGTTTTGTGTAACATCAGTTGTGGTGCATCAATGCACAAGGCTCAGAAAATAATTTGCAGGTTTCAGACTCTAATATCTCAGGAGAGGTTTTGTTTTCATTTTTGTTTTTTGAGAAACTGTACACCACTAAGAGTTAGGAGAGAGAATGAGAGTGCGACCTATGCCCCCTAAAGGTCATAAAAAGTTTTTTGAGGAGAAATAAATAGGTTTTGGTGTTCTTCTCAATACTAGCACTTGAAGTGTCATGTGTAAATGAAACATACCGTTGCTTAGGTTGCATAAAGGTGAACACAGGGTGAAAACATAGATGTATTTTGGGTAGTCAAGTCATGTAGCAAAGCAGATGTGTTTTTTCTATCAGCATATTTGAAAATCCAGCTGTATACATTTGTTATAGCAGAGGTAGATATTGAATTAATATACTTTATATAAATTATATAGCTATACATACACATTGCATACGTTTAAGTCTGTCTAAAATGTAACCTGTTTTCTTCCCAAATTGGATTCTACTGAATTTAAATTAAATTATGCTAAACCAGAGTTCTGCATAAGTTAAATTCTGAAATTCCAGTCTCATTCTAAGGATGCTGAATTTGGTTTTCCATCAGTACATCCTCCCAAGCCTACTCTGGCAACTTTGTAAAAGCATTTTCCCTAAAATATCATATTTTGAGGGCTGACTGTTTATGAAGTGAGATCTTTAGCTGAGAAGTGTAGTAATGCACAAGAACTGTTTGCCCTAGATATTCCTTGCCTGTGGCAGCAGTTACTGTGGTCTTGGACAGCACATGTTTTTCAGAACTGGTGAAGCTGACCATGTGCAACAGCAGTCCATTTTACTACTTCAGTAATTCTAAAGGTGATCTACGCAGTATATATAAGATGGGCTTCATGGGATTTTCCTTGCACTCCAATTCGTGGTGAATGACAGTGATTATAACGTTCTTTCTAACTTCATTTGCATTACAAATTATTTAACACAGACTGTGATTTGGTGCTAGCTGGGTGGGCCGTGGCTCACAGGTACCTGAGGCAATGCCCTTCTGTTAAAAGTAGTGGAAATAGCGTTGTCACCAAAATGTACCTGTCACCAATTCTCTTAAAATTCTGATAAAGATTTATATATATAATAGAAAACTGTACTCTAAGACAGCATAGGTGCTAATGATACTTGGAGAAAATCACAAAGAAATAGCTAATAGAAAATCCCTTCCGAGATATTTCAAATAAGCATGTTGGACTGATGTTCATTTGATTCTCCATTAATGCACACCTGGAATAATCATTGCACCACTCAGCAAGAAGTTCACTGTGCTCCCATCATGATTAAGTGGTATCTGACACCTTCTGCGTGTTCATTTTGTGTCATGGTTCCATAAGGTGGAAAGTAGGGAAGAAGCAGGTTTATTGTTTTCATTTACTAATAGTGTTATGGAAGACCTAACAGTATTTTCAAGGGAAAAAATTAAAAAAAAAAAAAAAGTGAAACCAAAACATCTCCACTGAAATAGATATAAACCATCACAACCTCAACATATATGTTTGTTTAAATGATATTTCCATTTTCTTTCTGTTTTTAAACCATTGTTCTTGTATTTTTAGATGTAGGACAAAAAATAGTTATAGAGGGTAGGTTGTGAAAGTTAAAAAGCTAGATCATGGACTTGCCTGCAGAAGCTGGTTAAATTCGTCAAAAAACAAGGATTTTTTTTTATAAGTACTTTCTGAAGTTTATATTTTTAAACATGTGATAACAGTGGAAACTTGATTTGCATAGAAGTCTTCAGTGTTTCAGGATTTATAGGTCTGTGTTATTAGACACCTGAAGTACAGAATTCATGTGTGAGCAGGCACACCCAGACACTTTGGAGCAAGCTATTTTTCTGACCAAACTCACTAGAAATGATTGAATTTCCATTCAGGAGTGCCAGAAACACTTTCCACATTTCCTAAATGCTGTAAGAGACCAGTTTTGAGTTATATGCCTCAGTATTCAGTAGAAATATATTTTAACAGTAACTTTCTGAATCTGATTTTTTTGCCATATCAAGTTCAATGTTTTATTTGGAGTATATGAACTTGTAAGGTAATAAGTGGTGTTAATTTCATGCAAGGTATGTCCATAACCTGCCTTCTTGCATTTCTTAGAAAGGTTTGGATACCATCTCTGAAGCTGTTTCTGCAAATAATACTAGGTATCTACACCAGAGACTGTGGTGATACCACTACTTTTTGAAATTGTTACATAATTTACTGGCTTTCCTCATGATGTGGTACAGGGTGACCTAGTTTATGTAGAAATCTGAAAGATGCTTGTATCCAGAAAAGGCGTATATTTCAGAATTACTGGAGAATTTCTCTGTTGTAACAGCCAATTTATGACCATTGCAAGTGTTTGAGGCTTAGGAGTTTGATGGTGGTTTTCTTTGGGAAGCTATTTTTATGGAGAAATTGATACAGAATAGGGACAGATGTTAGGTTTGATTCTAGGAGACTATTAACCTACAGTGATAATTGATTGTGTATATACCAAGCAAATTTCAGCAGGGAAGAGATTTTGTTTTTAAGGTGATGTAATAGAGCAGTTACAAACAGACTTCCCTAGTTTCTTGTCCCAAGAAAATCTGAGACCTGTTCGCCCACTTGTGTCAATGGGAGATGGGGAGCAGAGCCGGGGATGGCAGAGAGATGTGGTAGCAGACATTGTCTGCTTGGGGCTTTGCAAGTGGTCAAGACCACACCATGGCACTGGGACCTCTGTTCTGCTCTTGGACCAGCAGCAAATGAAGTCGGGACACTCATGTCTTGAAGGAAGGAGCTCTGGCAGACATGCAGCCACACTTACTAGAGGTCAATTTTTGTTGCCTTGGTAATGTTTGTTGAAGTTCCAAGGTGCACAAGTTGCCACTTGTTTTCTCTTTTGTTCTTCTGTAGGAGAGATATGTGGAAGAGGAAGTTAGCAGTGGATAGCAGAAGGGCCCTTTTTTCAAGGAAAAACTTGGCGGAATGTTTGACACATGATGAAAAGGAGAAGATTCCATTCATAGAAGACCAAATTATTAAGATGGAAAGTAAATAAAAGAGTGAAGAGAAGAAGCTCTGTTTGTCCTTGTATGAAAGACCCACAAGGCTTAGGGTATGAACCCAGATCTGGGATGACTGTAGACCACAATGATATGAAACCTGGAAAGAGAAATTACTGAGGGCCAGCATGGAATTTTCTGGAATTTCTCTGATTGTGTTCTAAGGTTTATATGCCACTGCCATCAGTAACTGTCTCCTGATAACACTAGCTTTCAGAAATACGTGAGAATGCCTGTTCCCAGCAGATCGGGATCAGTAAAAGGAGAGTAAAAAGATTTGCCACATGGCGTGCACTGAGAGTGACATTCCATCAGCCTCTGCAGATGAGAGTTTCCCGGTGGACCCAGCTCATATCCTTGTTTGTTGTTTCACAATTATTTGTAATATGTTAAATATAATTGAAATCATTCTGCTATGAAATTAAATTTTTTGTTGTTTCCACGCTGCCACTCTGAAGTTGTGATAATGGTTATTGGAACTAGCAAGATAAACAACCATGATTTTACCGGCTAAATATTCAGGAAGAAGGCTTTTCTGGTATACCGCAGCATTTTTCACTTTAGATATAGTAAATTACAAAACACCAGTATTTTAGACAAATGATGGGATTTTCTGAACATATGAAGTGCCTACTTACTTGTAAAGCACTGTAACTCTGTTAGGTCAGGACACATCATTTTGAGAGCATTAATTGGTTTTCATCAAGCTGCAGGGAGCAATAAAGAATCTCTTCTAAAGCCTAGGAAACATTTTCAAATTGTTGTTTGAAACAATAAAGTTTAACAAAGGAATCCATCTTGCACAAAAATGTTCCCATGTTCAGCCAACTCTATTTTTTTCACTCTTTTGCCACCCAGTATTATAATGATCGTACAGTTCAGTTATGTTTTTTATTATCTTCTTGGGAATCTCTCAATAACTTTTAAACCAAAAATAATTGTCTACCATCCTAAAAGAAAAAAAAGAAAAAAAAATCTTGCAATGCAATCCGCATGTATGTGCTCTTCCTATGGGGATCCCTGACACATGAAGTTTTCAGTTTTAGAGTATGAGAGGAAATTAAGGTGGCTTTCTGCTGTTGCTGATAATCAGCCCTGAGCAGAGTTAAGTCCAGACCAAAGCATGGCTTAAATCCTCATGGTTTCTCTCCAGCAAGAGATCACTGCTCAACACAATGGTACAGAAGGCACTGCTAGGCATTCTGCCTCTGCAGTAGAGGGCCCATATCCAGACAGCATATGACTTGGCTTCAGTCTCTTCTCAGCCCCATGTAATGCCTTGTAGCTCTAAGAGGTAGTCTATGATTTTTTATTTATTTACTTATTTATTTATATTTGAGTACAGAGTGCATAAAATGTGAAAGACATGTGCTGTAGAAAGAGTGGTATGGCCAACATGATAGCATCTTGTTCAAGTGTTCATCATTTTGTAGTGCTGAGCACTGAAACAGCTAAAGGATGAGAATGATAGTTTTTTGTTGCCTTTGCTTTTGAGATTAAAATCTCCATCTGAGGAGATGTGCTGTGACAAGCCCAGTAGTGTTCATCGACACAGGACAGCATAAAATCCTACTTAGGTTGGTGGAAGAGGTGAAGGAGAGTGTTGTAGGATTCAGTATTCTTAAATTTGAAAAGAAAGAATAAACTGCACCCAGAAGGAGAAAACAGAACATCTTCATTTCGGATTAATTCATTGTTTTTCATATCAGTTACTTTTCAGCCTACCAAGTTGTCAACTTCATGCAAGTAACAGCTTTGTGGGTATCTATTAATATGTCCATAGACTAAATGACTCAGTAGACTACTCCTGTAGGGCTCAAATCCAGTTTTCTCGTGAATGACGAAAATGGCTGCATAATAGTGAAATTAATTGAACACTTGCACTGATACACTTATTATTTATCTTATCCCTAAGAAGTTCTCTCTAACCAGTCAGACGGACCCTTCCCTAGAAGCAACCATTTCCTTCTACTGATGACCACGGGTTCCACAAGTGACTGGCTCTGCTACAAAAGGCTCTCCTGTAGATGTCCTAAATGGGCCAAGGTAAATGTTCCTTTAGCATAGCAAGGTTTTTTCCCAGTTTTAGGGGAACATTTATATTCCAACAACAATAAAAATGTTAGTGGTGCTGCGATTCAGGCACTTTGACCTAGTTGTGTTGTGGTGCTGATGGGGTTTTAGAAATGCATAACTGCCATTGTGTCCTATCTTCACAGTGGACTGTAGGGGCTACGAGAGTCAGCATTGCTTTGGCTGCCTTTCTGACACCATTTCTGCCATCCACGGTGAATTTAAGTAACTATCAGATTCACCAGAAAGAATGGGGAACACTCCCACAATACCGCAGAAGATAGTTTGGATTTATGGTCACTTGTGGGAACTGATTGATCAGTCTGAAACTATTCAGGCAGAGAGGGAAGGTGAACATGGTTTCCTATCTGCTTCTTTGACTTTCCA
The DNA here is from genome assembly GCF_036013475.1 of Columba livia. Classification (NCBI taxonomy): domain Eukaryota; kingdom Metazoa; phylum Chordata; class Aves; order Columbiformes; family Columbidae; genus Columba; species Columba livia. The sequence goes on from NC_088602.1 coordinate 116,584,801, forward strand.
CAATTACCAAGCAGTAAGGAGGAAATTGTAAGTAAAGAGGGTGTTCCCACTGCATGTTGCATAAAGACCATTTTGGCAAGTGGACTCTGCGAAGAAGACTCCTTTCCATTCAGATAATCAAGGCAAAACCATACCTAGTTTGTGTCCTGACTCAGTATGTGATACTCTTCTACTGTGCAACAGCACAGGACACAGAGTGTGGGGCTGTCCCAGATCAGAACTATAAAGATCCTTAAGATGTGTAGTATTAAAGGACTCAGGGCTCCCACAAGCTTTATGCACCTTTAGAATTAGGTGAGACTAAAGAAAAAAATTTCAAGCATTTATACTTTGGACTTGGAGGCACATCGCCAGCATTTTTTTTTTTTATATTCAACTATTCTCTACATTGCAATAAGCTGAGATGAAAGAATGTCATATGGCTATTTGCAGTGCAGATGTTCTGGAGCTAAACACTGGAGCTGAACCCTACCTTCTTATCTTTTATAAGGATGTTCAAATTAAGGGATTGGATTCAACCCTATCTCTGATTTAGATGTATTTTAAATAGTGCTATGCATATGTATATTTCTATTATTAACAGCTTTCCTTCCTGAAGATTAACAATGTCTGACACTTACATACAGTTACAAATATACAGAGTTAATAAACATGTCATTTAGCCTAACATAATATGTTTGAAATAAACCATCCCAAGAAGTATTTTTAAAAATATGGCAGTTGTCATATTTTTGTCTGAAGACATGAACCACTAGGGGCCACCACACACCTCAAAAAATTAGATTTATTTCCCAGAGAAAAATCTTAAAACACATTCTACTTGTATGTAACTGACTTCATCTTTCTCACGAAATTTATTTGCAGAATTTTCAGTGACATGGTTTTCTTGTAGTTAGGTTTTGCTTTCTATCTCATTTCCAGCGGCACAGTTGTGTACATGTCCATGACAACAGACTGAAGATTAGGAAGCCCTAAATGACAACCTCACTTCATGAAAGGTGCTTTTTCTGTGAATTACTCCCAGATAAAATCAACTGTGTTCAACACCAGTTTAACAACTATAAAAATAGTAAAGCAGCCTGCTTTGTGTTTTCAAACAGGTGCCTCGTGAGAGAAGACCATACAATTATAAAAAGGAATCATTTTTTTCAAGGCTGTGATTGAAGTTATGAATTGCAACTACTTCCGTTGGAGCTAGCTCTTCACTTGAGGTCTTTAAGATTTTCAAGGAAAATGTTCTGTTTAGTCACTCAGCTAACTACTTATAATACATACAACTTCTGCAGTAAAAATAACATTTAGAGAAGTTATCTTGTTTCTTTGGCAGAGGCTGCATGCACATAACTTTCCACCTCCACCCCTTCCCTTTATCCCAGTTGAATAGTAATTGATGATACAGAGCATCCTGTAAGATTAAGACCTCTGTTAGTATTAGAAACAGGAGAATCCTGAAATCCTGCATGGAAAGAGTTTGTTTTAACCAGTAGACCGCTTAGATTTGTAAGAGAGAGAAGGAGAGATACTGTTAGTTGGATAATTCGGCAGATGTTCAGTCCATATGTGTATTGGCGATATGATTGCATTAGACCCAGCAAAACTGTCTGTACAGATTACCACAACCTAGCCAGTAAGATTCATGGCGACCTTCACATATCTCTACGGGTTTCATGTGAGAAAATTTAAGCTACATTAGAAAATTTCTAATATAAACTACTAAAGTACTAGAATCCAGATTCCAACTCAAACTTCTTTTTTTTTCTTTTTTTTTTTTTTTCGTTTTTCCTGTTTCCATTTTGGATGTTCTGTACAGAATACTGTACAGAAGTTTTGAAAAATTCCATTTTCAAAATTCTTACATTTAGGGCAAGTTCTTAGCCACAGTGGAAGGATTAGAAATACCAGTTTATAGCAATTAATACTTCTCAATTAAAATCATGTGGTGTTCACTGGAGTCATAATGAGACTCCTATTAAAATGAGGTTGAATCTTGCACTTCTACATTTCTTCCCTTTTAGATGCAAAAACAGTGGTTGAGCTGAAAGCAGCCAGCCTTTCTTCTGGTTATTCCTTTATCTCTGTGTTCAATCAGCTGAAGAGCCTCTGCTGCTTTGCAGACCGAAGAGTTTTCAGCAGCCATTGCCTTTCTGGAGCAACCTGTACACACAGAAGACTTTATTTAGAAGGTTAATATGTACTGTTATGCTATGATTGTCACTTTCAATGCATAATCAGTTTTAAACTGCTGCTTCTTTAAGAGTGTGAGACGGCGTTAAATTTTGTTTAATGTTTATTGTCTTTGTCATAATTTGAGAAAAGTTTAAAACATGAAGTTATTGAGAAATCTAAACTCATATTTAAGGTTGTAGCCACTAAGGCGCTGTTAAGTCACTGGTCTCTTTAATGTAGCATTCCCACATTTATAATCTGTACTCTCACAGGTTAAGTTCAATAGTCAAATATAAGGGAAACAGACTGCCTCTTAGGATGAGCATGTGATTCATGAGAGGGATAGAGATCAAATGTTGTTTCTGCATGTTCTTTATTTTCTGAAGAGTCAGAACTTCAGTGTAAGACGATAGTGTAAGAATAAAAAGTATTAAAGTGTTGCCAAGGGTAATACCTCAGAACAATTAAAGATTTCTGAATTCTGGCATAAGACACCGATCAAAACATAAATCATAAGTGGGGGTAGCAAAAACATTCATGAGTTATTACACAGTAAACCCTGCTCTTCAGTGGGACAGTATCGTCTGTCACAAATGGTGTCCAGGATTTTCAAAGGATCCTCTGGATATTAGACATCAAGTTCTTGAGACTGTTCCACAGGATTTGATGATTGTACTCCCTTAAGACCTAAATGTTGCTTGCATATTGCATTGGAAAATGAGCATACATGTGTGGAAAGAGCTCAGTATCAGTTATTCCATTCACACATGCAAAGCTCTGTTCTCATTCCTTCGCTCTCAAACACACCACATACCAGAAGTTTTGCCACCCTAGCTGAGTGTTTTCTCTAATTGCTAAACCATAAATGATAATCTGCTACACATAATTGCCATGCTGAGCAGCATCTCTCTGTCAAGGGGATACTACCTTGGGCAACAGTTTTGACTCCTGTTTTATGTCTTCCTCAGAAGAAAAATGCTGTTAATTTATGGGCCCATGGGGAAGGAAATGTAAGTGACTCCAAGATACAGTTGCCACTTCTAAAACTGGTTCTGTTTGTTTTTTTAGTGGTGTTTTTGTTTTCAGTGAAAATAGGTATGAACATAAATCCATATCTGCTTTTTTGATTTTTTTTACATGGATTGTATGATGTATCTCAGAGTTCACCTTTTAAACAATAAGGGTGAAAAATGTTCTGTCACCTCATGGTTCAGCTTTGGAAAATGTATTTTTAATTTGTGTTTCAGACAACTGCTTGCTTATACAAAGATGTCATTTTCTTAGGCCTAAAATTATTACAGAATTTGGTGAAATTTCAGCAACGTGTTTTCTTCAAGGACTGAGCCAGAAAGTCAAAAGATTTAATTGCAGACCTCATAGTATATTTATAGTTTTTGGACTTCTTGCAGTGTTTCCCTAGCATTTGAGTTTTAAAATAATGAATCTGTAATTTTGGAAAGTTTTTGAAGAGTTAAAAAATCAAACTTGAATCTGAAATTAACCTAAATTTAGCTGACATGTTTGTTTGTTGTTCATTGATCAAAGGAAAAAAGCCCATGGATTTTGTATGATAAAGTAGGGACCCATCCCTATGTAGGTTTTTGGTTTCCATATTTTTTCTGACTCAGCTACCTGTGGACTGCTTTTTAAGAAGACCTCAGGATATAATTTTTCAGTGATTTTTATTTCTTCTTCAGACAAGTGTATAACTTCTGTTGAAGTTAGCAGAACTTCTTTTTCTCTCTGCTGCTTTCCAGAAAATGCTCGGCTCATTTACTTCCCTGTTATACTAATTTCCTAAGCTGACACTTTAACTTACCTATCTGCTTTTACCTCCTTCACTTTTTCTGGGCCATCATTATATGTTTCTACTAGTTTTGCTCTTTCTTATTCTAACTACTTGCATGGATTTGGTGCAAGGATTGATGCACCATTTTGCCTCTGTGCAAAAACTAACTCTTCAGCACAGAGTTTCCTCACAGCCTAACTCCCTGTCTCTCTGCCCCCTCCTTCACTCCCCACTGTCAGGGCTGTTCCTGATGGGTAAAATGACCCCTTGACCCACATGCTGCAAGCTGGAACTCCCTTTTTGCCTTTTTCACAGTCCTAGCAAAACATTCCTCCTTCACGATTCCCAGAGGAAGTGAATAAGTCATAATAATGGAGGGAAAGGAGAAAGCTGCCAGTTGTTCCAACCCCTGGATATTTTGGTTGTAAGGAGGGGCATCACTTGATTATTGGGAAAGGATGCTGTGCTATTCTGAGATCTCAAAACATGAGGAGGGTAAACAATTCTATTTTTCATTTCTGTGTTTACAGATAGGGGAGACATTGGTCCTCTGGACTCAGAAACCAATTAACAAAATCTGCTTTCATTTGGCGCCTTAAGGTTGTACTTTGGACTGGAATAAAACACATGCTGACCTTCCTGAGTTGCAGTTACCTGCTTTGTTTGTGACCACATCTCAAGTGTGCAGGGTCCCTGTAGCATGGGGGACATAGTGCCATCTCTTCTCCCCCCTCACAGGTTGCCTGCAGTCTGCCCAGATGCTTTTTCCCCAGCAGAGGCAGGCAACCGTGTGCCACTGAGCACCTTGCCCCGCTGGCAACCCCCTGGCCCCAGCCCAGACCCCCACAGCCAGGCTGCCCCAGGGGCTGCCCCTGACCCCAGCTGCCATGGAGGGAAACAACGGTCTTTTGCAGAGCCCTGTGCTCCTCTGACCCTTGGGAAGCCTCTGTATTTTGCCATTAATGAGATCCCACGACCATTACAAGCTGGTAACACTGTTTCTAGTCCCACGTGGGTGGACATTTCTAGCATTCAAAGCAAAAGAAATCTGGGTAGACACGTTGTCCATGCTACAGGTAAGTGCTAACAAGATGTTTTAGTGTAACAGTCAGACATGGAATGTCATCTCTGGCTCATTAACAAATATGCACATCATCTCCCCATTTTAGATAGGGATGAGGCCCTGAAAGGTAACAGCTTTGCTTTACGTTTATAGAACAGATGAATCTGAGGTATAGGTCTGCGCTTTCCTTCCATTTGTTAAGGTAAAAAGTTCAACATTTTTGTCTCTTTTTCCATTCAGTCCTGCATAGATCAAAATTTGATTTATCAGTTATGTATCATTATGGACAGCCTTGGCCCCAGGTTTATTTAATTGCTGTCAGAGTGGCACGCTGTTACTTACACCTCCTACACTGCAAATGGAGCACCTCCCATCAGAGAGCCTACTATCGGCAGCTGTTACCCATCAGATACCTGTGTCATGTCCAAGCAGCCAGTAACATGACCTCTCCCAGGAGAAATAGGTACTGTAGTGTTACTTGATTCAGGAGTCCAAGGCTGCTTTGGCTGTTTCTGCATTAAAAGAGAAATAAATCGTAGGGTTCTTTCAAATGTCTGCAGGTCTCTGAAATATCAGTTGTCAGATATACAAAGAAAATATTAAATATCCTAATGCAAAAAGCATGAATGCACAACACAGAGACAAGGTACCAGGGAAGTGATCTCCCTTCCCTTCCCTTCCCTTCCCTTCCCTTCCCTTCCCTTCCCTTCCCTTCCCTTCCCTTCCCTTCCCTTCCCTTCCCTTCCCTTCCCTTCCCTTCCCTTCCCTTCCCTTCCCTTCCCTTCCCTTCCCTTCCCTTCCCTTCCCTTCCCTTCCCTTCCCTTCCCTTCCCTTCCCTTCCCTTCCCTTCCCTTCCCCATTATGCCCATCTGCATGGTTTTTCTTGTTTCCACACTCTTTTCTAGAAAAAAGCCACCTGCAAATATGTCTGAACAGCAGAGGTTATAGTCATTGTGGCTATGATTATCACTTACAACTTCTGCTTCACACTGATATGTAAGCTTATGTCAGAAGGAACCATTTCAGAATTATCCCTAAGCTATTGTATATTAAGACAGCTTTGCGTAAATAAAAACACAGAGAAGAGAAGAAAAGAAATGGCACACCAACAAATTACGAATCTGTTCACCCGTGTTCTTAGCTTTTGACCCCTCAATCTGAAAATGAAGGATGCTGTTTTAAAGAGTGCTGAACTAATGAACTTCTGCTGTGGAACATCATGTCCATAATAAGGTGTTGAGATGACACGATCTTGTTATCACCTGAGGAGAGAAGTAATTCCCATGCATTTTAGCTAGCAAACAGGATGAATTATGTCAAGAAATGTACATTCATCAGTGCTGAAGGATTACATACATTTACACCAGAATGTTTATACCAAGTTAAATATAACAGAATGACAGGAAACTTTCCTCCTCAGTTAAGTTTGGTGTGTGGTTGAACAGAAGTGGTTAGAGATCAAATAAAGAGGTGATCCTAATGGTATTTTCACTCTGAAGATGATTTTATGCTAATAAATTTCACACATTGCTTGCTGTACCTAATCAGTGTTTATTTTCCCTAGGTTATAGTAACAATTTCTGTTCATGTGTTTAACCCCATCAGTTGCTAGCACTATGCAGGAGGAGTTGTGTGCATACGAATTAAAGACTACATATACATGAATGTGAACTACTAAAGTGGGACCATGTTCTGCCTTAAGCAATACTGATGTAGGAAAATGCAGGTAGTGCACAGGGGAAAGAATTAGATCCTGAGATTCTCCATTTGGCATGTGTATATAAAACATGGTACATGCAAAGGCCTTTTAGCAGGGCCTGTTGTGATAGGACAAGGGTTAATGGTTTCAGACTAAGAGAGGGGAGATTCAAGCTAGACACGAGGAAGAAATTTTTTACTATAAGAGTAACTGAACACTGGCACAAGTTGCCCAGAGAGGTGGTAGATGCCCCATCCCTGGAGACATTCCAGGCCAGGCTGGACGGGGCTCTGAGCAACCTGATCTAGTTGAAGATGTCCCTGCTCAGTGCAGGGGGGGTTGGCTTGGATGACCTTTTAAGGTCCCTTCTAACCCAAACTATTCTATGATTCTGTGACTCTATGTATGATTGGCAAGGACTACAGTAATCCTAGACTTGTTTTGCTGGTTCTGACACCTCCATGGTTATGAACTTAACATGAAAACAATTCTGCCATTGTCAAGCTGCTTTGCACAGACAATGAACAAATCTATTGGACAATGCACACTGTGCATGAGAATTCAGTCTCTGAGGATTACATTTTGTTTGCCAGAACCTGAGCTATTTTCAGTATGTTTGAGGACTTTCCAAAATTGGAAAACATCTAACTGTGGGTGCGGGACAAATAGGGAAAGAAAAAAAAAAGCCTATAGCTGTTAAAATTTCCACTAATAGGACTGAAAGCTGTGAGTAAATGTGCCCGTGATGGCAAAAAGCATTTCATAGAACATTACATATCCAGAGTTAACTATTCTTTTTTTTTACATGTAGCAGATTTGTGCCACATACAAGACACCATTGTTTTGCATGCAAAACAGATATAAACCTACTTATCATAACAGGAGAAACACTTCAACATATACCATAACCCCTGTTTCACACTTAAAATTTCAAAGATTGTTGCTGTTTTCAGTTGCTGATATAACCTTACAGATTTTGCCTTTCAAAAGTTCTGGGATATTGCAAGTCACAGTACAAACAAAGCATTGAGAAAATAAGGTGATACAGAAAGCAAAGGACCACTGCATGATCTCCTGTTTTCAGGTTGCACTTTGGAGGCATGAGCTGCTTTGTTTGATATTGAACTGTCTTATGGATGAACTTCCAAATCAAACTTCCTTTCTACTGATTTACTGTTTGGCTTCTGTAATTGTTCTCATAACAACAATAATGCAAAGCCCTCATACCTTCAATTTTTGTTTAAGTAAACAATAATAATTTCAGTTTTACTTACAGAAGGACAAACAGAAGGAGGTCTAAATTCCAGGTCAGTTGCATAACTAAGCAAAATGTTGTTTTAATTGCAGTTGTGCAACCCCACTGATTTGATGAGAACAAATGAAAATTGTAAAGCAAGACATAATGTGACTGTGTCTTTATCTGTGGAAACAAATTCTTAGGAGGACTTTTTTAGGTCCCAGCTAATTAAATTTTAGACCCTAAAGGCCGAGACAGTAAGGGAAGAAAAATGTGATCCACAGACATCTAGCACAGGAGTCACCTGAAATCATTAAGCTTCTTCCTCTTTTGCCTAAAAATTCCCTTGTAGATCTATTTCTGGTGCTGTAGTTAAGCAAGACTGTCCCAGTCTGAACACCCAGTTGCCCACTTTCCTCCTCTCCATACTGGGACCAGGGAGGCTGGCAGAGGCACCCCTGCCCTGTGCAGTGCTTGGTAGGTCAAGCACACAACATTAAAAGGAACCCTTCAGACCCAGTTCTTGACTCCAGCACTGTTTCTATTTGCTTCTTTTCTGCTTCTAACTCATGTCTGTATTCTGTCTCTGTTCCCAGAATCGTCCACACATTTTTACATTGAATAGACATTGAAATAATACTTTTTTTTTTTTTTTTTTTTTTTTCCAGTTTTTGAGCTCCAGACTTAGATCCCAGTGGTTAAGTCCTCTTTCCTAGAAGAAGCAAAACATGAACTGGCCACCTCTTTAACTGGGAAGGGGATTGAATCCTGGCTCACTACTTTCTAAATAACTGCCCTCACCAAGGGGATGTTATTAAGGGCAGACAACACCACTTTCTATTGCTTTAGCACCAGTATCTTAGAAAAGAGATCATTAGCTCTTTCAAATAATATTTTATACATGTCTATACTTCAAGTTTCTAAATCCTGATTAGGGACAGTAGTCTCTCCCAGTCCCTGAGTCACACGTTCAAACACCAGAGAAATGTAATTTCAGTCCTATTTTCTGTACGGTATTTCTTGAGAGGTGTAGGTAGTTCCCTGCCCACTTGTGTTTTCTGGAGCTGCTACTGTGAATCTTATCCTTTATAAATCCTAAAGGTTTAAATCTGAGTTGTCAGTTCAGAGCGGTGACAAGCTACCTAAAAGCCAGTGTCAGGCTGGTAGGAATGGGTAAACCCTTAAGATTAATGTATCTAGAAGAAAGGTGGGCCAGATCTGGCTGGTCAGAGGGATAGTGACTCTCAAGCAGGCAAGAAGGGGCATAGAGAACTGAAGTTCTCCAACATTGCTGCAGAGCCTCGGCAGAAGACCCTGGCAAGAACTAAAACATGCACATAAACAGATAGATTTAATTACATGAAGAGAGCCACCAAAAGTGACTGTTTGATCTTGAATATTATGCTGGCATTATAGAAAAATAGGGCTAGAAAAGAATTGCAGAGGTTGTATGGTAATTCTAATTTCGACCTCTTTTCCCTCAGAGGAATCTCGTACATAAGCTTGTCTAATCTGCTTATAAAGACATCAAGCAGTTGAAACCATATAACCTCCTCACACATTTTATTCTTTTTATCTCTCCTTATTTCTAGGAATTTCTTCCCAACAGCTGATCTGAATTTCTTTGTAACTGAAATTCATGCCACCTTGCTTTTCTCCATTAACCCAGAACACAGATCCTTTTCCTTGCTGCTTTACAGAGTAATGTGAAACAGTTTTTACTTTCTTGGGGACTATCATGATTTCCTCCCTCAGTTTTCTGTTCTCTAGTCAAACCAAGCCCATTTTCAAACTTTTTGCTCTAATTCAGATTTTCTAACTCTTGGATCAGTCTCTTCTGTCTTCCTCAAGAGTTGTGTCTCAAACTGGACACATTATTCTAGCCAAGGTTACAGCAATACTGAATTGACTGAAAAATTACTTAACATTTCTAATTTTTGTTTGTATATCTTGGTATGCTCTGTGCCTCTCCTACAAGAGCATGATACAGTTGACTCATGTTAGCTCCACGTGTATGTCAAGATTCTTTCATGAAGAACTGCTAACAGCTTGTTTTATGGCTGTGTTTCTGCTGTTGATTATTCCTTTATGAGTATAAAGTCTCATGCTTATTCTTATTGTGCCCCATGTTTCCAGATTACCTCTCCAGTCTGTCAAAAACAATTCCTAATCCTTTCTTCTGGTTATTTTGTCATCCTACTCTGTCTTTGAATAGTCTGTACATTTTGCAAGCCACTCTTTTCCATCATCTAGATTTCCAAAGAAATCTTAGAGAGTACTAGAAACAGAAAAAAACAATTGTCTATTACATGTCCTTATATTTTGCTGGACTTGAAGTTATTGATATTAATTAATAACAAAATAACAAACAAGAATGATAGCTTGAAATCTAAAAGTGGGGTAGCCTAATGTATACTGTGTGCTCAGGAGAAAATGAAATCTCTGGAAGGTCAGACTTCATTTGGAATTACAGAAGCATGGAGAGTTCTTTGAGGAATTCCTGTCTGACCCTAAATTAATGAGAAGCATGTCAACTGTGGCACTTTGACAGATTTAGTTGTCACAGATGAGACAATAATTAGAATTAAAGATCCAAAACTACACATAGGACTTCTGGAAAATGCAAATTTAAGCACATGCAAAGCTTGTGTCAGTCTGCATCAATCTGCAAAAATCATTTAAGACAGGCTAAAAGTACAAGAAAGAAAGCAAGATGTGCATACACCAGGCAGACTGAGCAGTGGGGCAGGCAGCTGGAAAACATATTCTATAAAGTAGAAATACTCAGATCAAACAGCAAGAAGTAACAAAATCAAAGTACTCAAGAGATGGGAACATGCAGGCTAATGATGTCCAGAATTTGCAAAACGCTGTAATAACAGTGAGAAATGTAACATCTTTAGAAAAATTCACAAGCCAGAGCAAGAGAAGCAGAAGCAGGAAAACACAGAGTAAAGAGGTGAGTGTGACAGTGCAGCACACAACAAAGTAAAACTGCATGGAAACCCTGAGTGGCATTCATCCCATCTTTCTTCAGCAGCTGAAAAGGCGAACTTTGTCTTTTAAGCTAGATGCCTCAGCTCCCTCTGCAATCAGTGAAATAGACATCTCCATAAAAAAAAAACGAGGTTAAACAACCCTGCAACCTGGAACATAGGCAAGTGGGGGACAAGACACTGTGGAGTCCAGTAAAAGCATATATAAAACAGAAAAGGTGAATAAGGAAAAATCATTCTTGTTAAAAGTGGTCAAATAATGACAGAATTTGGAAACCAGTGCAGAAAGAGATGAGAAATGCAACCATTTGTCAACATTTAAATTCAGGAACAGCAGAAGTAGAAAACAATTTGTAAATATGGTGCTACAGTGTCCAAAGGAAGTAGTAAACATTGGCCAGAGATGTCTAGTCACACCTACAGCCAAAAGGAAAAGGTAACTGCAAGCCAGGAGTATAAGAATCGCACAATAAATATCGCAACATGCTTGTTCGCTCTTCTTGAAGCATTTAACATGTATCATAGTTGGAAATGTCGTACACTACAAGACAGAGCTTTGACCAAATCCACTGTGGTTGTGCTGGTGTCTGGAGACCAGAGAGAGCAACTTACAAGTGTTTGGGGAGACCAATACAAGTGGGCAACCCTCCAGGAGCATATGCCAACTGCTGTTTGGAATTACACAATTTTTAGTTATGAAGGAAGTTATAGGTTACACATAACTCTTAACACTTCCTCAGGCAGGAGTTGGATAAACTGCGGTTGTTGGATATAGAGCATCTGTCAGTCCAAGAGGTGAGAACAAGAAGACTGCTCCCATTGTAAAAAACTATTCCGACCGGAAGCCTTCCTTAAACTTGCCTTCATTTAGGATGTCAAATGACATATTGGCCATTTACACAAATAAACCATACTCTTTATCTTGGCACATCCTTCCACGTTCAGCTGACAGACACCTCAATCTAGTTGGAACTTGAACTAAAGAGTAGAACTACTGAGTCAGCACCTTTTGTTTGTCTGAGTTAAGAATTATTTTGGTATTACATGGTGTAAAATAATTTTAAAGTGTCAACTAAGTTAGCAGGTTCTGAATACACCAAGAGTGTTGATGATGCTATGGAAATTATTGCATTTCATTCTGTAAGCTACCTTTTTACTTTATATCAATATACCTCAGTTTTCATCATATGCGGAAGTTTTGCCTCTGTGTAGGTGAAGTTAGGCTACTTATTTTTAAAAGCTGGAAATATTTGTCCGGTCCCAATGGTGATTTCCTTTCTAAAATACCAAATGAGTCAAAATAAATACAAGAAAATCGGTGGGTTATTCTACTAGGCTAATAAAAAGCAATTCACTTGGAAAGAGTTGGAAAGCTGTTACTTGGCATGTCTACATGAGGAGGAGTAGGCAGGCTGAAGCAGAGAAAACTCGTCAAATACCTTTCCACTGCTCAATGGAGGAAGCCAATGTAGTTCACATAGCATCTTCACAGAGATCAAAGTAATAATAATTTTAAAATTATACATGAAAACATATAGGACTTTGAAGCAGTTGTAGTTCATACATGTAGAATTTATGTACATATATGGTCTGGAACTTGACTTTTAATACTGAAGTGTTGAGCCACTACAGGGTGATCAGCAGAATTATTGATGCTGCTCTGTCTAAAATATTTTATGTTATTTATTTGGATGTTTAACAACAGAGACACATGAAAGACACTCTACTATCAGAAAATGAAAGGCAATTCAGCTTTTTATGTATTTTTAAAGTGCTGATTAATAAGAGTTATGGTGTACTGTGCTAGACAGAGTTAGAGAAAAGATGTTAAAGAAAATGTTAAATTGTATGAAATTTAGCAGGAGACGTGAATAAAGAATGAACGTAGGATGTAAATTAATTATGCCCTAAAACGCCCTGTGACAATGTGAATATTCACTTTGCTTAAGGGTTTCACAACTCTCTCATATAAATCCTTGCATAAGCATATGGGAGAATCAGTATAGAAAATATTAGTCTATTTGAGTGTCTTTACTTGCTTTAGCAGCTTTATGATTATAGTACTGTGATAGAAAAGGCCTTGAAATACTTAAGTAATTAAGCTATTATGTGTTTCTTTTGTAGATTAATACAGAGACTGCAAAGACAGCCTTCTTCAGAGGATGCCTGAGGAAAGAGTGTGTAACCTGGTCACTGAATGTGTCCTAGAACTAAAAAAAAAAAAAAAAAGCTATGTTGGAACTACAGGAATTGAAGGCTCATGAAAGTACTTCTTGAAGAATTGTGGCTCTACAAAGGGTTATTACACTTAAACACAATAACTCTTTTGGCAGAAAGCATAATTAACTTTAAAATAGCCACCTTTATTTTGGTTGAATAGGGGAAAAGCTGATCAGAGAAAAAAAATCTACAAAATCAACTGAAAGGAAGTGACCTTGTTTCCTTGGAAACTGGAATAAAACAACTGAAACTTTATGGGACTTGCATGGAAAAGATTGCATAACAAGTAGAAATCTGTTTGCTGTAATTTATCTCTGAAAACATCTGGTCTTGTTAAATGTGATTAGTGTTACTTGAATCAAATTCAAGTACTTAATTAAATTATCAGTGTTTAAGATTGTGGCAACAATACTAATCGCATGTCTAAAGTAAGACTGATTTTCTTCAGTAGTATTTATCCTCAAAATTTAGTGTTTGTGATCCTTATGATCAGAGAAAACAGTGGTCCACCAGTATAGTTGAATAAAGTGTGGCATAGGTATATATACTTTAGTTATGCCACAAGGGGGCTGTTTGGGGAATCTGGATTCATCCTTCTGGACCACTAATAACCTTTGTTATTGAAGCCTCTCGGGTCATTCAGCCACAGGCTGGCCATAGCAATGTCTTGCACTCTGCTGAGGAGTAGTTACTATCTCACGGACAAATATTTGCGAAATAATGTTCCAGTCTACAATACCAGGGTAAAAGCTTTAATGTGAGGAGAGAATGAGAGATCATGTAGAGACCACACACATTTTGCTCACTTGCCTTTGTAGAAATGAGAGATGACTTCTCCATCCGCAGTTTCTCAAAGCTGACCTAGAGGTCATTGCCACTCATCTCTCCCTTCCAGATGCTGTTTCTGCATGACATTTCTTTTCCTCAAACACAAACGTAGTCCAAAGCAATTCAGTCCTGTGAAGTGTGGTTCATCATCAACCTGTGTTTGTATAAAGGAATTTGTTGGGTTTTTTTCTTTTTGGCAGTCTTAAACCCAACGAAATAGGAGTCTGAACAGTTTAATCAACTCATCTGCAGACTGAAAGTGACTGCTAATATCAGTTACAGGGCTACCAGATGATTTCCTGCATAATATATTGGAAATGGAATATGCACATCTGCCTTACAAATAATTGAAATATGGTTATCCCAAACTTAATTCTGCCATCAGAGCCCACATCTATCTCAGAAGTATTGGAAATCATATGGGAAAGGCCCCCCAGAGCTCTGCAGGATAAGGTTACACACTTGGCTTTTATAAGATCAATGAAAGCTACATGGAAATGGAACCCTTGCACTTGATAAAGTATATTTGTCACAAGTGATAAGCAGTTTTCTTCTTTCAGATTTTGATAACAGCTGCATTGTTCAGTTTCTAAGACAATCTTGGTGTCCAGAGTCCTTCAGGAAAGTAAATTCCCCCTCTCAGTCAGGAGCTGCCATTTGCTTTGCAGGTATCTAAAAAGATGACATATCTGCCAGGCTCCCAGGCCAGGCATCTTTCACAGGTGCAGAAGCTCATTGATGCTCAGACCTCATGAGCTATTTGGTTTTCACCAATCTCATCTGTGTTTGCAGACTTAGAAATGACCAGGCTCCTCAGTAATTCTACAGGTCAACAGTCACTTTTATTTTGAAAATGTATTGAAGATTTTATGCCTATCAATGCCTGATGTTTTGAGATCTGTGACTGATATATGTCTTTGGATTTCACCAGGTCCAGACTGGCCCATGTACCAGACTGGATCAATACTGGTACAGTCATATGGTGTTCATCAACTTCAGCCTGAAGATTGTTAGTGCTGCTGCTGCTGCTGACGATGATGATGATGATGATTATTATTATTATTACTATTATTTTTACCATTGCTTGAGCTGAACTTGTAGCAAATCTTGTTATAAATGAGCTTACCTGCAGGTGAGGTCTGATCAGCACACGCTGATTTCTTGGGGTGTGTTCATTCTGTGAGTCTGGTGATATACATCAAGCAAAAGGCAGTCCCAGACATGAAGTGTTACTATGTAGCAAAATACATGTACATGGTAAGGAAAAAAAGAGAAGAATATGTAAGTAGGGACACAGGAAAGAAAAAAAAAAATAGAAGATGCTTTGATACATATTTTTCAAATGAAAATGAAGAAAAAACCCACAAATTTTTCATTGCAGTGAGCAAAAACAAGTTGTCAACTGTTGTCAGAAAGCACTGAATCTATCTGTGTCTCTGGATTATTTTTTAATTTAGTATTCATGTGCAGTTAATGCTTTTCTAGCAGCTCGCTGCTAAACAGAAAAGTGCTAATTAGCCACATGGGTATTCTATTTTCCACGGTAATAAAGGATCACAGATATCACATGGCATTGCTCAAGAGTTTGTCTCAATTAGCATTACTGAAAAATATAACCAAAAGCCTTGCCTGTGTTTCATTTTTTTCCTGTTACTTTCTACTTGCTTTTAAAATATCATTCCAGCTTTTGTAAGTGGTAAAGAAATTACCTCTTCCACTTTAGGAGGAATACTGAAACTTGGTTTATTTTTGGCACAAGTCAAGTGATGCTATATTCACAGTTCTGCAAAATTATTTAGTTAACAATATTCTAGAACTGTAAATTACTTGGAGATATCTTTCTGTGTCAAAATGAATCGTTACTTTGAGAATATTGAAATCATACTTAAACAATTCTAAGATAAATTTATACATTGCAACATAGTAAAAGATAACATAGAATTATAACAGTAATTTGAATATGTGTTCTATTTTTATCCTTTCACCTTCACTGTGTTAGAAGAAATTGTCAAAAAAGGGGAAAATACGTTCAAGGAAAGCTTTTCAACTAATGACAAGACACGTTGGATTAGATTCTATGGCAAAATTTTTATTCTGTGAAATGTTCAGTAGTTAAACAGCAAAAACATATAGTAACTGCTGAGGATTCAGAAAGTAATAGAGTTCAAGGTCAAAAAGCACTGTTTGTGGTCACTAAATATGAACTCTCCATCACTGGGACTAAGAAAAACAACATCTTTTGGGAGTAATGAATATTGCAGATAGAACTATAGTTTAATGTAGAAAGTATTGGATATTTACAGAAAAATAAGGGGTTAAAATGTTTAGTTTTGATTAAATTGTTTTTTTGGAGAGTAAAACAAAACAAAAAACCATGGTTGTTATTCACATATATTCATATTTGGCCTAACTTTATTTACCTTCTGATTCATAGGTAACTGAGATACAATGTAATAATTTTGCCATTGACTTCTTCAGTCTTTATGTCAAGTTATTAGATAATCTAGGTATTTAATTTCTTAGTGTGTTTTGTTTGGTTTTTTTCCCCCAAAACACTTCAGCCTGAAATCTGCATAGTCAGCTGAGCTGTGGCCTGGTCCATGCTATGTTATGGCATAAATCTGTGTCAAAGCAACCACACTGTCTGGCGATTTGCAGGCACTGTGTTTCAATGTTGACTTGATTACTGTCTGTTGACTCATGTCTCAATTCCTCAGAACCTTATGTGATCAAATAGTACTGCATGTGAACCATTAAAAAGTAAGTGTTACCATACTTTGCTGAAGACGTGGAATAATGAAAAAAAAATTCATTCTTCCTTCATTCTTCCCTCATTTTCCCTCATTATTCCCTCATCTCCCATTAGGTGCTGAAAAACAATACCACAGTGTTGCTGGTTTTTGTTGGAAGAAAAAGTTATATTTGGTAGAACTACACTGCATAATCCAGGAGCGGATGCTATAAGCCTCCCGTACTTAGGAGGGAGAAAACTTCAGTTCCAGGCCAGGACTGAGAGAGCTCATTTAATCCTGGCAGCTGAACTGTCTAAAAGGAGGATCTCAGACTTCAAGTAGGACACTGAGAATTGACATGCAACTTGCATAATGTGTTATGAAAGTATGCAGAAGAAATTTCCACGACAAGCTATTGTGCCAGTAGCAGTTTGGTTGTGGACAGTTGGCAAAGATGAGAAAAACAGTCACCAATTCACAAGTGAGTAGAAATTCAGTTTTTCTCCCTTGCCAAAAATCTCTAAAGGCTCCATATCAATAAGCAGTTAAAAAAAAAAAAGAAAGTTGTGCAGTTTTTTTGCCTTAATTTTTATATAGATTATGAACAGAGAGAAGGTTTGAAATCTTTATATACCCTTACACTATGGGAGAGCTCAGAACTGAATCCTGACCTTCTGAGTCTGCACCTGAAATGCACCTCAGTCTTTCCCATTCTGCATCTTGGACATGGCCAATCCTGGACAGGTAAGTGGCCAGAGTAGAAGGAAAGAGTCAAAGTACTTGTGCCCTGATTCACTGGAGTGTTTTGAAATCTAATTGGGATTTATACATCCACCTGAACTGAATAAAAGATCATGGAGCCTGAATACATCCACAGTCCACTGTCTGTGGGCAATATATTTTAGTCCCAGATAATCTATGCCTTATGTCCATGTTGCCTAGCCAAAGTCTATCAAGACTGATCATGTCAGACATAATGACTTTTTCATGTGACTACATTACCACTGAGTCCCAAAAGTGGTATAGTCATGGTAGTGCAACACTGAAACAAATCCACTGGGCTTTGCTAAGTCTCTGCCAGCCTACATAAAAAACCAGAGTTCATTGCAGTGTGGATACAGTACAGAAAGAGCTGAGCTTAGTTCTGGGGGACCTAGCTCAGATCCAGAGCAGTGGTATTACTCAGACTGTCCCACTTCATCTTGGTTTAGGAAGAGCAGGCAGCAGAAAGCAGAGACCTGACAGTCCTCAGCCCTGCTTGCAGGGTGAGGTGCTGTGCTCCACGGACCCGCAGCAGTCCTGACTCCCAAGCCCAGATTCTGACCATGTGCTGGTAACTGTGTGTCAGGAGGTGATCCTGGTGTTCACTATCCCTCTGTATTTCGCTGGGTCCTTGGTACAGATGTCTAATTCTGCAGAAAAAAAAACCTGCTCCCTGAGATCCCAGATCCAGGTGCCCAGGGATGCAGAAAGCAGGAGCTGTGTATGCAAATGTGCAATTTCACACATGTGTCTGAACTACTGAGGTAAGAAAACTAAATTTAAAATTTTATCAGGGAGATAGGCCATCCTATGGGTGAGGGGATGTACCAGAAAATAACAGTCAGTGAAAAACTTTTTTCATGAGGCACAGACTTGTTATGAACAGTTCCTTCCAAAGCAGTAAGAAGAAAATCTCCATCTAGCTATCATATGCAGGCATTTTCAAGTAATGCTTTTAAGCAGAAATAGGAGTGCAATATAAAGCTTAGACCCATTTTTTCCAAATAGAGAGAGGTGGTAGTGCTTGAGTTCGGAACCATCCCTACCTATTCCATATGATTTCTGCATACTAGAATAATTTATCAAACTGTGGAGAAAGAAGTTTGAGTCTGTTTTTCTTCATTTGGCTTGTGAGTGTTTTTCAGATGGTGATCAAAACAAACCATATCCTGCCCCTGTGGAAAATACATTCATATTCAAGATATGCAAAACAGGATATGACAAAATTCTGGAGAAAAAGTACAGCACTGCTGATACATGAGGTTCTGGTATAAATCATTCCTCAGCTCTGGGATTCATATTGGAAACTGCTCAGATAGATGATTTGATGCTCCTGAACTCTGAAGGAATAAATAGAAAGGAGAACAAAAAGGCTTCGATTTACAGTGAAAATGAAGTCATGTATTTACATTGAAGGAGTCAAGTCTTCATCAGGATCTGTAATTGCAATATATAATCTACTTCGGGTTTATATCCAGCAAGTGACACAACTACGATATAGCTATCTCATCAGAGCTTTCCAGTTCAATCATGTCCTAAAACGTCTTAGTTGATCAGTTACAAAATGGGTTTTTTGTTGTTTTTTTCTTTTTTTTTTTTTTGACTTTAGCTGCTGCTTGCTAACTTCTTTTATTTGAAGTTCATTCATGCATGGTCTTTTGTTAAAGTAACTTACAAGATTCAAATGGAGACATAAACTAATTTTGACACAAGCATTCAAGTGATTTTGATCTATTTGTTATTACAGATTTTATGTGTGTGTCTTATAGTTACTGTTATGCTTTTGCCTATAGCTTTGTGCCATAGACGAGAGCTATAGAAAATCAATTATAAGACCAGCTTTTCACCTTCTTCTAAATAAAACTTTTCACAATAGACAGAACCTGAAATATGTACTTCTTCATAAGTGACTAATATTGTTAAAGGGATTTTCCATTGGTGGATTAATGATGTTCATAATCGGTGGACAAGATATATCTCACCCACCTTGTGTACAACATAACATCCTTGCAGATGCCATTACTTCAAACCATGGTTTTCAGGACAGTTGACTTGTTACCAAATTTAAATCTAATGAGGAAAACCTAATTTTCCTCTTTTGCAGCAGAGAAGGGCTAACTCCAACGGAAAACATAGGTAGGTCTTAAGAGCCATGCAGTTTCATGACTAACATTCTAACTGCTTGGTCCTGGCATTGTATCTGAAAATTACTTAAGTGTTTAGATTCTATGAACATCACTCAAGATGTGATTAGGGCAATCTGAAGAGCTCCGTTCCTGCTGGGGGCTAGTTGAGAGGGGTTGTTGTACCCTGAATGTTCTTGAACTTCTGTTACTTCAGGCACCTCTTCAGATGTGGTACAGGTTGGAACCACCTGAGAGTGGATGATTTCAGCTATTATGCTTGAATTATTAGATAAGGCTGACATTCTTTTTAAATACAACTGTTGTAGTAGAAAATGGGTCTACTAAATAAGTCTGCGAGAAGCTTCATTATTCACCTTCATTTTCTGTTTTTGCTTCATCCATTCCAACCTCAATTTTCCATCTCCCAGAAGAATACCCCTAAACAAAACAAAGGTAGAGATTTGGGCCTCAAGATTTATCACACTGTAGCAACTTATTTTCTGGATTCTGTTAAGTGTTGAGTATGGGTACTAAAATGCTTGGATCCATTTGTACTTTGATCAGAAGAAAAACTTGAACTGAAGTGCCTGAAGTCCTGGCTTAGGCTCCAGCATTCCTAGCCAAATCAATCATTTAGTACCAGATCTTAACAAAAGTCAAACTTCTTTAATTCCAGCAGAATTCAGAATAGTGATGATTAAACATAGAATGGGTATATCACAATAAGAAAACTTATCAAACCTGATCAATAATAAGAAAAAATCTATTAATCAGATTATAAATGCTTGTCTTAATGATATAGTCACAGCTTATGAAGTTCTAAAATCTAAAGTGCCTAACGATTTCAAGTATTGCAAGACAAGAATGATAATCTTGAGTACAGCTTTTAACAAAGACGCTATGGCAGCATCGAGAATTGGCAAAGGCAGTTGTTCCAGATGTTTGGATTGTAGGACAGAAATGGTGCTTTTACGAATGCCTCAGTGTTTCCTTCTGTATTTGTATGGACGTGTATTTGGGTGGTAAAGTTGCCTTGGATTTTTTTATTTTCTTTTCTTTCACAAGATGTTAGACACATTTTCTCCCATGATCTTTGATCTTCTTGACATAAACATCTCCAAACGTGCTGAGAGAGCAGCAAGCAGCAACAGTTAATTTACCCATTGAAATTACTTCATCTCTGACACACTCTTCCATATGCTCTTCTTTAGTATATGAAATCCTATCCAAGATACTACAGACGAGCAGTGGCAACGAGTTACTAAATCAAATATGTTGGAATAAGATGGAGGGAAACTTGTACAACAAGAGTGACATTGCAAACACAAAGAAAGATCCAACATAGTAGAATGTGGGACCACATAACTTTATTAACCCTTTGTCAAGAGCTCATGATAACAGATGTCAGTCGGCTGTAAGGACCTTGTGCCTAGGAAAGTGAGGGTTCCCAAAACCTCTTTCTGTCAGCTTCATCAGTTTACATTTAGGAAAACTATGCTGAAGTGTGGCTAAATGAATTTTCCAGATCACACTTTTGAAGTATATATTTCTGTCCGTCTCCACAGAACACACTAAGATGCAGTCCATCTTCTTTTCTTGGGTTTGTCTTTACCAATAACTCACATATTAGGAAACCCAAAGAAACTCCATTGTACTTTCAGTTTATTTTTCAAACCTGTTTGCTGTTACCTTCTTTCATTTACTTGAGCTTCCCTTGTATTACATGGAGGTGACCAAACCCTTTCATGATCTATAAAACAAAATGAGAAGCTGAATTGTGCAGCCATATTTCTTGTGTATAAGAGGATAAATAGGTAGACACAGAGAGAGAGGTAGACAGGTATGCAGAAGAAGGAAGGGTGGGAGGAAGGAAAGCTAGTTGTGGATGTTATTATGGATGCAGTACAAATATATGATACATAATTTCATTTTAAAAAATATTTTATTTATATAGAATTATAGAATCTTCTAGGTTGTAAAAGACTTTTAAGGTCACAAAGTCCAACTGTTAACCAGCTGTTAACCTAGCACTGCCTAGTCCACCACCAAACCATGGACTTAAGCATCACATCTACACATTTTTTAAACACCTTCAGGGATGGTGGCTAAACCACTTCCCTGGGCAGCCTTTTCCAATGCCTGACAACCCTTTCAGGAAGGAAATTTTTCCTAATATCCAATCTAAACCTCACCTGGTGCCACTTGAGGCCATTTCCTCTTGTCATATCACTTGCTACTTGGGAGAAGAGACCAACACCCTCCAACAACCTCCTTTCAGGTGGTTGTAGACAGCGTTAAGGTCTCCCCTCAGCCTCCTTTTCTCCAGGCTAAACAGCCCCAGATGTCTCAGCTGTTCCTTGTGCTCAAGACCCTTCATAAGCTTTGTTGCCCATCTCTGAACTCTCTCCAACACCTCAATGTCTTTCTGGGAGTGAGGGGTCCAAAACTGAACACAGGATTCGAGGTGTGACCTCACCAGTGCTGAGTACAGAGTGACAATCTCTTAATTCATACTGCTGGACACATTATTTCTGATACAAGTCAGGATTCTGTTGAGCCTGATCTCTTGTTAGTTCTGTACATGCTGAGTGATGGCACTCAGGATGATCTGCTCCATGACCTTTCCCAGCATCAAGGTCAGACTGTCAGGCCTGTAATTCCCTGGATTCTCCTTCTTGCTCTTCTTGTAGATGGGCACCACGTTTGCCAATCTTCAGTTAACTGGGACCTCCCCAGTTAGCCAGGACTGCTGAGAAATAATGGAAAGTGTCTTGGTGAGCACTTCTGCCAGTTTCTTCAGCACCCTTGGGTGGATACCATCTGGCCCCAAAGACTTGAGTGTGTCTAAGTGGTTCAGCAGAACACCAGCCATTTTCCTTTGGATTATTGGGCTTTCATTCTGCTCCTCATCCCTGTCTTCTGGCTCAGAGGGGTATGTAACTGGAGCACAACTGGTCTTAGTATTAAAAACTGAGGCAAAGAAGGCATTTAGTACCTCAGCCTTTTCCCCATCCTCTGTTACTATGTTTCCCCCCACATCCACTAAAGGATGCAGAATCTTCTTAGCCCTCTTTTTATTACTATGGAGGGCTAAGGAGAATCTCCATCATTGTATTCATCTAAAGAACTTGCTCTTGAGATAACTAGCAAATATATCTTCGTAAGAGTTTGTCTTTAGTGTTATTTAACAGAAGTCTTATACCACTTTTCAGCATTCTGTCAGTGGTTATAGTCAAACAGCAAGCCAATAGCAGAATAAAACTGTGCTGCAGAAAACTTGCAGACATTGGACAGTATTTGCTACTTTTTAAAATATATTTTTGTCTTTATGTAGGAAAATATGAGTATTATTTTAGTCCCTGTTTTTAACCTTCCTTTCTGTTACAAGACTAAAAGAAAATCACTATCTCCTATACGTATTCATATTTCAAAATTGAGTGACAAAGTGAAACGAGATGATCCATTAGTGTGACATTAAAAATTAGTTATGCTCAGTTTAGGATTGTTCATTTGAGCTTGTAATCATAATTAGTGATCAAATAGAAAAACATTTGTTGTTTTGAAACTTGAGTTCCCTCTCTGTTTAGCACATGCATCTTTACGCCTTTCAATTTCTGACTCCCGATCCCAGGTATATTCTTCTCAAGCAGAGACCTCTTGGCACTCTCCTACCCTCTTGTCCCAGCTCTCTCTGCTCTAATTTTTTCCCTCCAACTGTTGCAGTCTCCCCACCTCAGCTCTTCCCATGTACTTCCACAGAGGCTCATGGACTTCCCATGGAGTTTCACTAGTTATTGAGTGAAGATTCTGACCAGAAATGTCTGGTGTATATGAGAACAGATGAAAGCTTTAGTGCAGAAAGCACAATTCCATAGGGACGGTCCAACAAGGTGGTCTCTCCATCACCACAACTTTTTCTAAATCCTCAAATAACTTGATCCTTATTTTGAGAAAAAATGTAATAACCAGATCATTTTAAATTGGCAACTAGAAAATGAGTAACTGTAAAAATCCCTAATGTAACTCACAGCTGTATGTCTCAGAATCACTTATTTTTCAGGTGTGCTTATGCTTACTTAATGGTTTCAGTCTGCGATGGAAAGTATCACTAAAAGCCACCAAGGTTTTTATTCAGTGGAAAATACAGTTTCCTGTGAATCTGTCCAGGTCAGTTCATTTTTCTGAGACCATGTGAACAATTTGCAGATCTTGAATCTGGTATGACCAAGGGGTTTTTATTAAATTGTGGTATGTTGACAGCCTCCATCCTTCTGCCCCTCACTTCTGATTGAGGACAAAATGGAGAGGCTAGAAAAGGGAGGGGAAAGACAGACTCTTTCAGCCTTTTCCTCAGGTGCTGCTGGTTACTGCTGTCAGGGTATAGGCTAGCTGAACTTCCAACTTGATACACAGTCCCAGCACATTTCAGAAGCAGGTCAGAGCGTGGCCGAACATGCAGTTACCCGACTTGGGAGGGTAGAGTGGTGATGGGCATTGTGGCACTCTAAATCATCAGCAATGACAGCCTGGTTACCTGCCTGAACTGTTGTAGTATCCCTCTATCACAACAACACCAAGGTTTTTAATGAGTCAACCAAATCTGTAACTCATTGTAGTTTAAGTCGCTTAGAGTCAGTAGCAAAAAATCCCATCAGTTTCTCTGGATTTACATCAGGCTTGCAGTGCCAAACTTTTTGAGTGCTGACTGCATCTTTGGCATTTGGCAGCTGGTTTTAGTGAAACCAAAAGTGAGCTTTTGAAACACAGCCGTGGTGGTTTCCTCAGAAAAGAGATTACACATGAATACTATGTCTTTCTGAAATGTGGCACACATTTTTGAGATGTTAATGTCTCCCACTGCTATCTTTTTGTGATACAAGAAAGCTTTAATCCTGTTTGCAGAAAAACATGTAATTTCAATAGAATTTTCAGAAAAAATATACAATTTGAAAATTAATTTATCTTCATGTGCAGAACATATTTATCAACAGAATCCTTCAGGTGTGTATGAAGAGACTAAGAACACTGATTTCCCAGAGGCATAGCAAGTAATACAGTAGTGATCTGTTTATAATTTTCAGATTCATACAGAAGTTAGAAGATTACTGAATTTTCTGATTTCTGTGTTGTCATCAGGTAAATTTCCAGTGTGCACCACCATGCCGGAGACTTGATCCATTCAATGGGATATATTACGGTGTAGTTCTTTTTAAGGTGTGTGAGGTATGGTGGGTGCTTGTTGTTGTTGTTGTTTTGTTTGGTTCGTTGGGGTTTTTTTGTTTTTTCCTTAATGAATATTTTAATTATTTGTTCATTTTTGTTATCTCATGAATTCTGTTTCTGCCTGGCTCTAGCTATTAAGCACTACATTTATGACTGCTGCCAATAGTTTGATCTTATGACAGGTGGCATTGAAGTTAACAGCTTATACATTCTACTTTGCACGCCATATATAGATATTTCTACCCTATTCTCCACACGTGATGGTAATTAGAGGGTAAAAAATGCATTAAAGAGTGTGCTAGATTTATATAGATTTTTCTGTTGATGAAATGTGTGCAGTTTACTGCATTTTCAGATTCATTATTCATTCTTTGCGATTATGCACCAAATATCCTCTGCTGATTCTTTCTATCTCCTGTAATGTTGTTGAGAGTATTCATTAGTCAAAAGCAAGTTGGCTTGACAGAGTGCATAAACAGTAATATTTCTATTGAGTTAAAAAGCATATTTCATGACATGTTACTCTGAACATCTGAAATTTTGCATATTTTCATTTTAAAAATTGCAATACTTTTAATATTCAGTTTTTGAGTGAATTTGACCTATTGGAGTGAGTCCAGAGGAAGGTCACAAAGATGATAACAGGGATGGAGCTCCTCTCTTACGAGGACGGTCTGAGAGAGTTGGGGTTGTTCAGCCTGGAGAAGGCTGGGAAAACCTTATAGCAGCTGTCCAGTACCTAAGTGGAGCTTAGTGCTGGAGAGGCACTTTTTACAAGGCTATGTAGTCATAGGACAAGGGGTAATGGTTTTAAACTGAAAAAGGGTAGATTTAGATTAGATAGAAGGAAGGAATTTTTCACCATGAGGGTGACAAAGGACTGGAACAGCCTGCCCAGAGAAACTGTCGATGTCCTCCCCCAGAAGTATTCAGGGACAGGTTGGATGGGGCTTTGAGCAACCTGGTCTAGTGGAGCTAGATGACCTTCATGGTCCCTTCCAACCCAAACCATTCTACGATTCTAATGTACTTCAGCTGATTTACCAGTTAGTTGGTTTTCTAGACTCCTTGTGTTATTTATTTTTTTTATACATAAGTAAAAGCATTTCTGCAGAAAACATCAGCCATTGAGTAGAGCTGATGTGTTAAATAATTGCACCCTGTACAGCTGGCAGAACATCAGCTGGAAGAGGCAAGTTAGATTCTTTACATTTTGCCAAGGATGCCAAGGTTTCTGGACTCCTTCAGGGCCTTAAAACTTTGTTTTCAGTTTTGTCCTCTTAAATATTCTGGTACAGTGTAGTCACTGTTAAAAGGTAACAATATTAGATACTTCTTCATGCCATACAAACTCCTCTCTCTTGCTCTTTTCCTATTGAAATCTCACTTTCTCAATGAAAAGCTCAATGAGAAGGGTTCCAATTAAAAATAAGATAAGAAAAAAACAGATCGGAATCTCTAATTGGGATAAAAATAAGGCTGTAACACCCTAGGAGGTCCCTGGTGTGAGAAGAGTCTCGAGTGGATTAAGAGCCACATCACAAGCCTAGTCTATCCTAACATATCCTTTGGTAGGATACCATCTAGATTATTGCAAATGACTTGGCAGATTCTCCAAAACCTGAGGTCACAATTTGTTGCCTTTCTGGAAGATCAGCTGTAGTCAAACACACAGTGATGTACTCAAAAGAAGAGAAAGCAGGGAAAGAACTTCTCAAAGAAAGTCATATAGAACAATTCAGTTTTGTATCCTGACTTTATACGAATCTATAAAAGTGGCCCAAAGCTAACAGCCAAAAATTACATTTTTGCCTATAGGCATGAGCATTCGTTAATATCTGAATTGGTATATTTCAGTTTCTGTACAATTCTCTGGAGCTGATCAGCTAAGCACTGAAGAATGTTGTTCTTTTGTGTCAAGACCTACAGATTCTCCATTACTTTTGTCTTTTCTTAAAAGACAACCTAATACTACTCTGAATTTTTTAACATGAGAATATTGTTGGTTTTGCAGTTATTATTATTAAATAATTCTTTTCTATGCTCATCTGTAAGTAATTACAATAATTATAGCTACTGAATTAACATCGTTTAAAAATGAAAACAGGAAAAAACAGCCCTAGCAAAGTGCAGTTTTGGGGCTGTGCCTAGACAATCAGTAATTCTGCCAAGAAAAGATGGAGTATTTTGTTTTCAACATGGCAGAGGCTAAGCCAACAATTGTGGAAGGTGACTTCATTTTTATGGTGAATGCATTTGAAACAGTATCTATTTCAAAAGAACAGAATGAGAATTTACTAGACAATGAATAGGAGAATAAAGCAATAGATTCTATGCAAAATCTTCTCAGAGCTTCATGATAGGTCTCAGCTGCAGCCTTCCCCTATGTCTGTATGTATTTCACACAGTATGCATTTCACACTGTGAATATTAGGCCTGGAAGAAAGTAAAATAACGTAGCTGAGATGCAGCTTATGACTGTGAAGGTGAAATTTTGCCGTAAGTTTTAATGCATTTTTTACATTAACATTTAAAATGTATAGCACTTTTAGAATTTCGGACATTTTCACATTCCTCCATAAAGCCAAATATATTGTTAAATATTGTTTGGCCTAAAACATTTCAAGATGTTCTGCAACCTTTTGGGAAATTTTTTTGTTTAAATAACTTTTCACTTGAGAATGTTATTCCAAAAAAACTAATGTTTTTCAGCAACAAGAACAAAATCATTCTGGTGATACCGTATTTTAAAGCTCAGTGAAATAGTTTTCAGTTGTCGGTATGTCTCCTTTAGACACTTCCAGAAATATATTTAATATTTGTTTTCAAATTATGGTGTTCAGAATTCTGTTTTGACTAAATACTTGAAAACACCATGTGGAATTTACAAAATATAAATGGTTGTCCCATTGATTATTCTTCTAAGCATTGTGCTTCAGAATGTGTTTATTTTAAAATGCACTTTTTTTTTTTTTTTTTTTTTTCATTTTAGGTTCATAGAAATAACATTTGGGAAGCTTTAACACAGAAGAAAGTGATTTTCTAAGAAAGGCTGATTTTTTTGTGAGTCAGCAAAGTATTGTCTTTGGTAAATCATCATATAAAAGGAGGCTGTTTTCCTGAACATGTGTAAGTATGCACTTTGGGGGAACAAAAAGTAAAATCAACAAAAAACCCCAAACAACAACAACAACAAACATGAAACACCCACAAAAACCACACCACAAACAAACAAGCAAACAAACAAAAAAGCACCACACAACCACAAAACTTTGGAGCATAAAGACATTAATTGTTTTCCAAATGTTCAAATAGTGCACATCTTATTTAGGGAGATGGAAGTTAGAAAAGTTTCGAGCAAATTTCACTCATCTTATTTTGTACACTTGTAACATTCTTCATTTAATTCTTCATGCATCATTCATACAATTCCAAAAATTAGAACTAAATTTCTGGGAATATGGATGTATTCCTATGATAATAAAATCTGATTTTTAAAGAGAACAAATCTGGGGCAGCACACACATGTTAAACCACAGCTGAAACATTGCTCTGATTTCTGCAGTTGTAGATATGTCTAAAAGGTCAACATTATTATGGTTTTAGGTATCCTTATGAGCACGCAAAAGTTAGCAGTCACTGACGTTGCACACTTGTATTTTTCTGAAGCTATTTAAAGCTTACTAGCAGAACTTTATGATTAGCTATTATTCTGTTGGGCATTAGCCAGACTTGAGAGAAACCAAGATTAGCTAATAGATAGGGTATTTGAGCTTTTAGCCTATGGGTAAATGACGTAAGCATGCAAAGAGAGTTTTACTCGTATACTGGGAATCTAGGAGCTATTTTGTTGTTATTGTCCAAAAGTTGCAAGATTAGGTTATTAGTAGTACCCACAATTATAAAATAGCTAAAGCTCCATAAAGGACAAATTCTACAGGTGTAGGCTTCCATTATGGTAATTAGAGATGCAGTCAGTATCGCCCTGGAGTCTAGAGAAGAACTAACCTCATCTTGTCATTCTAGGCACACATCTAATTCAGCACCTACTGTGTAGACATCTAATGCTGGGTGAGATTAATCGCACCCTGGATGTTGCTTAGGTTACATTCATTCCATTTGACTCTGAACTGGCATTTGAGTCTACTTTTCCTTATGTGAATTCAAGACTTTGTTCATGGGCCCTACAAGGAGAAGTAACTGAAGTTCATGCTGTACCCAAGCATGAACTGAAAGTGTATTTAATTGCATCTCAGTCATCCTTGCTTGTCCTGTCAACTCCTTGCAACGATACTGTTTCCTGGGCGGTTGCTGCCAGGCTGTCATCTCAGGCAGCCTAAGCTTGGGTTCCTGCAAACTGTGCAGCTACCAAGCCTAAACAGAGGGATATTGCATGTGATAACACAGATGGAAAGAGCTGATGGAAAGAGCTAGGGCTTGTCTCATTTTGCTGCATAAGTGAATTCTATAATGAGTACTGAGACTCACTGACATGACATATCATGCTAGTTATTTTAGGATATATCAATTGCTTTCTGGATCTATCAGCCTTTCTCAGTTGATGCATGTGTGGTGTGAGCTTAGACAAGCTGCCAAATTTTTAGGCACTGTCTAACAAATACTGGAGTACATACAGAACAGAAATGGGAAGTATGGCAACACTGTACAAAGCTCTGTCGTTTATCTTCAAATTACAGAATCACAGAATCACAGAATGTTAGGGATTGGAAGTGACCTCAAAAGATCATCTAGTCCAATCCCCCTGCCAGAGCAGGAACACCTAGATGAGGCTACACAGGAAGGTGTCCAGGCAGGTCTTGGATGTCTCCAGAGAAGGAGACTCCACAACCTCCATGGGCAGCCTGTTCCAGTGTTCTGTCAACCTCACTGAGAAGAAGTTTCTTCTCAAATTTCAGTGGAAGCTCCTGTGTTCCAGTTTGTACCCATTACCCCTTGTCCTACCATTGGTTGTCACCAAGAAGAGTCTGGCTCCATCCTCCTGACACTCACCCTTTATATATCTGTAAACATTAATGAGGTCACCCCTCAGTCTTCTTTCCTCCAAGCTAAAGAGACCCAGCTCCCTCAGCCTTTCTTCATAAGGGAGATGCTCCACTCTCTTAATCATCTTTGTTGCTCTCTGCTGGACTCTCTCCAGCAGTTCCCTGTCCTTCTTGAATTGAGGGGCCCAGAACTGGACAGAATATTCCAGATGTGGTCTCACCAGGACAGAGTAGAGGGGAAGGAGAACCTCTCTGGACCTACTAACTACCCACCTTCTAATACATCCCAGGATGCCATTGGCCTTCCTGGCCACAAGGGCACAGTACTGGCTCATGGTCATCCTGTTGTCCACCAGGACCCCCAGGTCCCTTTCCCCTACACTGCTCTCTAATAGGACATTCCCTAACTTATACTGGAACCTGGGGTTGTTCCTACCCAGATTCAAGACTCTACACTTGCCCTTGTTATATTTCATTAAACTTTTCGCTGCCTAACTCTCCAGCCTGTCCAGGTCTCGCTGGATGGCAGCACAGCCTTCTGGAGTGTCAGCCCCTCCTCCCAGCTTGGTGTCATCAGCAAACTTGCTGATAGTGCACTTTATTCCGTCATCCAAATCATTGATGAATGTATTGAATAATACAGGCCCCAGTATTGACCCTTGAGGCATTCCACTAGATACATGCCTCCAGCTATACTCTGCCACATTGAGCACGACTCTCTGACTTCTTCCCTTCAGCCAGTTCGCAGTCCACCTCCCTACCCGATCGTCCAGACCACACTCCCTCAACTTAGCTGTGAGGATGCTGTGGGAGACTGTGTCAAATCCCTTACTCAAATTCATACTCTACAGAAATGTTGTAGCTTCTAAGGCATGCAAACTATTAATATAAGATGTCTTTCAACTAGTGGGTATAAGTACTGTTGGCACCCCAGGAGATTTCGTGAGCTTCTACTCCAGCAGTCACCTTGTGTTTTTGGTGAGATTAGCACTAAGTTATGCACCAGCATAACCACGCTATGTAATGAGCTGGCTTCATTTTGTCTGTGCCAGTTGCAATTTACCGTTGGAAAAATAATCTGGTAGTTTGATTGTGTTCACTGCAGGGCATGTGGGCAGGACAACTTCATTAAAATCACATTTTGTATTACTTCTGTGTTATTTACAGTTATTTTCCAAAACCATAATAATGAAGTCTAATAAGGACAGTTTTATAACAGACGAGTTTTTTTGTTTTGTTGAAATTCCAGAGCAAATAAGTGAACTTCAACTTCTTTGAACTTTTTTTATGGTATTCTGGAATGGGATCGCACCAAATTGCTACTTCCTTATTAAACTGGTGTATGTACTTTGGCCAACACAGATGTCAAATAAATAAATTATGTTTATTTTTTATTTGCCAAAAAAAAAGTAACTTTCCTAATATGTCTTTTTGTGGCAAATTTCTCCAAACACAGATCACACATTCATGGTTAGATTTCAGCAAAATGTGATTTTATCCCTCTACCTGATTTTACTTACATTAAAAAAGTATGTATTTTCTCCATTTTCACTTTTAGTGTTTGGCTCTTAGTTACTCTTTCAGAAATGTTTTAATTTTTCTTTTTCCTTTTATTTGGTGCTGATTTACACATACATATGAAAGCCATTCTTGAACTTCTGACTCATGCCCAAAGCCTGCAGCTTCATTGAATAACGGACATAAATCTGAATAAGGGGGAAAAAAGCTTATTCCTTACAGTAAAATACAACTGGTCAACAACCCTTAGTTCTCAGTCATCATTTATTGACCCTGTTTCTGGGAAAAATTCCATCAGGCTACTCAGATTCTTGGCTTGAGCCATTAGCTAAATCTTCAGCAGTGTTGATGGTCTTCTCTTTGGATACATTGAAGTCAAAACCCTGACAGTTTAATTCCAGAGTTCACTACTGTTCCTAACCTCTGGTTAACAATGTATAAAACAATCAGCATCATCAGAAGTCTATAGCTGCTCATATTACTATGCTCTGCTTAGATAACACAATAATAAAAAGCTGCTTGGAGCTCTTATTTTGAGCACAGTTGTAAGCTCATCACAATTTTGCTACCATAGCACAGAAGCAAAAAGAAAGGCAGTAATAAAACAGATGTTCCATAAGTTTTTCCTGTATGCAAAATGATATTTTGTCACTTTTTTTTTTCTTCCTGTTTCCTTTAGAAATCTTTGTTTTCTTTAGAAATCATATCAAACCCAAGTGATCTTTGCTTCCTCAGTTCATGAGACTGTCAGTGTGTAGATAGTTCTTGAAGGTAGTACAAGACAAGAAGATTGTCTCAGCAACTAGAAAGCATTATAAAGACATTTCTCTTTGCCTTACTTAGACATCTTAACTTTTCCTTTATAGCTCAATATTATGGGATGTGTAGGGACAGCCAGAATATAATGCGTGCATGCCCGCATGCGTGGAGGGAAGAGACATTCTACGTATTTCATCTTTTCTGTTGCCGTGCTTTCACAAACTGGCACCTATAGTGTCTGCAGAGACAGAAATTGAAAATGATGTCACCCATCATATTTCTCAATAAACTCTCGATGCATATTTTAAACCATTCACATTCTTTCTATTCAAATCTCTATTGTATTAAGTTATGAATACATTCTGTAAACAAATCTGTTATTGTGAAACTGCACATGCAGAATGAAGTCTTTTGTGTCTAAGTTGACAGTTCATAGTCACTTTGTATGAACTTATGTTATTTAAAATGTGACATTTTTCTTTATGTCTGAATTCTCAGTGGTAATATTAAACAACTTTTATTTTTCTTGAACAAAGTTCATTTAGTTTCAGAAGGTATTAGTGGGGTCTTTTTTCAAATAGTCTAAGTGATTCCACTTAGAGACCCTGCAATCCATACAGATTTAGTGAGACTTTGCTGCAAGACCTATCACTTCATCGAAATGCAACAGAATATCAAGATGACAGCAGAATATCAACCTGTCAGTAGTCATTGCGCATGTACAACATGAATGAGACCCCTTTGTTCTGCAACTGTGAAACAAAACGCTGTTAGTAACTTCAAAGCATCTTTTAATTTCTAGTGTTTGTTTTCCACAGTATTTTGGGTTTGGGTGACAAGGTTTTGGAAGTGGGGGTGCTACAGGAGTGGCTTCTGTCAGAGGATGCTAGAAGCTTCCCCCCATGTCTGATGGAGCTAGTGCCAGCTGGCTCCAAGATAGACCTGCTGCTGGCCAAGCCCAAGCCCCTCAGCAATGGTGGTAGCACCTCTGTGATAACATAGTTAAGAAGCAGGAAAAAAAACCCAACAACCTGCACAACAGCAATTGCAGCTGGAGAAAGGAGTGAGAACATGTGGGAGAAATGACTCTGCAGAAACCAAGGTCAGCGAAGAAGGAGGGCAGGAGGTGCTCCAGGTGCCAGAGCAGAGATTCCCCTGCAGCCCATGGTGCAGACCATGGTGAGGTTGGCTGTCCCCCTGCAACCCATGGAGGTCCACAGTAGAGCAGAGATCCACCTGCAGCCCATGGAGGCTCCACGCAGGAACTGGTGGATGTACCCTGAAGGAAGCTGCAGCCCAGGGAGAGCCCACACTGGAGGAGGCTCCTAGCAGGACCTGTGACCCCATGGAGAGGAGCCAATGCGGGAGTAGACTTTTTGGCAGGACTCGTGACGCCATGAGCAACCCATGCTGGAACAGTCTTTTCCTGAAGGACTGCGTCCTGTGGAAAGGACTCGAGTTGTTCATGGAGAAATGTCTCCTGTGGGACTGACCCCACACTGGAGGAAGGTAAGGGTGTGAGGAGTCCTCTCTCTGAGGAGGAAGGAGAGGCAGAGACAACATACGTCTAACTGACCACAATCCCTATTCATCATCTCCCTGCACCCCGTAGGGGGAGGAAGTAGAGAAATTGGGAGTCAGGTTAAGCATGGGAAGAAGGGAGGCGTGGAGGGAAGTTGTTTTTTAAGATTTTGTTTTATTTCTCATTATCCTACTCTGATTTGATTGGTAATAATTTAAATTAATTTTCCACAAGTCAAGTCTGTTTTCCTTGTGATGGTAACTCTTGAGTGATCTTGTTAGTAACCAAACCAGTTTTACAAAATGTTCCTGAAAGGATGAATCAGTTTTGTAATCTGTCCCTGAGAGGATGTTCAAGCATATCGTGTTCGAGTATACTCTTATCTTAGCAACATAGCTTTTATCTTAGCCTAAATACGCATAGAGTGAGGACACTGCACATGATCAAAATAGTTCCAAGATGTTGCAATCGATGTTGTAATCAATACTAAGTAACCGTTATGTATCTTAATGAATATATGAATATGTATGTGAATGGACTGTATAAATACTGTGTAACTTAAACTGACCTGCGAAGCCAGCTTTGGGTGCGAACCCCTGGTTTCCCAGCGCTGAAATAAAGCACCGCATGTAACTACGCCCGTGGTTATGTGTCCTGGTTGCTAACAATCTCCCTGTCCTTATCTCAGCCCACAAGTTTTTTGCTATATTTTCTGTCCCCTGTCCAGCTGGGGAGGGGGAGTGATAGATTGGCTTTGGTGGGCAGATATCTTCCAACCAGGACCAACCCACCACATAGTGAAAACCATCAGAAAATACCCAAAGCATAGTGTCATTTTGGAGAGCTGATTACGATACAAGTCAGCTTCAATAAATAAATAACCAACCAACCAACCAACCAACCAACCAAATAAATAAATAAATACACACATATGGGTGTGTTTTTGTGTGTTTTTGTTGTCATTGGTTTGGTTTTGTTTTTTATTTTGTTGTTGGTTTTGTTTGTTTGTTTGTTTGTTTTGTTTGTTTGTTTGTTTTCAATTAAAACAGACAGGATACTTCAATGTTTCACACATTGTGAAACAGTTCCACTTGTTATGCTCATGCTGTGGTGAATTGTCAAGATTCCCCTTGCTAGA
This sequence comes from Columba livia, assembly GCF_036013475.1. Taxonomy (NCBI): domain Eukaryota; kingdom Metazoa; phylum Chordata; class Aves; order Columbiformes; family Columbidae; genus Columba; species Columba livia. Next base: position 116,619,582 of record NC_088602.1, read on the forward strand.
TCTCTGTGAAGCACTGATTGTTTCTATAAATGTGGCTTAGTTTCAGCTGGATAAATCTTACAAGATATCAATAATTTTATCAATAAGTGTTGTCTTTTACCTGACATGCTCTTCACTGGCTAATCACAAATAATTGGAAAAATTGTTTCCAAATATAATATATAGATGTTATTTTCTTTTAATTACTCGTTCACAGTATTCACAAGGTGTTATTTTGAGTTTCATTACTCAGAAGTTGATTCAAGAATTCTTCATCAAATAATGTAAGAAAGAAGCACTAAGAAATTTATTAACTATAAAATTCGGTGTGTATGATTGCTATGTGCATGCACAGAATCACAGAATGTTAGGGATTGGAAGGGACCTTGAAAGATCATCTAGTCCAATCCCCCTGCCGGAGCAGGTGGGTGTTTACACCTATGACTATGATTACTCAAGAAATATTTTTGTTTTCTGTTTGGAACAGGTATATTTCATACAAAATATTATGCCACAGCATGATACTAAACCTCCCAAAACGATGGTGGGAAACTGTGAGAAAACTGGAAATTAAACAGAACTAGATTATTTTATTGTGTTTTATACCTTGTTCCATCTTCTCTTGCATAAAAGAACATTGCATTTGGCAAGCCAGCCTGGAACAAAGTTTAAAAGCAGCTAGGCTTTCTTCCTCAGAGAATACAGAAAAAATAGGCAGACTTGACTTTCTGAACTATCAGAGTCTGAATTTAAATTTTTTTATTAACTTTTTTTTCTGCATGAAAGTAATGGTTATGTGTTCTGTATATGGATGTAACCATGCATGTTTCCTTTTTCCTTAGTATTATTTATTCTTTGAATTTATCAGTCCATTTAAGTCACACTAAATTAACTCTTCAGGCATTAAGAACATCTCGGATTAAATTTCTGTCTGTACAGAAAGAACAGACTGTTTCTAAACCACACTACTGGCACTTAAAACCAAGAGGCTCATCAGTATGCTTTAAAGCAAGACGGAGGAGAAAAATGGCAGACGCAGAAAAGTACATGGTGTGGGAGTTTCATGATTGTTAGACAATGCTGTTGTTCCAGAATAAAATAAAAAAATTAAAAAATAATAATAAAAAAAAAAATAGAAAGAGAGGGCCAAGCTGATGTTAGATTAGCTATCTGTTAAAGAGCACGTAGAATCAAATCAAATAAAAAAATAACCACCTCAGTAGTTAACAAGAATTTGTATTGATTTAAATTCCAAGACTAGCTAGGAAAACTCCAGTGTAAGTTTATATTTATCAGGTACACATACAAAATGGCAACAACAACTGCAAATTAGAGAGAGTAAAAGCAATGAAACCAGAAAGCACTATGGAAACCCATCACAGAATCACAGAATGTTAGGGATTGGAAGTGACCTCAAAAGATCAGCTAGTCCAATCACCCCGTCAGAGCAGGAACACTTAGATGAAGTTACACAGGAATGTGTCCAGGCAGGTTTTGAATGTCTCCAGAGAAGGAGACTCCACAACCTCACTGGACAGCCTGTTCCAGTGCTCTGTCACCCTCACTAAGAAGTTTCTTTTCAAATTTCAGTGGAACCTCTTGTGTTCCAGTTTGAACCCATTACCCCTTGTCCTACCATTGGTTGTCACCGAGAAGAGCCTGGCTCCATCCTCCTGACACTCACCCTTTATATATTTATAAACATTAATGAGGTCATCCCTCAGTCTCCTCCAAACTAAAGACACTCAGCTCCCTCAGCCTTTCCTCATAAGGGAGATGCTCCACTCCCTTAATCATCTTTGTTGCCCTACGCTGGACCCTCTCCAGCAGTTCCCTGTCCTTTTTGAACTGAGGGGCCCAGAACTGGATACAATATTCCAGATGTGGTCTCACCAGAGTGGAGTAGAGGGGAAGGAGAACCTCTCTGGACCTACTAACCACTCCCCTTCTAATACACCCCAGGATTCCATTGGCCTTCCTGGCCACAAGGGCACAGTGCTGGCTCACGGCCATCCTGCTGTCCACCAGGACCCCCAGGTCCCTTTTCCCTACACTGCTCTCTAATAGGTCATTCCCAAACTTATACTGCAACCCATGTGTACTGGGTGTCTGCAATATGAAGAACAAACTCACAGACATCATCAGTGACTGTTTCATACTCTAACAGGCCTGCATCCCATTTCAGAATATGCAAATGTTTGATTGTTTTTTCAGTAGCATCCAGGGTCTTTTTTGGAATCCTACAGCTGAAGAGGTCACCATTATAGTGATTCAGCAGTCTCATAGGCTCCAAAAGACCAAAAATTTTAATGAACTTTTGCTTAGCAGTAAGGAGGTAATTGACATAAAAATAAGAAAACGTTAAAAAGAGACTAAAAAAGCAGCTGAGAGAATTTAATCTTTCCAAGGCATACTGATACAATTAAGGATATCATCCTGGAGCCAGGAGGTCAAAATATACTAACTGATACAGTCCTGAGAATGGCCAAAAGGCAGCTGGCAGGACTGAACAGCAGAGAAAGGGAAGAAGGTTTTTCGACATAAATCAGCGTTCTTTCAGAAGCTTAAGTCCTGTCAAATTGTGGAAAGGAGAAAGATTCATGAACTTAGGTAGATTACATATGAAAATACAATAGCGTGGGCTAAAAATAGATTGTAAAGAACAACCAGTAAAAGGAACAAAAAATTGTAATGAATCTTCAAACACTGCAGGAGCCAGAAGTCTGCCAGACAACTGTGAATGACCAGGAGACAAATTCATACATAGATTCTCATTCTTCTACATTCCTTTTGCTATTGTTAGTAGCCTCTGTACAATGTAGTTATACTGGAAGTTTAGCCAAAGTCCTCGTCTGCATGAGAAAGACAACTGTGTTTTTATAATGTGAGATTTGGTTGCAGAAAGGAGCAACAGGGTTACCATTTCTTTACATAAAATGCAGTTATTGGCAAGGAGCTAAGATTGAATTACTGATCAGATTTTGCTGAATCACAAAATATTTATGTATTTTTTAATTTACTGATGCTTCTGATTCTAGGTTTTTCAAAACAGATATTTCCTTCTGGAAGATGTAATGAATATTAGGCCTAAATTAAAAATGCTTTTTCTGTACTCAATGAACATATTGTAAACTGTTGGAGATAAAGAATATCTGCTCACTCATTATTAACTCTGTTTAGGTACAAGTTTCTTCTTCCCGTCTTATGACTTATTCTCCCCTCCCTTTCTTGTTCCTACAGAAAAGCAATATAAATTAAAACAGTATGAATTTACACTGCTAAATTCCTACAAATAGTTTAACTATTCAATTGATGTTGATTAATATGGAGCTCGAGATAAATTATTTTTTAAAAAATGCAAAATAGACTGCACTAGGGAAACTAGCATGCCTCTGTTTACAACATAACTACAAAATAAAGTACTCATGCCTAGCATGTTTTATTTACCAAATCTTTGTCTGTGGCCATAAATAAATTACACTAATAGATGTTCTTCTCTCCCTTGTGATGTAGTCTACTATATGTGAGGGTCAGTGATTTGAGGGTAAAGCCTGATCCACCTTTGGGTTACTATACTAAGGAGAGATTTGCCAAAATCTTGCAAGAATCAACATTTTGTATTGCATGAGTCTATAGGGACAATTGCATATTGAGTATCAGTTCTGGTGAGGGAAGATCTATTCCTTTGCTTTCTTCTAAAACCTGATATTCCATTTCTTTGATAAAAAGCCTTTAAACAGGAGAGTGACTTACCTCATCTTTTTACAACATTGATGGGAAAGCTGCACAGAGAAAGCTGAGAGCTATCATGATTTATTAGTGTTCGACATTCTTCTGTGACCACAGGCTAACTTTTGTTTATGTTTCTTATAAATTCAACATTATACCAGCACGTTTCTCTCATTTGTCATATCAATATTCTTTTTCCATTTGCTTTAGTTATAAAACTGAAATTAAATGTGTTTGGACCTCATGTATGTTTGTCCTCTGACATAATTCCTGCGATCTTCTTTGTGTTTTTTTTTTCTCATAGTGCTTCTCAATATTTCTCATAATGCTCAATCTTCCTATTCTTCGGATATTATTCCTGCTTGAATAGAAATGTTAGAAAATAACTATCCCGTATAACTAAAATGCCTGTGGCATATATAGAACTGATCATTCTGCCTCTTGTTTGAATTCAAAGATGCCAAAGAAGACCTCCTTCATCTAAAATACTTGTCTCTATCCCTGAACTATTTACTGTTTTAAGAAGGATTTGAAAGACTTTTCAAGAAAAAGAAACCTCAGAGATCCTTGGGCTCATTGAAATGAAGACCATGTGGATAGTTTCAACTCCTCAAAGCTTCTGCTACAAAAGAAAATAGTTTACCATCTAGTTCAAATTAATAATACATGCTTGCAGGAGTTGTTGCTAAAATAATCTTGGTTTAGTTCCCTTTTCTTTCCACTGGTATTAGTCTTCTGGTCTAGGTGCAAGAGGAAAAAATTCAGAAGCAGCTGTGTGAAGGCTATTCCAGCAACAGCTGGCTTATAGAGGGAATAGGGGGCCTAGAAATGGCTGTCTCGCTCACTTGCATCCAAGTATACTCACATGGTATGTTTTAATGTTAAAGTTTCATTTAGCAAAGTCAAATAAGATGCTCAGTCCAGCTATAACAGAAATTCTTGAATTTAAAACAGTCACTAGTGAAGCATTAGGCAGTTCAGAAGCAAGGTGCAGTCATGAAAGCCAGAACCACCATCTGTTCTTGGCAGATGACAAGTTCATCCTTCTCATCTCCATTTGCACAATCGTTGGGATAAGGGAGTCTAGTTTTGCCTTGTAGTTTTATAAGAAAGTAACTTGTCACAACAATTTAAGTTTTCTGATTCCATGAGGGGTAGAGATCTTCCTAGGTTTTCTGGGAAGCCCACAAGAGTAGAAGTACTAGTAGTAACAGATGGATGGAAAGTAGGAAGATAAACTATGTGTTAACTGTTGGTACAAATACAGTTTAACGTAACTATTTGCGGCTGTATTTTTACTATCTCATGGCAAAGACTGAGAATTCTTTGCCTAAACATTTATGTAGGGGTGATCAGTAAATCTTGTTGTGTATAAATTGTCTCATTTTTTATTCAATTCTAAGGTGCGTATGAATTATCCACAACAGTCTTAATGCAACACCCAGCCCATCAGATGTAAAGCTGACAGTTTCTTGATGACCTTTCAACACCAACCAACCAGAACAGAGTTAACTGATTCTCTGTTGGCTATTCAAACAGCAACTGGGGGAAAACAAAAACAAACAAACAAATAAACCAAACAACACTCACCTACAATCAGTTTTATGGCCTCTGTTCAGAAATATTTTATTACCTTAAAATATTGGTCATTTTGCCAAAACTGGAAACCAATTACTGCAAAAACATTTTAAGATAAGCAGGATTAGTATTTCTTCTTTGAGGATAATTTATTCCAGACATATTACTTATTTTGTTAAATAAATGAGGATTGCATTGATTTAACATACTTGGAGTGCAGAAGATGAAAGCAAAATGAGTGTTGTCCTTAAGCATTATCAGAAGTGCTGTATGGCTTGTAAATTGGTCATGAGCATAACACCCTTAGCTATAGTTTCATTACCTTTATTATATCAGGACTTAGCAGCTTGCAGAAAATTTGTATTTTTATCCATTACCTTATCAGCAAAACTTTCCTCAGAAGACAGACCAATAGAACACAATCTTTGTTCTAAGAAAAGGGGTGCATAAGAAGCTAATATGAGAGTACAAACCATTAGTCACTGGTAAGGTTGCAAAATAACCATTCTTCTAAACAAAGGATGACCACCTGCATTTACTTTTCCAGAAACAACTGCATCCCATCAGATAGCATTTATGAACAGAATGTGATTGATAAGCTAATCACTGAGTAGTTATTTACTGTAACCTTCACCCCTGAAAAATACCCACATTTCTGAGCTACATTTGTGTTTTCCAGGTCTTGGTCTAGGTACACAGTTCACCTCTGCCTCCACTCCAGTGCATACTTAATGGCTTAGATTTTGTACAAATTAAGCCTGTGAGAGTGGTCCAATAGAGGAGCCATGGAAGAGCCATCAAGGAGTTTCCAGTACCCTGTAACACTCTCCAGCATGTACATTTCAAGACAAACTGTACAGTGCAGTACCACTGGCAAAAGGAGCTGAAAGCACAGTCAGAATCTTTGTGGAGTTACCTTTTAATTGTAGCATTTCATCCCAACTCCACATTGAGAGTCATGGACTATCTGACTCTGATATTTTGTCTCTGCTTCTGAAGTGGGAGATATATATTTAAGGTGTCCTCATTAACATCCAGAACTCCTTTTCATTTGTGCCAAGTGAGTAGCACAGAGCATGATACCTGAACTGTTCTGTTCCTGACAGTTACACAGGCAAAATCAGTGGTCTAACCTACTGCATAAGGAAAAAAGGTTAAGTCTAGAACCCACTGCCATGGAGGTTCAGAATCTTCTTTTTTTTAGTTAGTTCCTGAAAATTTCTGTAAGTTCTGTAAAGTTTCTGTAGCACATTGTCAAATTAATTACAATGTAGTCTGGCTGATGAGAATCGTGATATTTCCTTGCCACCCATCACTTCTTGCAATCATTTCATCACGTACACCTCATGAATTATTTCACAACACACGTCTCCCTCCAGCACCAGCTCACTCTGTCATACCACCTGTTTTGAAAAATTGCTGCTGCCTTCCTATGACTACTATGGCAATTTTTTTCCCCTTCTCCAAAACCTCTTTGGCTCAGTTGCAAGGCTCTTACTCCAGAAAAGACGCATGCATAATTTAAAAGAGAACCAGTGTTACATAACAATCCCAGGTTCACTTCAATCATGATGTAAAAAAGTCAGTCAAGAAAACAGAATTTTGCATATAATACTTTTATGGGTGTAAATGGCCCTGAGACTGTGAAGAGTCAAAACTGAAGCCTCCGTTTTAGATACTTACAGCCTGTTCCATGTTCCAAACATTATTCTTGAATTTTCTATTGAGAGATGGTTGAAAATAGAAAAGGGCACACTTTTTGTCATTTTTTATTGTTATCCTATATCTTCACCATGTGGAAAGGTGAAGTAATTTAATATGGCTACTTCTTATTGGCTCACTGGAGAACTAGTTTCCATCAAGGTCTTTTATTTTTTGTTTTTTTGGGAGAAGTATGTTGGGACTTTCAGGGCATGAGACAGGTTCTGGCAGATGCTGTACGAGAACAAAAAGAGACAGAAACCATGTAGTTAACAATAATTTTATGCCATTAAATTCTTATGTATATCTTCCAGCCCACATATTTTTTCTACATAATTCCAAATGGATATTTTTAACATCACTTTCTGGCATGGTGGGGGGAGTAAAACTGTAAATATAAAATGAGCACAAATGAAACCAATTTTCCTGTAGAAGACTTACTATTTATACTTGTAGTGGGCATTATGTCCCTTTACCAGAAAAGGCACAATTATTTTTTTTCTACATCTTTTTATTTTAGTAAAAATCAGAAAAGACCCCCATCTATATTACTATCTGCCAATGTGACCCAAATTTAACACTACCAAAGATCTCTCCAAGTGATTTTGAAGATGGAAAACTTTTTCTTCATTGTTTGTGTCACGGTTTAAACCCAGTGGGCAGCTCAGCACCACACAGCCACTTGCTCACTTTCCCTGGTGGGATGGGGAGAGAGAATCAGAATGGTGAAAGAAAAAACTCGTGGGTTGGGATAAAGACAGATTAATAGGTAAAGCAAAAGCTGTGCACACAAGCAAAGTGAACAAGAGATTAACTCACTGCTTCCCATGGTCAGGGAGGTGTTCAGCCATCTCCATGAAAATCAGGCTCCATCACTTAGCAGTTACTTGGGAAGACAAACCCCATTGCTCCAATGGTCCCTCCCTTTCTTCTTCTTTCCCCAGCTTTTATTTCTGTGCATGATGTCATATGGTGTGGAATATCCCCTTGGTCAGTTGGGATCAGCTGTCCTGGCTGTGTCCCCTCCCAAATTCTTGTGCATCCCCAGCCCACTTGCCAGTGGGGTGGTGTGAGCAGCAAAAAATTCCTTGACTTTGTAAAGGCACTGCTCAACAATAACAAAAATATCCCTGTGTTATCAACACTGTTTTGGCCACAAATCGAAAACACAGCACTGTATGAGCAACTATGAAGAAAATGAACTCTTTCTCAGCCAAAAGCAGTAAAGCTGCTTATGAATGTCACGTTCATTGTCCATTTCCAATGCTCCCTATTTGGCACAATATTGGTAGTGAAACATTTTCTTCTAAAACAATGAAAATCCCACACAGTAGCTCCTGACCATAAGTGTCACATCTTTTGTGTAAACAGCGGAGATTGAACCCAAATAAAATTACATGGGAAGGTTAAGAATATTACTCACATTATATCAGAAATAATGCAGACTTGCGTTCTGCAGTGGGAGATTTGTCAGATGGGTATACTCATATGCCTGTACAGAAGATATGGGCATATATGAAAGAAGGAATAACAATCTACGTTGTGCTAAAACACTTTACCCAAGTATCTTCTCCAAGAATGAGTCACTGTTTTTTTTCTGTTTGGTGTGTTTTTGGTTTTTTTTCTAACTTAGTGAAATGTTTATTTAAGTCTAGTTTAAATTGGAGGTGGCAAAGTAGTTTGCACAGTCAGCAGTTCCAACAACCCGTCTGCCTGGTGAATTTTTGCTGAGCTGAAGTATTCTGGTTTGGAAAATAAATCATTCATTGTCATAGCCTTCATTGTCAACACGTGTGACTGCTCTGTTTGTCAGCTGTGAGATTGCTTTTTACCGTGTGCTACAAGGTACAAGGTACTTTTGATGGTCTTTTCTATATAAACACAAGAATTAAAATAAATTTGTTTCTCATGTAATTTTAGTGACATAAAAACTATTGAATGTAATGTATTAAAACTGATTTTGATTTGTACCTCTGTGCTTGCAAATTATTATCCTAATTATAATCCTTATTATCCTAAGACACTATTAAAATATTACATGAGAAGTTTAAAAGATGGCAAGAGAGGCAGAAATAGAAAAATACTGGTGTGAGTTTGAGGAAAACCAAGCCAGAGGCTTTAAAGGGGTAAAACTTCACTGCCTTAATACAGAGGTAATATATAAAAAACTCCCACATGGGAATGATCTGCCTCCTCTGTAGGAGTAAAGACAAGCTACCAACTCACCTACAACCTATCTTCCCCAAACCAAACAGAATATTGGCATCTTGCAGAACATGGAAGCAACAGAAAAATGCAATTAGAAGACCTGTGCTCAACTTGTCCTTTCATTCAGTGCGTCTAGTTTTCACTTGCCTCACATATTTCAATATTGCAGCCAACCACTCTTTTCTGTAATTGCAGATTTTATGGTTTGTATTTACAGGCTTGTGAAGAGGAGTGATAAAAGACCTTTAAGCTGATTGCACACCATGCAGAGCCTGAAAGTATTCCTCAATGATTATATTGACTGACTTTATGACCCCTTTGTGCTGCCAAAACCTCATAAAAAAAGCACATAATGTAAAGTGGAAAACATCATTGCACAGGTGTAAATGACTACACAAGATGCAAGGAAAGCAGAATCAAGCCAGTTGTACCTAATAAACACTTTCAGCCCAGGAACTGTTGCAGACTCACGTAATTACTTAACATGTGGCTCTGCTCTAAAAATGACTATAAAATGCATTGTGGGTTTTCATTGTATTTCAGTGATACCATATTAAACTTGCTCAGCTTATACATAAAAAGCATTTTTTCCAAAAAGACATGTTAGCAAACTCAGAGTTAGCATTCAAACTCAATTTTGTTTTCTTCTAATGCACTGCAAGAACAAAGATTATCCAGACTCAGCTTCATCTCTCTGCTACCTTTGCAACCTTGCAGGTTTTATTTCTTACGGCACCGGAATATGTTGCAGCTTCTGAATGTGGAAATAAAAGTTTTCAAAAAACACACCTGAGAAATTGTACACAGTGGTTGAATATTGAATTTTGGATGAACCAGATTGCTTGTAAAATTCAGCCTAAGCTCTTGTTTGTGCTGAATTTGTCAGTTTTGTTTTCTTCAGACCTTTGCCCACATCTGCAGAAATGAAAGTGAAACACTTTTATTGTTCATTTAAGATGTTATTTCTCATGCAAAATGGCCTTTTTCACTTTTAATAGTAGCACGGGCAAAATAAAACTTAGTTTGATAGTTAAAAACTTATAATGAAGGTCACTTAAGCTCAAAATTCCCATTGTTTAAAATATTAGTAAATTTGGATATGAGATATTTTCTGAGTCTGGAGACAGTATGAATAAAACGTGTTCATTAGTATGATGTTGCAGTGAGAGGGAGGCAGGATAGGTAATTTCGCAGGTCATTTTCCCACTTCTGCTTTGTATCGGCATTTTCTGTAGTACTGGAAATTTGATTAATTTCCTAATACAGGGGTCATGGCAGCCTGGGAGCTGCAAAGACAGGAGTGTAATAATTGAAAACACATTCATTTTGGTTCTCCTTAATTTTCTGCTATAAAGTGCAATCCACTCCATTAGTCATCCGTAGTTCTCAAAAGAGATCAACTATCTAGTGCAGGTAAATGTCAGTGACCTGGTGATGGACAGCAGGTATGAGGTTGGGCACAGGCCATGGTGTAGCTCAGGCAAGGACCAAAGCTGAGGATCTGGTCACAAATGCATTTCCCAAGAAAATGGGAGATGTAAAGCTGCCCCAGTGAAACTTCAGCTCTTCCTGCCCCTGTTCTTTCCCTGAGGTGTGATCCCAGGTTACCTGGTCGGGCTGTGCCAGGAGCAGAGGCAGCCCAAACCCAAGAAACGGGGATGGGTGGCAGAGCTAGGGGCTCCATCCAGGGCCTGGCAGCATAGAAGCAGGGGGCCTTGCTTCCTATGTGTTCTTTAAAGACATTCATCCACGGCCATACATTATGTTCTGTCCATGTAGGAATGGTCTGACTATGTATGCTAGAGTGCCCTCTGGACTGTAGTCCCATTTTCAAGTGTCCTTACTTGAGAGTGCGAGAGAGGTGTCATGCCAGCTCAGCACTGCAAAGCCTGAAGAACTGCTGAGTAGCCAAGGAAACAAAAAATCAGGGTGCTTGAACAACGTAAAGATCAGCAGGCCCTGTGGACTGTATGTGCTTCAAGGGTTTGTTAGAGGCTGAGCAGGGATTTTCAAGACTGAAAATTTTAATTTCAGTGCTGTTTTTAAGCACCTCTGTCTAGCACTGTATACACACTCTGGAACTGTAAACATTGTCTTAACAATGGCACAGAACTAAATCTATTGTATTTTCTCCAGTTTTCTTCATCACAGAGTGACAGACAAATGTACTACCCAGTTCCACAATTTTCAACCAAAAGATGCAGATTGTTGTTTTAGGCTCTCAGCAATGAACCGTGAAAAATAAAATGATTTGGAGAGTTATCCAAAGCTTATAGCTTGGAAATGACAAACATTTGTCAAAATATATAAGAAAATACAAACCTGTTGTGTGAGAATTGCGTCTGTGAGATATAACTCACTGTTCTAACTGAACCCACACACTGTACTGAGGCTGCATGCTTCTTATTTCTTACATAAGAAGGGGTAATATTTATTAACACAGGTGAACTCTGTAACCACACTTGTTTTCACTAGCAAATTAGGATGTTAGTGGGTCCTGCTAATATTATAATAAAATCTCAGGGCTGGTGTAACCCTCTCCTCTGCCCTTTTAATGTTTGTTTTAGTCTAAATATAGCTCAAGGTGAGTTAATAGGGAATAAATATTTTTCTGGTTTGGGTGAGATATGTGCTGTGGGAAGTGACTATCCTCTGATCTGCCCTTGTGGCTATTTAGCATCTTAGAGTTTACGCAGAAATGGCTTCTTTGGAAGGTATTAGCGTAATAAAGAAATATTACTTCCATGTTGGCCAATGTCCACAAGCTTTTATTCCCCCTTTTTGACGCGAATGAACAATTTGTTCACTTAAGGCACTATTGTATATGTAAAAAAAATCAGAGCATAAGTCTATAATTCAGTTACATATTACTCCTACACACATCCGTTCACCAGGTTCTGAAAATATACAGGGAATTCTGAGATTTTGCTGTCCTTTGTAAAACCCTCTTCTCTACCCTGAGAAGCCTATTGTTCCTATAAATTCTGATCCTAATCTGTCCTGTGTCCCGAGAGGTGGACCAATTCTGTGCATCCTAAGCAGATAATATAATAAAACTGTAAATTGAAGCTCTGTTTCTGGCATATAGCACTATAGAAACAGCATTTAGCCTGTTTGCTCTTAGTTTTTTCAACACCTGTTACTCATCATTGTATTTAATCATAACAACATTAGATCTTGTTTGTCCATGGTCTCTTTCTGCTTGTTTTTGAGGGTTTTTTTCTTCTTCTTTTTTTTAAAGAGGACATAAAATGTGAAACTTTCAATTGCGTGTTGCTGTGGAGTCCAAACTATAAACCAAACCACAGAGTATCGCTCTGTACTTACTTTGTACTCTGCCCTAAAGCCTCTGCTGACAGGATCATGAGCTGGACCTTTGGTGTGAGCCAGCATGATAATTCTTGTAGATGGTATTTATAATTCTTATCTTCATTTGTTTAATGTGGTGCAAAGAAACAGAATAGATGTTGCTGGTCCTGTTTAACTTTCCCGTTAACAATATTAACTAATAGTTCATAAATAGTTTTCTGATGTCAAATGATCTTTAAATTGTAGTTACAGATACAAAAAGTCACAGCCTCACTACCCATTTACATCTTTTTGTACCTGGCTCAAAACAGAAGATACTTCATTTTAGAATTATTTGTATTTTCAAATAAAATAATTACAGAAGGCAAGCTCATCTGATAGCTTTTTACATTAGTGAGAACTACAATGCTTCACTGTGCTGCAGTGTTGGCAAGTATATTGTGGTTTAAGTGGTGCAGAGAGGATAGCTTTTGTTCTCACTAGTAAGAAACTAGAATTTTTTAAGTATGTAGAAAATAGTGGCAATTACATGACATTTTTTTAACAGCATGATAGTCCCTCTGCAAAAATAGTTGGGAAGTAGATCTTCCAAATTTTTCTGTAAGAGGAGTTGAAAAGTGTCATCATAAAGTGCTTTTTGGGCTTGATCCTTCAGATGCTGAGTGCCTCCTAACCCAGAGAAGAAGATACTCTGTGCCCCACAAAGACTTTTGGTTGGGAGAGAGGTTGGAAGGGAAGCAAGAGAACAGCTGTTTGCCTAGCAGAAGGCTTTGAGCCATAGCAGAGTAAAAGTCTTGCAAGGAGGTGATGGTTTTGTCCCCAGTTGTTGTCATGCCATTTTCTTCTGGTCTGATGGCTCTGTACAAAAGAGAAGTTGGTCTCCATGGCTATAATTCAATCTGACTCACCAAATGGACAAGGGGAAAGTAGAAAATTGGTAGCTGTGTGCATTGGCCTTACCACAGTAGTCTATACTTCACATTTCCTTCAGCCTTTTACTATTTTCAAGCATGTATGGCTTCAGCATAGGAAACCACAGGAAAAAGTGTGAAAAGAAATTAGTAGATACTTTATAAGATACTACCCTAAACAGTGATGTTTAATTCCAGTTATTATGCAGATCCCTGATACAATACTTGATAAATTGAACTTTTAATTTTTAGCAGTAGCATGTTTTATGTCAACATCATTAGGATGAAGTAAGTAGAATAAACATTTTTTTCTTACCTAACTGAAACTTCAGTATTTCTTCAGAACAAGTATTCATATAAAATGTGGTATGTTTTATTTGTTTTTCATAAGAAAATAATTTAACTTCACTAGGCTGTAGACATGCATATTTCAGAGTTTTATTCAGTTACCTACACATAGATATATAGTACTATTTAACGTTCTTTACAGCATCTGCAATATCCACACAGGTACAGGCAACCGAGTATCTACTCATAAAGTGGGTGTATAACCCTTTGTAGTCAAAAGTGACTTAATAAACAGAAAAGAGCCTCAAGACCTATTCAAAACATCAGAAAGTGAACATGTTTGGTCAGCTGAGTGACTGTTAATACACTTTGTTTATTAAGGACAGGATTCAGACACTTGATGCCTTTTCGGAAACACCAGACTTCTGAGATGTTTGCTCAGAACTTGCAGTTCTGTCCACAAGCAATCCTTGCCCTTCTGGAGAAGCAGGTTGAGACCAGGTGAGTTATCCAAGGACATCTCAAATGCTACCAAGAACATGTGAAAGGGCAACTGAACTAAGTTCTAGATCTCCATTGACTATAGTAAAGATTACATGACTTGTTCATACACAGAACCTAACAAATAGTCATCCCAGGTTTACCTCTCTAAAACTTTCTGTGTTCTGCGTGCTGCCAAAATGACTTCTGTCTCTTACCATGATCACCTGCCTTTCAACTGCTGATCTTTCTCTCTGCTACTTGCTCTGAAACAGTGATGATCTTGTCCAGAATAAGGAACTATATATCACATTTTTAAATTTTGGATAGAGCAGCATAGCAAAGTGTTTTCCATTCCTTGGAACACGTGAGGGACAAAACATTTACAAAGTCTGCTGGATACTCCTAGAAACAGCTCCCCTTTGCACAAGCATGCATTTCATTACAAACAGTAATTGTCTGTAATCCTCCATTTTAAAGGGAGTCTTTCCTAAGACAATATGTCTTAAACCCCATTTTTCCCAGTTAATGCTGTAGAATAAGTAAACTCCCAAGCAAGTAATATTTATAGCAGGAGGAATAAAGTGATTCAAAACACAAAAATGGCTCCTGACAAATTAAATGGCATGAGTGAAAGTGAAATGACACAGTACAGTGTGCTCTTCTTCAAGCTGCTAACAGCTCTACCATTCTTTGCTTAAGGGAGTTCAAGATGAGCATTGCCATAGCTGTTGAGTTGGTAACAATTTCTACCCCCTGCTGGTTTCCCCTTATTTTCCTAGTTTTTCCCTCATCTCCTCTGTGTACTGGAAAACTGATCTGCTCCTTTGGCTACCACTGTCCTTCTCTTCATGCTCCTGACTGAGTGGTAGCACAGGTGTGCTTGTAAAGTCTCTGTGGTGAATTAGCCTTTGCGGTTTCTTTTACTGTTTGAAACTGATTTACCTCTTCAGTCCGACTCATCAACATACGATGCCCAGCCATCTTCCAATAGCCCTCACAGCACTGATTTTTGGTACTCATTACATGCCCTGTGTTTGTTGCCTTTTATTCATTTTTGTTACTTGATTTTTCTCCCCTTCCCTTCCCTTCCCTTCCCTTCCCTTCCCTTCCCTTCCCTTCCCTTCCCTTCCCTTCCCTTCCCTTCCCTTCCCTTCCCTTCCCTTCCCTTCCCTTCCCTTCCCTTCCCTTCCCTTCCCTTCCCTTCCCTTCCCTTCCCTTCCCTTCCCTTCCCTTCCCTTCCCTTCCCTTCCCTTCCCTTCCCTTCCTCTTCTTTTCTTCTTTTATCCTCCTTTTGAGAAATCAGCCCAATTTAAATTATACAGTCAGTAACTTTCTTTTTTTTTTTACTGTCTCCTTTCATTTTTAACAGAAAAATATGGGAAAAGGGTATAAAGCTGCAAGAGTGAAGTGTGTATATGAAAACTACTTTTTATTGATGTTTCAAATGTATTTTCACTGTTGCTTATTAAAGAGATAGCCCTGCTCAAGAGAAACTGAACTCAAGATTTTCTTAATTTCTTCCCAGACGCTAAACTTGATTAAATAAGTATGGCAACTCTAGCTCAGACATAACATTCCTCACAGTGAGGAGCCTGGGTCAAACCACATCACACATTTTAACACCAGCACCTGTTTTCTATAGATTTTTTTTTGTTATAATGAAAGATTTGTACTCCTAGTCCTTTTAACCACTGGGTGCCACCTAGTCTGAGTTTGTGATGCAAAAGGACTCCTTTATATAAACAGAAATACCCAGTAATGTGGTAAGCCTATGACCGCAGCAAAACAACAAAAACTGAGCTTCCAACAGGTTATGAGAAAATGCTATCCAGGCTTTAACAGACACTAAGATACTTAATCCCTTTGTGTATTACAAGTGCCTCAAAAGTGTATTTCTTCAAGTTTATCTTTCTCCTAGATCTCCTAGTGTATTATCCTCAAATCCATTACACAAATGTGATACAATGCCTGCAGTTATAATGAAATCCTGGAAAACAGTGGAAGTGGTGTTGCCCGGAATCACTCCACAATGCTGAAACTTCTAGATAAGATAAGTGTTCACAACAAGCTTTGAAATGAGAGATGTCGAATCACTCGGTTTAAATTTCCTATTCATGGGATTGTCTTTGAAAGACAAACAAGATATAAAACCAGCTTCAGTCATCGTTCCAATTTCTCATCAATTCCTGTCTTTGTTCCTCTCCTTCCTGGTGGATATGCCTTATACCTACTTAGAGAAATATTGAAGAGTTAGGGATGTGTGGTGACAGACAAAATAATGAGCTGGAACCTGTCTACATTACACTCTGTTGTCTAAAATGTATGGTTTTAGGCACCTCAAAAATATTCATAAATGTGAATCAAGTTCTCTGAATACACTCAGCTGAACAATATTTGGCAAAAAGGGGTTAAAGTCACTAAGAAGGAGATGAAACACTCTGCCTTTTCCTTCTTTCCACAAATTCATTGGTAAGGATTAATGGTATTTAGAATTGGTCTATTAGTATTCTGATCTAGAATACCATATGTAGATACCATGTAGATACACAAGGACTGTATTATTCAATGCAGTGGAAGCATTCTGGGATAAGCTTTTTGCTTTCTGATGTTATTCTACTTCATAGAAAATGTTTAAATATTCACTGAGATAAGGAGAATGGTGATTAATCTCTATAAATATCTAAAACCTCATCTGCATTTGATCTCTGCCTGAATTCCTTCGATCTCCTCCAGTTAGCTGCGAGGACCACTGATTCTTCTGCATAGCACTGAAAGGGCAGAACAGGATAGATATCTCAGGACTTCCAGTGTCTCTAACACAATTTATTTCATGCCACATGGCTCCTGGGACACTAGATGGCCTCAGACAGATTCCTATGAGATTTTCCTGTATTCCTTTCTTCAGAAATTTTAAAATTAGCAACATCCATTCCAATTCATAGAATCATAGAATCATTCTGTTTAAAAGAGACCATTAAGATCATCAAGTCCAACCATAACCTAAATCTAGCACTAAACCAGTATCCCTAAGAACCTCATCTATGCATCTTTTAAACCCCCCCAGGGATGGTCACTCCACCACTTCCCTGAGCAACCTGTTCCAGTGCTTTACAACCAATTTTTCTTAATATCCAATCTGAACCTTCCCTGGCACAACTTGAGGCCATTTCCTCTTGTCCTTTCACTTGCTACTTGAGAAAAGAGACCAACCCCCTCCATGCTACAACCTCCTTTAAGGTAGTTGTAGGCAGTGGTAAGATCTCCCCTTAGCCTCCTTTTCTCCAGGCTGAACAGTTCCAGTTCCCCCAGCTGCTCCTCATCAGATTTGTGCTCCAGACCCTTCACCAGCTTTGTTGCTGTTCTCCGCACTCTCTCCAGCACCTCAGTGTCTTTCTTGTAGTGAGGGGTACAAAACTGAACACAGTATTCAAGATGGGGCCTCACCAGAGCCAAGTACAGTGGGGGAAAGATCACTGCCCTAGTCCTGCTGGCCACACTCTTTCAGACGCACACCAGGATGCTGTTGGCCTTTTTGGCCACCTGGGCACACTGCTGGCTCATGTTAAGTCAGCTGTTGATCAAAATTTCCCCATCCTTTTCCACCAAGCCACTTTCAAGCCACTCTTCCCTGAGCCTGTAGCGCTGCCTGGGGTTCCTCTGACTCAAGTGCAGGACCCCACACTTGGCCTTGTTAGACTTCATACAATTGGCCTCAGCCCATTTATCCAGCTAAATTCAGAAAGCAGAGATTTGTTTTGGTTTGATTTGATGTGTTTGTTCGTTGTTCTTTACATTATTTTTATAAGTCAGAGCTACAGAAGAACCCTCATTATAGCATTTTTTTTTCCAGCTTAGATGTTACTAGGACAATATTAGAGAAAGAGTTATGTTGCACTGTTACACTACACAGTAGATACTCTATGAATATTTACAACAGTGGAATTTGGATCACTGCTAACACAGTAAATTGTACAGCAATATATATCTGTTCATTCATGCTGGGGAGACAAAGATGCATGAAGACATTGAAAATTCCTCTCCGTTTTCAAAAGAAACATTTCCTTCTAGCAGCGGAAGTTATATGAAGACCTGGAAAGAGATTTCTTGCAAAACACAGCACTGCAGAGAAGCACTCATTATTTAAAACTCTGACACGACTTCCAAAAATACTCATTTTAAATAAATGCGATTTAACTAGATTAACCTAGATTTAAGCAGAGTATAAATGTATATACAGTTAGCCAGGGTAGAGCTTTCAGTTAGACATCTGTCATGAGAACTTCTCTGGATATAAGTAATTGTTTGATCCTTCTAAAGATATGTTGCCAAACAGTCATTGTTAAAATGTCAGCAACATTTTTGCCAAATGTGGGGGAAGTCAGGAATGTGGCCTTTAGACTACAGTAATTTGTCTTCTCCAAAACATCTGTAAATGAACCAAAATTAATATTTGATTACAAACTGGAAGGTGATGAAACTCTCCAACATATCTTAGATTCAAAGAGAATTTATAGCTATTCATTACACATAATCTTGTGTACTCTGCTCTGAATGAGAGAAAAAACAATCCATTAAATTAGAAATGCTATCAAATGACCAGAACAACTTGCTTCATGTTTAGCCATGATTTGCTTGATCTTTACTTCCTCTCTTTCCAAAACAGTAATTAACTAGTGTTTGTGCGAAACAGAAAGGGGAAAAATAAATTAACATTAGAATTAAAGGGAATAATCAGATTCCAGAAAACATGAAACTGTCTAGACTCTGCTTAATTTGGTAGTTTAGATATGTAACTAACCTTAAAGTTTTTACATTCTAAGAAAGAAATTCTGCCAATATTCTGAATAAAATAAAATAATATAATATAAAATAATATTCCCTACTGGAAATGTCTACCAATATCATGCTTCTCTGCATCTGGTCTGCTAGTTGTTAGTCAGAAATTAGAGTATGTAGTCTCACAGATACAAGCAATGAAATAACATGCAGTACATGACGACTTTATTTCAGACAGGTTAGCCAATATTTGCATGATCAGGTCTGTCTGCTGGCTTTAATATTAATTGAATTGAGTTAGTCACTAGTCTTGACTATATATTAGAAAAGGCACTTGAGTAAGCAGCAGAAAAATAGCACTATTTTGTCTTCAGTTCTCCTGTTAAACTTGCATATGTATTAATTGTAGTTTAAAGCTGAGTATTTTCGAATTACTTTTCTGTTATTTGCTTTAATAGTGATACCATGAAGTACCATGAGCAAATGAAATCTATGTGTGTGAAACACACTTTGTGCTCTCTCCTAAGAGCCATGTTATCACTAATGATTAAACTTATTGAGAATATAACTGCAGATATACTTATGATACAATATGTATATGCACAGATATGTAAGTTCATGATAGTCACAGAATCACAGGATGGTTGGGGTTGGAAGGGACCTCTGGAGATCATCTAGTTTAACCCACCTGCTAAAGCAGGTTCACCTAGAGTAGATCACACAGGAATGCATCCAGGCAGGTTTTGAATGTCTCCAGAGAAGGAGACTCCACAGCCTCTCTGGGCAGCCTGTTCCAGTGCTCTGGCACCCTCAAAGTAAAGAAGTTTCTGCTCATGTTTAGATGGAACCTCCCATGCTTTAGTCTATGCCTGTTGCCCCTCAGCCTATCATTGGGCACCACTGAAAAGAGTCTGGTCCCATTCTCTTGACACCCACCCCTGAGACATTTATAAACATTGATAAGATCCCCTCTCAGCCTCCTCTTCTCCAGGCTGAACAGACCCAGCTCCCTCAGTCTTTCCTCATAGGAAAGTTGTTCCAGGCCCCTAATCATCTTTGTAGCCTGATGCTAGACTCCCTCCAGTAATTTCTTGTCCTTCTTAAACCAGGGAGCCCAGAACTGGATGCAATATGCCAGATGTGGCCTCACTAGGGCAGAGTAGAGGGGGAGGAGAACCTCCCTCGACCTGCTGGTCACACTTTTCTTAATGCACCCCAGGATACAATTGGCCTTCTTGGCCACAAAGGCACATTGTTGACGCTTGGCCAACCTGTTGTTGACCAGAACTCCCAGGTTCTTCTCTGCAATGATGCTTTCCAGCAGGCCCACCCCTAATCTGCACTGGTACCTGGGGTTATTCCTCCCCAGGTGTAGGACCTACACTTGCCATTGTGATTTTTATCAGGTTTTTCTCTGCCCAGTCCTCCATACTGTCCATGTCTCGCTGAATGTCAGCACAACCTTCTGGTGTACCAGCCCTTCCTCTCAGTTTGGTATCATCAGCAAACTTGCTGAGGATGCACTCAGTCTCTTCATCCAGGTCACTGGTGAACAGGACAAACAAGATTGGACCTAACACTGACCTCTGGGGAACCCCACTAACTACAGGCCTCTAACCAGACTCTGCACCATTGATCACAACCCTCTCAGCTCTGCCATCCAGCCACTTCATGAACATCATGAGCTCATCCAACCCACAATTTCTGAGTTTACCCATGAGGATGTTGTGAGAGACAGTATCAAGGCTTTGCTGAAGTCAAGGTAGACAACATCCACTGCTTTCCTGTCATCTACTCAGCCAGTCATACCACCATATTATTCAATATATTCATTAACGATTTAAATGAGGGAATAGAGTGTACTGTCAGCAAGTTTGCTGATGACACTAAGCTGGGTGGAGTGGCTGACATGCCAGAAGGCTGTGCTGCCATCCAGTGGGACCTGGACAGGCTGGAGAGTTGGGCGGGGAATAACCTAATGAAATTTAACAAGGGAAAGTGGAGAGTCCTGCATCTGGGCAGGAACAGCCCCAGGTTCCAGTATAGGTTGGGAAATTACATATTAGAGAGCAGTGTAGAGGAAAGGGACCTGGGGGTCCTGGTGGACAACAGGATGACCATGAGCCAGCACTGTGCCCTTGTGGCCAGGAAGGCCAATGGCATCCTTGGGTGTATTACAAGGGGAGTGGTTAGTAGATCGAGAAAGGTCCTCCTTCCCCTCTACTCCGCCCTGGTGAGACCACATCTGGAATATTGTGTCCAGTTCTGGGCTCCTCAGTTCAAGAAGGACAGGGAACTGCTGGAGAGGGTCCAGCGTAGGGCAACAAAGATGATTAAGGGAGTGGAGCACCTCCCTTATGAAGAAAGGCTGAGGGAGCTGGGTCTCTTTAGTTTGGAGAAGAGGAGACTAAGGGGGGACCTTATTAATGTTTATAAATATATAAAGGGTGAGTGCCATGAGGACGGAGCCAGGCTCTTCTCGGTGGCAAACAATGATAGGACAAGGGGTAATGGGATCAAGCTGGAACACAAGAGGTTCCACTTAAATTTGAGAAGAAACTTCTTCTCAGTAAGGGTGACAGAGCACTGGAACAGGCTGCCCAGTGGGGTTGTGGAGTCTCCTTCTCTGGAGGCATTCAAAACCCGCCTGGACATGTTCCTGTGTGACCTCACCTAGGCGTTCCTGCTCCAGCAGGGGGATTGGACTAGATGATCTTTTGAGGTCCCTTCCAGTCCCAAACATACTGTGATACTGTGATAGAAGGCTATCACGTTGGTCAAACATGATGTCCTCTTGGTGAACCCATGGTAACTATTCCTGATAACCTTCTTTTCCTCCACATGCTTGGAAATGATATCCAGGATAAGATGTTCCATTACCTTTCCAGGGATGGAGGTGAGGCTGACTGGTCTGTAGTTTCCTGGGTCATCCTTCACTACAATCAAACTAATTTGAAAACTTCCTTTTAGGCTTCAACTTGACTAGTTGAATATATATTATTGTAAGTATGCATAGTGTATATTGAGTTTGGAAATACGTTAGCACATTGTCCTATGAACTGTCACCATAACTTAGAGCAAAGATTATATCTTGCAGTATGGATAGGATGCCTCCCATTCTTCTGTCATTATGTACAGAGCTAACAACATCAACATCAGTCAGGAAATATTCACATGTCTAGTCTCCTTTGCTCTTTATTCAGCTGACCACTGAAGGAAGTTTAACACTCCTCTGGGAACTTCCTTCCAGCTCTGTTCCCCATGCAGAGCTTAGGAAGGTCTGGCCCATATTGGGTCAGGTTTCTAATATTTCAAAAATCTGCAGGAGACTGTTTCAGTTGCAGTAGATTCCTTATTTGAAGAATAAGTTCCCCTGGACTACAAGTCAGAAGAATATATATACTCGGCTTTTGGATAGAAGGCTAACTAGCCAGCCTATTAAAAACCAATCCAAAGCAAAGCAAAACAAAACACAAACAACAAAACAAACCAAAATGAACCAACAGAAAAGCCAACAACAACAAAACCCCCAAACAAAAAAAACTAGAAAATGAATGCAACGCTGCAAATGGCAGTAAGGGCAAATACCAACTTTCAAGCCTGCAATGAGACTTTTACAACTTTAAAACATTTTTGTTCCAGAGGAAACATTAATTTAATCTCAATTGAATTTACTTTGCAAGGACATTACTGCTTGTTCTCTGCTACCTGCTGTTTCATTGTATGTCCACAGGGAAGCTTTCAGTATTCATTTTCATTTCAGTACATGGGTGTCATTTTTTGTTAACTATGAAACAGACTGTTCCAAGTTTCTGTGACACAGTAATTTGTCCCACCAAGTGGTTTCCATATCTTTGCATAAAAAGTAATTGGTATGACAGAAGACGGTATTCTAGCTCACTACATATTTTGGTTTTGACACTTACTTTTCAAACCCCGGCAGTACCAATTTTGTTTCCCATATTGAAAAAAACCCACCAAACTGTTTTTCACCTGTTTTTCACCTGTTACCAGTAATTCTAGCAGAGAAAAAATAAAAGGTAAATACAGCAAAATAAAGATTAATTACCACACAGATGCTATGTGGGAAGAATGTGAAGTGGTTGGGGCTGTGCCCAACACTGGTCTCCCAGCTGCTGCTCAGTCAACAGGGCTGCAGCAGCAGCTGTAATGCCCTCTCCAGTGGGCTCTGATAGCTCACATTAATTGAGTCTCTCTGGGTTTATTCATCTTACATTTTTGTCTGAACAGGTAGTTCAGCTTTGCCAAGGGGATTCTAACATAGCCTCCAATCTCATGGAAGACGTGAGCTTGGGCCTAGATTTGGCTTAGGACAAAATTTTGCTTGGGTCTCTGTCTATCCTTGGCAGGCAACATGACTGTGTGATTATACGATCTTGCTCATCAGCCATGTTTTCAGCAAACAGGTGTGAGCCAAAAGAATGTCGATGTTTACATTTTATCGAGGAGGGGTGGAGAGGAGGGGATTAGGCACTGAAGCTTATAGTCACATTGGCACCCTGCTTCATAAATCCAGAGGACTCTGGAAGTTCATACACACCTGCTCTAGCACATCTTCAGGATCAACTAGTTATTTCCCTAGTCAGACTCATGGTTGAAACTACATGTCCTGTTTCTAGATGCTAGACGATTCAAATCCTGTATGTAGGCAGTCAGTGTCCAGCCTTGGGAATGGGAATTCATCTGAATGAGAGTAAGGGCTTAATTTACCTCATCTTAAAGCAGATGTCAAAAATATGGCAGACGAACCACTCTACAAATGTTCACTTTCAGGTGACTGTCTCAGATATAGCCCTCTTCAGTATAGAAGTAAACGGCGAGAAATGAATATGATGAAACTCGCCTTGAGGGTCCCTTTTCCATCCCCTGAACCGGGATCAAAACCAAGAAGGTTAATGTTTTGTTGTTTGTTTTTTTGTTTTTTTTTTAAGTTGGCCAAATAGAAAAACTATTGTTTCAGTGAAATACAGTGAACAATTGTCAAAGAGTATGGAATTATTTGTCTGACTTTATTCTTTAAACTCAAATAACAACTAATAGAAAGGAGTAGCTGTGTAGGAGTCCAGGATATGACCATATCATTCTGAACATAGCATATTCAGCAATTCTTCTAAAGACATCTGTGGTGTAATTACACAGAGGTAAAGTTATGCAACTGAAGTAATATGAATTTATTTCAAGATACATTTCATTATGTGCAGCTTTAATAACCTTTCCTGAAATATCACACGATGTATTTTTTATCCCTGGAAGTCTGAAAACTCAGCAGACTGCTTAGTCTTTTCAAAGACTGTGGACAGCCCCACCAAAAACAAATGAGTATTGACCAAATACTCATTTAATGTTAAAGGCTTGAGATCTACATCACATTTTTATTTTTTTTTTAATTGTAATTATAGAGAAATAAAATAATTGGATATTTCCTCTCATATAACCTTGAAGTTTAATCATATCTTGTTTGTGACTGATTGTTAATTAAAACAGTACTAAAATGTTTCTATTTACCAGATATTTACTTGGATCACAATTGAAAATGAATATGGTCATTTTGACCTGGACTGTTCACATCTCAGTGAACAACCACCTGGGCTTGATTGGCAGTTTGAGGTTATGAGAAAGCTGGAGCTGCCAAGGTGGTGTGGGCCAAAACATAGGCAGATCTGTGTGAAGTTTTAACACAGTGTCTAGTTGCATTTCTCTGGATTTGAGCCAGTACTAATAACTGTCTATATTTTCAGAAATGCTAGATTCATGCATGGATTCACAAACTCTATTTGTTTATTTCACAGGGACAATGGCTGAAAGAGAGTTTTCTCAGTTTCATTTCAGTTGGATCAGAGCAGTTAATATTTTCATTTTTCAGCTCTTCTTTAGTCAAGAATTTCAGCTTCTTGTTGTGAGTTTTAATATCCTTTTTTTTTTTTTTAAATTAAAATAACCCAGTTACATTTCTCTTTGGAAATGCATGAGCAGCCCTGGGAAATCAAGGTCCAGGACTTTTATTTGAATGAAGCAAAGCAGAGAGATGATCCCAGGATTCCTGCATTACAGGCAAGCAGTGTGTTTGTAATATCAATAGAAGACAGTGGGAAGAAAGCCTTATCATGCTAACTTACATTTTTAGTGTCATTCACATATACACCTATGAAGTCAGACACACGCATTTATCTTCTTGAGTGCAATTTCCATCTTGACATGATTATTTTCTCCAGGCCAGCTTTACGAGAACCTTGTATGCAGTGAAATGCCGTTCATTATTAATGATACTTAGTTATAGTTGACTACCTTGATAAATCCTTGAAATAGAGACAGTTTCATAATTTTATTCCTGTTACATATAATTCATACCAATACCGTAATAATATTATTTAAATACAATCAGCTGTTCATTTCACAATGAACATTCAGTGTTTTGCTTGGCTTCAAAACTTTTAAGGTAAACAGAATTATTATTTGTATTATTATAGCCTTTTCAATGGAGTACACAAAACAAGAATGTTCATAACATCCTGTTTTCACATATTCAGAACTCTGCAAAATACTTACAACACAACCTAAGGTCCAACACTAAGTTTCTTTCCTAATATGGTTTTCTTGGAAACAAATGAAGGTTGAAGACCTGAGCATATTACTTCAATTTATTCTCCCCAAACAAATATAGTTAAAAAAACAGGCAATTCCATGAAGAGCAGAATTCATGAGGCCTGATTTCCTGTTGATTTCTCCTTTTGTCTCTCAGGATTTGCCCAAAAGAAATATGGGTTGGAGAGCCAATCCTGTCTCCACTTATTTTATATGCACTCCAAAAGAAAGGAAAAAAAAAAAAATCATGTCAGGTAAGAAATTGTTTCATATCTAATTAGATGCAAAGTCCAGTTGAAATGTTTTCCATTTGTGTGGCATTCATAACACTCTTCCTTTTATGTATTCTCTAGAGCTTAAGAAAAAGTCTGATCATGCTGCAGCCTGTCTATCAGTAGAAGTTTTCATTCATGCAGTCTCCTTGATCTGAATGCCTGCTTGCACTGAACAAATGGAGGCAGGACACAGCCTGCCAAATTTATATTCTTTTAATTCTTCTGAATTTTAGTTACTGGAGGAGCTATTGATGTTCCAACATCAAGGCTCTAAGTGACATTTTAGACACATTGAGATGACAACCTCAAATGGTGCTCCAGAAGGACATGTCTCCTGTAGGTCCTGTGTTATACCAGCCAGCTTTGCAGGAAGTTTCAGATATCCTGCAGAAAGATGACATTAGATGCCTCAGTTAGGCAGCTGAATCATTCTCTTAGGGAAACAGCATTCCTAGAGTAAATGTTTAGGTGCATTCTAAGGCCAGAGGAATTACATACCTAGAAGAAGGCTGGTATTCCTGAAGCCCAGGGATGTATCCTTTCCAGACACCATTTCCCTCTGGAAGTCTTTAAAAGGTAATTATGTCCTCTCTTCACTGACAACCTGGAAAATTTAGCCATTTCTTTGGGAGGTTTGTTTAACTTTTTGCCTAAAATTTTTTGGGCAAATGAAAAATGTCATCCCTTAATATATTGTATATCCCCAGTATATGAGACCTTTTCCTCTGTATAATTTGATTAATGGTTTCCCATCAGGTTTAGGAACAGACAAACAGTCCTGCATGAACATACACATGCATGGATACTCACACAAAACTTAATTATAAAAGCTTAGCATTCTTTGGGGAAAAAGGTTAAGTTTATTACAGCTATGAAAGCTACCTTTTGAGCTTTAAAAATACATAACCTTTTACATACAAAGCAGGAGAAAACATCAACAAAACAGCAATCTTAAAGACCAGAAATGGAGTGCAGAGTGAGTGAACTGTATTTATTAAAATAAAATAATTTGTGTCCAAGCTGTTTGAAATGTTTGTTAAGAATTATAAAAAAGGAAAGGATAGTAGATATTTACTTTTGAGTTAATTATGTGTTATTTTGACAGGGAAAAAATAATTACTTCTGTTCTTTGATTCCAGCAAAATAAAACAACTGTCCCCATTTATTTCTGACATCATCAGAGCCACAACTAGTTTTATATAACTTTGTGTTTGTTTATAATTCCTGCCAAAAACACAGAAAAAGATTTAAGCCAAACTACAGCACCCAATTAAAATACATACACAATGGACCTTACTTGAACCCAGTTTGCATTTGGCCCATGTATAGCTATGCAGATGTCACTGCAATTCTTTTCAACTGGTAACCAAATGCTGTGCCTCTGTTCCTTAACACCTGAGAATCTGTTCCATGCTTGGACAAGCCACCCCTACTTAAATAATTAATCAAGCTGGGTAAAACTTGGGAAGTCCCATGGTGCTGTGGTGGCCATAGCAAGCCCTGTGTGAAGCCTGAATCATGCCATCCAAGAAAATTTCTGGGATCTCATACAGGACTCAGAGGATCACCGCCCTTATGTGAGTAGCTGTGAGAAAAGCAAACGCCATCGAGGGGCGTGTCAGGGAGTGGGGGGAAGAAGAAAGTCATGGAAGAAAGGGAGAAGGAGAAGAATATAAAGGTCTTCACCCTAAGGAACAGGCTGTGGACAGTTGTGGGCGTAGTGTTGACTGAAATGATGCTTCTAATTATCTCAAGTTTTTTAAAGTGATGCTGTTTTTTTTTGTAAATAAACAAAGCTGCAGCCACTGTTTCTCTCATCAGTGTTTTCCTCCTGACTGCAATGGCCAGAAAAATTTTGACTGAGCAAAAGGAGGAGACAGTAACAATATAAACTTTATACTTTTTACCCTTGATATCAACTCCATCGATATAGTTAAGAATTCATCATTTATTGTTAGGTACTACTAACGTTGTTTTTTCTTGAATCCCTTCTTAAATGGTATAGAAAACATACACAATTGCTTCTTCTGTAATGTAGCATGGAGGTGAGCACAGAAAAACTGAAGCAAGCTGTTTGAAACAGCTCTAGTGTTCTGTGAGGTATCATGTAAACTTTAAAAAAGGAGATGTTTAATCTCTAAACTTCGGAGAAAGCTTGGGTCTTTGGCACTTCCTTTTGTTTTCTCAGATGGCTTTCTATGACAGGGATGTGTTAACCTGCCAGTTACCAGTCTATCTACTCAGAAGAGTCTTAAGAAGCAGATTCTGAAAGAAATTGCATTTTCCATGGGAAAAATGCTGGTTTTTACATGCATTTTACCAGGTAATCAGCAGATGTAAATCTGTAAATTGCTAAAATTAATTTCCATCTGAAATTAAGTTTAATCAACTTATTGACAAATAGAGGTAGAGGGTGATCTACTAGAGTTAAAATTAGCTCAACATGCCATGACATAGAATCATAGAATCTTTTTGGTTAGAAAAGACCTTTAAGATCATTGAGTGCAAACATATGAAATACTTAGAAGTGATTTATGTATAAATACCACAAACAATGACATCAGTAGCAGTTGCTTTGGTAGATCATCCTTAAAAATTTTCAATTAGTTTCAGACAGACTTTACAAAGCCTTACATAAAAAAGAAGAAACAAGTCCTAGGAAACTGGTATATTGGAGGACAAAGGTCTATGAGCAAAGGAAATTAAGCATTGCCAAGATAAAAATAATAATTCTGAGCAAAGAGATATCAATAGGATGAGAAAAACATTGGCCAGTGAAGAGGTTTAGAATACATGAAGTGTATTAACTGGACACAGAAAGAAACAAATACTGCAAAAGTAAAAAGCACCATTACATATACATCTGCTGGCCAGCTGTACTGAGTAAATCTGGGCAACTGTTTTGGTGGGCTGATCTGCAGGACCTCACTGAAATTTTCATCTGACATCCACAGTATTGTTGTGGGTCTCCATAACAGCACTGTGCTCAAATAATAACCTCGTTATAGGACAACCAGCGTGTGCAAACAGGATATACAATGTATTTCTTACAAAGACCATTTTGAGTCAGACATTTCAGCCTTGAGCCTTAGCTGTGTTGTTGCAGTCAGTGTTAGGGAAGGGAGTAACTCTGTTTTCAGGGTGAGAACCCTCAGTGATGTATTTCCTGATTTTTCTTAATAGGTTCTATAGTTTTTCCTCTGATTTTATATTGGTATTAACTGTTTATAGAACTTTGACAGGGTGGGAAGAATAATTGCTTCTCCAAAGAAAAGGATGGAGGTTAGCAGAAAGGCTGAGAGCATAACAATGGCACATCTACACAGTGGACAGCCCAATAATGAGGTAGTTTTAGTGTTATGACCACACCATGCAGATTAGAGGACAATAAGGGGAATACTAAGTAAGTTCACTGATGACACAAACTTGGGAGGAGCTGTTGACACTCCTGCAGAGAGGCCCTGCAGAGGGATCTGGACAAATTGGAGAACTGGGCAATAACCAGCTGCATGAAGTTCAACAAGGGCAAGTGCTGGATTTTGCACCTGAGACATGGCAACCCTGGCTGTACATACAGCTGGAAAGAAGCTCTGCAGAGAGGATCTGGGATTTCTGGTTGATGGCAAGTTGAACATGAGCCAACAGTGTGCCCTGGCAGCCAACCATGTCCTGGAGTATATGAAGCACATCATTGCAGACCGGGTGTGGGAGGTGATTGTCCCACTCCACTCCACACTGGTGCAGCCTCAACTGGAGCACTGTGTGCACTTCTGAGTATAAAAAAGATATAAAACAACTAGAGAGTGTCCAGAAGAGGGCTACAAAGCTGGTGAAGGGTTTGGACAGCAAGCCGTACGAGGAGTGGCTAAAGTCACTTGGTTTGTTCAGCCTGGAGAAGAGGAGGCTAAGAGGAGACTTCATGGTGGTCTACAGCTTCCTCACAAGTGAAGGAGGAAGGGTAGACGCTGACATACTTCTCTTTGGTGAGCAATGACAGAACTTGAGGGAATGGCAGAAAGATGTGCCAGGGGAGGTTTAGGTTGGACAGCAGGAAAAGGTTCTTCACCCAGAGGGTGGTGGAGCACTGGAACAGGCTCCCCAGAGAGGTAGTCATGGCCCCTGTCCTGGTTTTGTTAAAAACAAGTTTATCTTTTAGTGAATTTGCCTGTCAGCTAAAACCTTCATATTAACTGCATTTTCCTGGAGAACCAGATACATGTTTTGGTAAACATAGCAATGGAATGCAAAGTTATTGATAAGCACGGATGGACATCTCGCTAGAGGGGCAATGAGAAACAGCTGACCAAGAAACTGACCAACTGTGTATAACATTCCATTCACGTGAATACTTCATATAAAAGTGGGAGATCACGAGGATCTCATCCCTTTTTTTCCCTTTTTCCCTTTTCCTTATGGCCGACATTAGGAGAGGACCTTGCTAGTTGTCCCTGCGAACTGAGGCCTAGTGACAGACTGAATCCAGCTCCGGTTGGCTGCAGAGTCCAATCCAGGACTTTGGGTGCTGGCTCTTCAGTTGCTGAGACTTTCAAGATTGGTTTTGTATATTTTGTATTATTTTCTCTATTCTTATTAGTAGCATTAGTAAAACATTGTTAATTTTTCCAACTCTCTTCTCTCTGTCCTTCTTTCCCTCCCGATCACCTGTCCTGAGTGGGAAGGGGGGAGAGGGAGGGGCAAAAGGGTGAAGTGGGGGGAGAGGAGGTTAACAATACATCTGCCACAATTTTATTGTCACACCACAATCAAAACCCTTGACAGCCCCAAACCTGGCAGTATTGAAGAAGAGATCAGGCACTGCCCACAGACACATTTTTATGAACTTTGGAGTTATCATATGCAGGGACAGGAGTTGGACGCAACGATCCTTGTGGGTCTCTTCCAACTCAGGACATTCTATGATTCTCTCATTCCAATAAAGCCATTTTGCAGTCCTATCAGCAGAGCTTGGTGCACCATATAGAGATCTAGGACAGCTGAATATCTACTAGTCTAGTCACAACAATAGCCCAAAGTCCTGATCACACATCAGAGTCTAGTGCACTCACCATTGACCTTGCTATACATGTGCTACAGAGTCTGTCCAGGAATCTTCCGCTTTGCATACTCTATGAAGAGTAAAACTGACTCAACCCCATCACACAAGATTCGCTGCACTCATGTCAGCTCAGATCAGGCACGTGCCCATTTTTCTGCTCTACAGACAGAACCAGAGAATCACCAGCTGCACGCTTTTGTGTGGGACAGTGTCATCATGAGGCTGTGCAGCCTCCCTCCTTCACAGTTCGGAGACTGGGACTGTACCAGTTACTGCCTGTGTCAGCTGTGGTCTTTACCTCTTACCATGACTTGATAAGCTCGGCAGCATGCCAGGGTGTCACAACCACATGGCCTCTAATCAAGGAATAAGTTCCTTTACAGCTATACACTATTTTTGCTGAGCAGCACAGACTTCAAAATGTTATCTATCTGCCTCTGCTGCTGGCCAGATGTCGGAAACAAACTGGGATGATTATCTCAGTGTGCTGATCTGTAGGACATCAGTGTGACTAAAACTGACACTCATGCATCCATAGAAAAAGTAGAAAACAACTGACCGAAAAAACTGTATAAGAAGTCCAAGGGAATCTACAGTGGAATCCTCTTTTACTTTGATTTAGTAATCCAAATTTAAAATATGCATATATATGTAAGGGTTTCAAAGAACCACTCCCTGCAAAATGGGCATCTGTGTGAATTAGCATTGTACTCTACATTGTGCAAAATTTTAAAATTGTTATTTCATCATTAAAATGGCAAATAATGAACTGGGAAAACTAAGAAATGTAAAATTTGGAAATCACATATATGAAAGCAAACAGAAACAAGACTTTTAAACAATACATTTTATTTTTAACTGGAGCCTTAAATAGTGTCACGAATTTGTGTACAGTTTGAAGCTCAAAAATACAAGAAACAAACACTGTGCTAGTACTATAATGCATACAATTTTTGGTGTGGAACACTGGAAAAACAAATCTGAAATTATGCAGTGGTATATGAGAAAGAATAGAGCTGAATTCATCAATAATATCATTCTGGAGGCTCATTTCTCCTGCCAAGGCTTTTAGTTTCTCTCACTAATATGTATGTCAGGTTCCTGAGTTTTCCCTATTCTTTCTGCTTATTTTGCTTAACTGTGTTGTTGCTCTTCTTCAGGGCCACCTGACCTCATTAACTACTGTTTTCTGTCTCATAAATCACTTGCAAGAAGAAGAGGGTGAACTGTCTCTGATCTAGTTATTGTTGGCAATCTTTCAGAAACAAAAACCATCTATCTTTATTTTCAGAAATGGCATCATTGCATTCAGCTACCTAAATCTCCACTTCCCTCCCCTCAAAGAAAACAAACATTGACAAGAACAAGAAATAAGAGATGAATTCCATTGAAAATTAAAATTGAATTCAAGTAGGGAATACCTATATGTGTACATATATATATATATATATATATATATATATATATATTTTTTTTTTTTTTTTTACAGGAGCAGCTATTTACTGGCTACCTTACACATAAAATTCTAGTTAGATGCCTACAAAAAATAACACAGGGGCTGATCTTTAGTCACACCACAATTAAGCTGATACTGATCTAAGGCTACAGTTCTACTTGTCTTACAGATCCTTATGCAGAACCTGTGCTCACCTGTCTTACAGTTGTGATTCAACAAGCTTTTAGGTTAAGGAAGATAGGAAATCACAGCTTATTTGACCTGAACAGCTGCTATTGTGGGTAAAGATTGCTTGGCTTAAACACTAAGCAGACATGATGATGAAGTCTGATCCAGCAGATGCTCTGGGGTAGTATTTGTTTGCCAAAACATGAACAAAGGTAAGACAATACAAACAGCGTTGTGAAGTATTGGAGTGTTTATTTGAACATGGGATTATCTAGACACTTTCAAGTAATGGTAAAATCAAGTCTAATTGCATCGAAGTAAAACTGGAGAGGGGTGGGGATGTGGTAGCAGAGATTTTTGGCAAAACAGAGGTCAGGTTTAATAAGACAGAGCTGCTGGAGTGCTCCTGTGTAACATCTCAGCAAAAAGCCAAGATTCAACCTATTCAGCTGTTACTAAAAAAGACAGTTCTTGTGGGCTCAGATGAAAATTGCTAACTGCTTTTCCCTTGTAGTAATACCATTCAATAGATGATTCCCAGGTTACTGGAGAGTCATTGTGCCCAGATGGCTTTTAAAGCAGGTGTGACAATGTGTGCTGTAATTTGTAGGAATAAGGTCAGACAAGATTACAGACAAGTCTACTGTCTGCCTCCACCAACACATAGGGTTGTGATGCCCCAGGGAATGGAAACAAACCCTAATAGTGTAGACACAGCAGCCAAAACATAAAAAATAAAGAAAAATATATATTTTTTTCTGCTATAGGTTTTGCTTTAGCTTAAAGAAAGGGTAAAAGCTATACTGGCAAAAAGGACATTTTACTGGTATAACTCCTGGGCTCCATTCCAACGTAGCTCCATTGGCAAAATATATCACTCAACTAACAGACTGATGTGAGCCAGTAAATATTCTAAGTCTAGACCGGTGCTTAGTATTCGATTCCAAATCCAATATGGGGAGATGTTATGTGTTCATATTAAAACCCTAATTGACTATGACTAAGTAATGATAATTATAAACTTAAGGTAGCTAGCCAGCATGAAAACCATACTTATTGTTGTGCATTCTGATATCATCTCAGTACAGCCAGGAAAAATGCCTGTGATATGTCTTCTTTGTGAAAGCTACTTGTAAATTAGTTTTTTTAAAAATGAACTGGAAGATGAAGGCTACTGAAATAGCCCCAAAACAAAAAAATCAGAACCTGATCAGCCTTTCTTGACCTGTCACTTAAGAAACACACAATAGGAATGCTGATGCATTGATTAACCATATGTGCAAAAGGTTAATGGTGGGATGAATAGACAGCAGATAATAAAGTTAGTTGTTTCATCACACGTCTCTGCAGAACAGGGACTTCTGCCAGCAGCTGAGAGTTTTGCCCTTCAAGCCTGTTTAACCTCATAGAGTGAAAATCTCTCCATGCTGTCTGAGCTTTACAGGTTTAAAATTACTGTGCTCCTCCAGATGTAACTTTCCCTTCTCCCCACTCAACAAAGGCAGATAGTGTAAGGACTGGATCACTCTTCCCTCTCATAAATTCCACAGAAAGAGACAAGGGAAAAGGAAAATTCCATGAGTTTCTTTTCTTCAAACTTTCTACAAATTTTTCTTTCCCTGTGGAATAACAGGAGATAAAGAATGGATCCAAAAAGAGAACCAAAACAGGTCAACAAGGTCCGTTTTCTTTAAGAAAGGAAAAAGACTAAGACATTTCCTAAAAACTGTTAACAGAGTTCAGAAAGATAATTTAACACTGCCATTTTAGTCCATGTTAGAGAAAGAGAGCCACAAACATGCACTTTAGAAAATGCGTGCACCAAAGGAAATCAGATATAATTTTGAAAACAGGGAAAATTTATTAAACAAAATATAATACTAAGAGGAGAAACTGCTGCCAGTGCTCTAAACAATTTACAACCGTATTTAGGCAAGGATTTGGAGGGAAAGTAGCCTATTCTGACATGGTGGTTAGAAGACAACTGTTAAAAGGTAAGACTGAGATAAGAGGTAAGACTGACATAAGGCTCAAAATATTTGTTCATCTTTTGCTTAAGGTATCTTGTTATCCTTCATAAAATGAGTTGCTATTGCCTTAAAACTAATTCAGAATTCTTTCAGTGTTACTATGCTTAATCTGGTAAATATTGTGCATATTTTCTAAACTCAAGATTGCTCAGCTGATAAAAGCAATATGTTGTACATATACAAGAGAAATATCAAATTCACTCAATTAAAATCTGATTATGAACACAGTTTTAACAGTGATTTAGATGTTAAAATGAGACAAAGATAAATTTTGGAGGCTACTTTAACATTTGCTCATGAAAAATACTGATACCATGGAGATTTTTAACTTTACTGACACAGGCATAATACTTTCAATAGCTGGAAATTGAAGCTAGACAAATAGCACTAGAATTTAGAATTCATGCCCCTAGCTAGCCAGGTAGTTGCACAGAGTAAAAGGCTTGACAAATAGCCTGGTACTGACCACTCAGATGCTTGTGCCTAGGACCTCACTTTGGGTTTAATAAATGTGCTAGTGGAGACAGATTAATAAGTTTTCATGTTTCAGTGTCTTCCTTTGAGAAACACAGGTGTCTGCATGGTTCTGGACATTTTTACATCATTTCCCACTCTACTTTTGAGCAATTTTGGTAAGTTAATTCTCAGGCTTCAGAGCATCAGATGATTACTTGCAAACATCATGAAGAATTTTTTTATCTCAATTTGATAACATCTATTTTAAAATTTATTTGGGTGATTATTTTTGTTTGCTGGTTTGTTTTCTCCTCTAAAATATTTGACATCACTCAAAGGTTACAGTTTTAAACGGATTAAAACAACAACAAACAACGAAACAACAAAAAAACCCCCCAAATGTTAAATAATATTAGTTATAGAACAAAATGATAATATGATCTAGGAATCCCTAAGTCTTGAGTCCATTAGTTCTTTATTTTATTACTCTGAAATAGGTGTTTCAAAATGTGAGATCTAATTTATAGAAAGGCTGTGACATCAAGTATTACGTACACCTGAGAAACAACAGCAAGAGCAATAACAGTATTTACAATAGAATAGAAACTGTATGGCAGCTATTAGATTGATTGATTTTTATCTTTTATCTTCCCACTACATTGTTTTGTGAAGTATTTCTACACTTTTTTTAAAAGAACATAAAAGCTATTTACAAAAAAAAATATATTCATCTTTGCTTTTGTAGGCATGTGTGCCTGTTTACATGTACAATATATAACGGTAGGTATCTGTGGGAGAACTGTGGGAGAATACATATGATCTTTCTCTGCTGTGACACATTTACATCCTTTTCTGAGGCACAGTATGTTGTAGTACATGACTGTTCATGTCAGAGTCTGACTTGGCACTCCAAAGATGAAAACCCTTCAT
This sequence comes from Columba livia, assembly GCF_036013475.1. Classification (NCBI taxonomy): domain Eukaryota; kingdom Metazoa; phylum Chordata; class Aves; order Columbiformes; family Columbidae; genus Columba; species Columba livia. The sequence continues at coordinate 116,655,518 of NC_088602.1, forward strand.
TTCTTTTCAGAAATACACATATATAGAGGGCTAGAAATATTTTTTTTCCTTCAGTCAGGTAACAATGAGAACTCATCTTTCTAAAAAGATGGTTAAATCCATGTCTCATCCAGTCCTAAACCTTCTTTCTGAGGGTTTGCCTATGTCATACAGGAGCCAAAATGAACAGTAATATAACAGATAGGTCAAAGTAAATTGTTTCTATAGTAGCATCTGGAATATTTTCTCATTCTTCAGCTTGTATCAAAGTAAATAAAAGTATGAATCACAAATGAGGTAGTCACTTAAATCACTTTACTTTGTAGACAGTCCTAGGATTAATGGCAATGGATGATGCTGATACAGGTCCGATAGACAGGAGGCTGAGACAACAGCTAAGTTTGCCAGAAGACCTACCGAAGAGACCCTCTTGAAGTTCAACTGAAAGTGAACAAATGAAGCCATTCGCTAATATTCATCAGAGTCCAACAGACATGTCATATATTATATAACTGGTTTTGATTTTACAGAAAATGTTCATTTGAAAGAGAAGGAACAGCATGGATTTGTCAACAAGTGAAATTGCAGTTTCCACCAGAAAACTGAGCAAAGAACCGAGCAACCAAGCACATGTTGAATGTACCCCTTTAATAGCTCCAGGAAAAAGAGGGCACAAATCCAACAAGTTTCGATGAATTAATTTGTATTCACAACACTGTTCTAGTTACAAGTGTTTGTCCCCTATTCATTTGGCATCATCTCTATTCTTCCTTCTTTTCAATGTGCATTTGTTTCTCTAATTCTTTGCACAGTGTCAGACTAGTGAGAACCAGACACTTGCAGTGCATTTGGATAATGTAACAGAAACCCTTCCCTTTGCCAATGTCAACAATACAAAATGCTGACAGCATAATGCTCTTGTTTTGCTCAAATAAGCAAGGTGCTCAGTCCATTTCTTGCCAGTCCCTGTCCTCCTTGGACTGAGAACAACACAGCTCATGCTTCTGGCCTGTACCGCAAGGCCTTCTAAAGCTCTTAAACAGAGCTGCAGCAAAACCAGGGCCTTGCCTATTTTAATTTCTCTCTCCATTCATTTTTCTTCTTGCATATTCAATCAAAACCAACCCTGCCTGCCACATGGTCTATTTTCACTATAGTATCTTCAAACAAATTTCAAATTGTGTATAGTAAAGTACGAAATATATACATATAGTACTTCTGCTTTATATAGTAAAGTAAACAGCAATGTCTGGTTTTCTTTTATTCCATTGGGAGAAGCTTGTTGAAAAAGGATATTTTTTAGAAAAACAGCTCTTAAATTTAAGTCATTCACAGGCCACTGTCTTTAGCTCAGCACTCTTTCCATTGACATTTTCTAGTAAACATAACTTTAATAATTGATACGTGATGGAAAGAAGGCCTAATAACTTGCTAAGACTCGAGTACTTTCACATGTTGACTGGTGGGTAATAAATATAAATCTGACAAGGAACAGGACTGATGACCGTCAGCAGGAAAGTTGAGAAGCAAGAAAACTGAAGACTTAAGGAGAGGGATAGTAGAAGAAAAGAAAAGCCAAGTTAGTCTTGTGACACACATCAGTTAAAGCAGAAGAAAAGGGGTCTCAGGAGAAACTGGAGTGAAACAAACTTTCCTGTGGAAATCTCATGATGGTGTGATCTTTTTAATAAGACACTCGGTACCCCTGTGGTGTAGGCATAGTTTAGTTGGGAAACTTCCGCACCAAATTTAGTAACATTACAGATGCTAAAAATTAGGCACAAGAGCTAACCATGAGTATTGTTCTTACATAGTGTAGACTTGATTGGCATTGTAGCACTAAGAATCATCCTGTGCAACACTTATGAGGCATTCAAAGGCATAGCCACTTGGGGTTGAAGAAGAAGAGAAAATAATATTGCTTTCAGAGACTGCAGTTCACTGTAGTTTGTGGTTATGGTTCGCTTCTTGCTATAAGATGAGGTCTAAAGAACCTTTTAAAGAAACAAAGTGGAAAAAAATAAGGAAAACGGCAGAAGTAAGACACCTGCTGTAAATAACTTCAAATTAATTAATACAGCAAAAGCTGAGATAATAATCAAGAGCAAACTACCCTATCTGACTTGTTAGATAATTGAGTGGATTACTTTTCATAAAGGATAAAAAGAGATTTTTAAGCTTGAAGAGCCTGGAAAGAGAAGTTTGACTGAAGCAGATGTCAGCAGAAAGATGACGCACTGGCAAACATCCACAGAAAGGTGGATACCGAACAGGAAAAACCATTTCTTTCTTCCAGCATGGAGATAACTGGAGGAGAGTGGCTGGGGACCCCTTCAGTTTCCTTTATGTAGGCCTGTTCTCTGCTCTTCATTCTCTTTTCTAATGGTATTATTCTTTGTACTTTAAATGCCCTGTACCTCTCAGGAAAAATAGGCTTTGTATTTTTTGCAGTTGCCTTTATTTTGAAAAGGAGAACAAATAAAGCTCCAGAAGGAATACACCCTGTACAGGTGCCAAAGCCAGATTAGCATTTGCTCACTCACGCAGCCTGAGGGAGACAACAAGGCTCCAGTGCACGCTGCATCTTCCAGCTGTGACCAAGGGGCAAACAGCTGCCTCCGCCTGCAAACTTCAGGACAGGGCTTTCTCCTTCCTGAAACATGCTGCTCTGCTGTAAATGGCTGGTTCAAAAAAGGAAACACAGAAAGCCACTGGAATTAAGAAACCGATGCTTTTGAAAAGTTGTGTTTTTCAAATAATTTTTACACGAAACTTTTATTGCTTTTTTCTGATGTTTTCCAGCAAAGCTGTGTTTTAAACAAATGTTTTACATTGTTTATCACTTACAGTAATGACATGTTGTGCAACAATTTTGTTTAAAAAATGGCTAAAAGGTCGTGAAAAGTCTTTCCACAGAAAATGAAAAGATTATTTGGCATCACTGACTAATTTTCTTTATTAGGGGTAAGTGCTAGCTGGATTTTTGTATTTTCACTCAGATTGTTTAACCACACAGGGCTTTTGCCCCTTTCACAGCAAAGCCAGAAGATACAACACTTTAACAAATGACCTGGGATTTATGGATTTCAGGATGATTATTGCACCCTGAGACAATTCCCAGTTCCTGGGAAAAACTCAGTGCTGTGGAAAGTTATCATGTTTTGTGTCTTGCATATGTATTTCTATCACTGCTTCACCGAAGAGAAATGTTGTAATGAAAATAGTGTCCCTTGAGTTCAGTCATCCAGTGATTCAGTATAGCCACATTTAGACCAAAGAATCAAGGAAAAATTTATACAAGTTTGGTATTCAGAAGTTCCTCGTTCTATGGACAGGAAACAGGAATTTAGTACTGCCTGGAGCTGCAGCATGGTCTAATAGGTCTCTGTTCTGGATTCCGGCCCCAGGAAAAATGGAGGTGGCCTATGTTCTGCAAAGTATATTTATGGCCATCAAGCCAAGATACAAAGAAATTTCTCATTCATCAAAAACACAAATTATACCTATTAGTCTATATTCTGCTGTCTCTACAAATGGATGGCTACAAGAAGTTATTATCACTATTTAATGGAAAAAAAAAAAAAAAAAAAAGGAGCTGTTTTTCATTAGAACTCTGAAAGACATTTTTACTTCTTTTGACCACACTGATTTCTAAGCTAACCTAGGGCCATCTAGGAAGCTGTGGAAAATATTCTATCCCCCTGAAAAAGAAACATGTTTTTTTTTTCCAATCCCTTGTTACTGGCACACACCATAGTGTGCTCTCTGGAACATTCAGGTTTAGAACGTTATGATTCACTTAGCCCCAGAAGTTTTATGTGTACTGTGATGTGTTACAACATTTTGCAATGAGGAATTTCCACCAGGGCTGCAACCTTTCCAACATCTCTCCCTCAAGAGTCCAAATGACCTGTAGGCCTCGCATTACATGTCAGACAGCTCCTACAAACATTTTGTCTTCTCTTATTTCAGCACAACTTCTGTCAATTTATGTAGTAAGTAGAAGTAACGTGTAATTTTAAGCTTCTATAACTCTCACTAACCAATAAAACTATGTAATTTGGATATTACAAAAGCATTTATCACATTCCATATTAGCAATCCCCATAAGGTTACTCTTCCCTAGATGCCAGAAAGAAAGATGAATTACATGGTCATTTGTTTCCATGTAAATTTTACTTATTGTAGGGTTAGAATCACAAGACTGACCCCCAATAAACCCCTCTCATTACAGTGGTTGTAAGATAAATCCTAACTGTGTATCAAGAGATGCAGAAAATATGTGCTCACTGCAAGTAACAACAGGAAGGCTGACTTGATCCCTCATAAGGTCAAAATCCACTTCAAGCAAAGACAATTTTGCTTAAAATACCAGAAGACAAAATATGGCTGAGATGAGATTTATATGTAATAACTGAGCCTCGAGCTGTCATTTCAAAACAAATGCATCATTTTCCCCTCATCAAAGAGCAAAAACTTTTCCCAAATTTTAAAACTACATGGGTGTGGGCAGAATTGACAGATAAAATTGGCTCTTTACCTGCTTCTGTTTAGCATATGAATCTGTGGCGTAACTTCAAATGCTACATTTATGTAAATTTATATATATAATTTATTAACCAGCAGGGATGGATGGATGGAGTAAAACTCAGGATCTGGAGTTATACAACCTGTGCCTAAAGTGATCCTAATGTGAGGAGTTGATGCTGCAAAGGAAAGTCCCTTCTGCTGCATCAGGTTAGTCAGCTTTCTTTTATTTATCACAAATATTAAGTTTCTGTTTGTTATTTAACTTTTATGAGCCTAGAGGAAGAGGTAAATTGCCTAAAAGGGATTCAGTTTGATATCCTTGCCAGCTTTCATTTTGTTTGTAAATCCCACAGACATCTTTTCCACTACCAGACTACTGTCTGGGGAACACAAAGGGTCTCAGTTTGTTGATGTTGCTTTACAAATGTTTCCTGCTATTTTTTTTCTGACTGTTTTGTATGTGGGCTATAATGTTGAAATGATGAGGATAAATGTCCTAGGTCAAGTCCTTTTTAATGAAACCCCATCTGTTCCAAGTATTACACTAGGATGAATGAGGATCTTTATTTTTACACTTGGAAAATCACAATAGTACAGTTTAAAGTATTTCTTTCAAGTCAGTATATTAAAAGCCTCTGTCTAGTGAGTCTACTTTTTATTTGTTATTAGTTTTATCTGCCAAGCAGATTTATTTTTTTTTAAATATCAGCTGAACAGTTTCTGTCAACTATTTAATTGGATTCTAAAAGTTATGTAAATTAAACTAATTGACAAACATGGACTTAAACTTTTTATGTAAAATCATAATTTATTGCAAAAAAATTAAATCTTGAATTAAGACAAGCAACATAGTTCTAGTGAAAGCGATGGAAACATGGTGACCTACGAGACTTTGGGGAATCCTGCTTCAGGACTTTGTTGTAAACCTTTCTGAAAATATATTTCTCTGGTTTTCTCCTCCACATCCTGGACTATTCAGAGACTTTTAGCTTCCCATTTCCTGAGCCATTCTTCATTCTCTCTTCTGTCTGGTGAAAGGAGAAATATCCTTTCTGTTATTTCCATTCTCAAAATAAATAGACATCTAACAGTTTTCTGATTCCACCCCCAAAAAACCCACTTGCAGCTGGTAGCCTCATTTCTTCTGTATTTTTTCTATCTTTTTGTTTTTTTCTTTTTCTTTTTGCTATTATTAAAATGACCTAACTGCTTGGCTTTTCTCTCTTCAATTAAAGAATATATATCTTTTTTCTCCTCCTACTTTAATCCAGACAATAGTTAGCAGCACAAAAGCACTCCTCAGCAATTGTGCTTTGGCTTATTTCTAGTTGCTGAAGATTATCATGTAATTTCTTTCTCTGTGTTGCCTTTTTGATCTTTTATGACCAGTATCAACACTGTTGCACTTTCTTGTTTATTTTTAGCAATGAACAGACTTTATCTCAATTTAGCAATGAACAGACTTTATCTCAAAGCTAGATTTCTAAAACAGGCTATTAATCTATATTCCGTCTATTCCGTACTTCTCCACACCCATTTAATGTTAACTTTTCTTAACAACTATGGAAGGCACGAATCATCTTCCAAAATGTTCCTATTTCTCACATGGCTGTAAAAAAAGCCCATGTTTTTGATAATTCCCATCCAAATTAAGCTGAAATTACATCCATCAGCAAGAGAGCATTCCTGACTGCCTGGACCTGAGCCACCCTGCAGATCACCACAGAACAGACCACATGGAAGCAATGCCTAGTTAGTGCTAGCAAGAAAATAACATCTCCTCCTTTACACCACCATATCTGTGAAAGCAGCTGTTATCATATGTGATAGTAGAACCTTTGGGAATTGGCCAGGCCCAACCAGAACAGGGCTCTAAATTTTTGTCTGTGCAAAGACAGACATCCTACAATGTGAAAAGTTTCAACAAATTGATAAGCACAATGCAGAGGCTTCCTTTTGTGCAAGGACAGCTTGAAGAACATGAAGGTTCTTGAATTGTTACTTGCATGCCATCCAAGGAGACTTGCAGGCTGTTCCAAAAAGATGGACCCAACATGTCACAGTAACACAAAAATTTACAAATGGTTTGATGAGTTATCAGGTTTTAGTAACCTTTTTATAAATGCTCTATATTTCCCTTCACCTGCTGTACAGACTGTAAGAGATTCATTCATGGGTGATTTGTGGTTGCAGGCATATAGTGATTTCAAATTGGGTCCATCTTTTTGAAACACCCTGTGCTGTACTCAGGAGGAGAGCTGTTTGTGAGGTTGCTATTTTTTCCTTTATATAAAATACTTGGATGCAAAACTACTAGAAATATTTATACAATTCGTTACAGTGTGAACACTGCAATGTGATTTGAAGTCCAGCTAAATGATTGTAAACATAGAGTAACAATAAACAGCAGCACACAGAACCAGAGAGAGATGTTTAATAACTATACATCTGTTCATGTTTATCTTCTGCCTTTATGATCCCCAAAAGGAAGCAAACAGCACACAGATGATGGTAATTTGCCCTAACTGGCACATGCAGAGGAATGATACAAAGGTGTACAAACAGAACAGAAACACAGGCAGAAGACAATCACATGGGATCCAGTTTGAAAAGATATAATTCTGGAATGAGAGGAAGGAGGTTATAATACAAAATGTGAGTATCCTCAATGGGAGGAAGAAATGTAGTGGATGGTAAAGCTAGGAAAAATCAATGAGCTCCAGGATGGACTACTGAAATTTACAGTGTATTTTTTAGCTGATTCACAGAGAAATGGGCAATTAAGACAAAAGAGCTCTTTCTGTCAGTCTCAACTGTTTTTTATCTTGTAGTTTTGAGGAAAGACTAGTGAAGAATTAAAAAGGCACATAAAGTTCAGAAGATAGTGGGAAGAACTTTTCCGACAAAAGATAATTTTGAAACTCTCCTTCTCCTTTCCTACTTGATAGGTGCTGGTTAGTGAAGACATTTACCATTCTTAGTCTTCTGAAGTACAAAAGGAATTACGCTTTTTTACAGCTTCTTCCTTTGTCTCTCAATTACAATGCTGCAGTGTCAGAAAATCTCTCCTAAAGTCCACTTTTATTTAGTGCTACTTTTTTCTGATGAGCACTGAAGTTTGCTGGCAATCTACCTATGTTACCGACACACAGCTTTTTTTATAGTCTCAATATATTTTTCCATAAATAGCAACCGCATATAGTATTGACTGTTATGCAGCTTTATGCACTTTGTTGCCTCTAAAAATCTGTATTTTTTTAAGGTTTTGTAGTTTTTTCACAGGTCTAAGTTGCCCTGTGGTGGTAACCATATAAATAATTTTCCTATAGGTCCTTTCTAAAAGTTGTTTAAAACGGAAAAAAAAATTACATGTTACAAACTTAAACCTTTAAAGAACTCCATTCCTTCTCTTTCAAAAACACTTGCATCTGAAAACAAAAAAGTATGTTTTGGGAAAAATACAGGGCTTGCAAAACTAGTAGAAGAAAGTACCAGAGAAGCTGGCAGGAAATTGTGATCAAATAATTCAAGTCCATAATGACAAGATAAATGAGTGGTAGCATTTTCTACATTGCTATTAGGAAAAAACAAACAAGCAAGCAAATGAAAAACCACCTAAGGCTATCAAAGCTACATAATCTCTGTCACCTCCAAACTTGGCATCTTGTTTCTCCAAGGCTAAATTACCTTCTGGTATGAAATGGCTTGTATCCACAAGATACAATTTGAACTGTCGAAGCCTGACCCTGCTTTTCATAGTCCCAAAGGAGTCCTTTCACTTTATATAGGAACAAATTAACTCAATGGAAGAGGACTGGTCTCTTGTCTTGGAAGATTTGTGTTTGTCTCTGTGATTTTTGTGTGGCTTTATTATTTCTTGTGTTTATGGCAGGTACTCTCTGATTCAACCATACACACCTAAGCAAGTCTGCTACACTCACCCTCCACTGACACGTTCAAAGTAAGATGCAGTTGGGAACAAAATGCTGCTAGAAGGTGGCTGGGCTCTCAGATGCAATTGCTTGTGCCCACCTCCTTTTATCTAGTGCCAAGGAAAACAAGTAAAGTATGTGTAATATCCTCACCTCTGCAGGCACTGCTAAGTGCTTTTCTTCCACTGCCTTTCAGGGTACAGGCAGCAGTAGTCAGCCACTTGTTTAAATGAGCTTGTTTTCTGCTGCACTGGAACAGAACGAAGATGAGCTCTTAGCATTGGTTTATCTGAGGGGCACTAACAGCTGAGTCCCAGGTTCAGGCATTGCAATTTCTGTGTAGCTTTGCCCACACTGCATGGAGAAGAGATTTCAAGCTCCTCACCCATTCAGATGAAGGGAGAAGTAACAGGAGAACAAGGGTCATTTACTGGTCATCAGATAAAGGTTCAAGATAGGACTTGATCAGCAGTGTCTTCATGAGTATGTATGTGTATAGGTATGTAGGCAATATATATAGCCTTTTGTGAGTAATAAGCAAATTATCATTCAGTCTTTCATCATTTATTGGTCAAAGCATTGTAATTGTGCTTGCACAACATCCCTTTAAAACATCTTCCTCTCTCCTGTTGTCAGTTTAGGTTTACTCAGGTGTATGAATATATAGAGAAACAAATATATAGAGAAACAAGATCTGACAGCTACCTGATACTATCCTGCAATTTGTGTCTCTCTTTCTTTCTTTCTTTCTTTCTTTCTTTCTTTCTTTCTTTCTTTCTTTCTTTCTTTCTTTCTTTCTTTCTTTCTTTCTTTCTTTCTTTCTTTCTTTCTTTCTTTCTTTCTTTCTTTCTTTCTTTCTTTCTTTCTTTCTTTCTTTCTTTCTTTCTTTCTTCTCTCTCTCTCTCATTCTCTCTTTCTCTCTTTCTCTCTTTCCTTCTCTCTTTCTTTCCCTCTTTCTCTGTTTCTCTCTTTCTTTTCTTGCTTGTTTGCTTACTTGCTTGCTTTCTGAAGTACACCATGCTGACTAGCTGACATGACCTTTAAATGATCCTTCAGCACATCCTTCTCTGCTCCTTCTGGCTTAGTTCAGAGCTGGATACTTTAGGCTCCAGTACCCTTAAGCTGTGGCTGGATCAAGCTCAGTAGTGTTCTTATATCAACACAAGGACAATGGCACTCAGTGACAGTGTACATCCAGCTTGAGTAACTTGACATTTCAACCTCTTGCCTTATACATTCAGCATCCCCCCAGTGGTAATTTGTCTGCTGTATCTCTTTATGATAGTGTGTCACCTAAAATTTACCCATTAAAATTATTTCTATGTGAACAACACTTCTTTAAAACATAACACTCAATGCAACTTCCAGGGACAAAGTGACTGTACCAAGTATGGAATACAGTTTCAGATGGAAAATAAGTCCAGGATTAAAAAAAAAAAAAAAAAGTAATTTGTTTCTTTTTCCACATACTTCATGTTTTTCTTACTTCACATCACCACTGCCATAAAGAAAAAGAAGTCCTTAAAAAGCATACATGGTTATGTGTCATTAGGAAGATTACTTGAGTCACTTCAAAAATATGTTTCAAATGGCCAGTACCCTCCATCCAATAGAAGTGTTCACGTTCTTTTGCTGCTTTTGTTTTGGTTTATTGTGGCCAGCTTCCTTTCTCTGGAAACATTTACATGCTGTACGTTTCCAGATACCTGATCTAAAACCTGGTAACTGATTACTACCAGTTTACTGGTGACTACTGCACTGAAATTTCAGATTTTAAAATTGCCACAGTGTTAACCTAATTGTACTTATTGTTATTTTTAATGTAAGAAGATTAAGCAATTACAAAGTCACTGGGCTGTATCTTTGTACATTACCCTGATAGATTTAGAGCAAAAAGGTATGTGTTTGGTGATACTGATAAAGGCATGTTTAAATAAAGTTTAGCAAGAACTGGTCTTCCATAACTTACTACATTTTCTGGCAAAATAGCTCTTCCTCATCAGCGGAAGGTATATCAACATAAATCTTCTGTCAATTAATTATTTATAAAATACTAAATCTGAGCAATATATTTTCAACAAGGTACACATGGCAACTACCCAAAAAAATCCTTCTTCTTAGACATATTCAGGTGACAGACAGCTTGGAAGCACTACTTCAGCTCAGTATCAAAAGCTCGGCTTATTGTGGTAAATCACAAATAATAATAGTCATGAAGAAACATTATAAAGGAGGCTATGGAATAACAGACAAATTAGGATACCATATTCTCCTCCTTTCTTTGCCCTTTTTCTAACCTTGCAGCAGAATTTAATACAACTAAGATGTTTTCTATGATTAGTGCTGTTTGTTTCATGCAGGACCAACTAATGATAGCTGAAAAGTCTCATCAGAACAACTACAGTTAGAGCAATGGCTTGTGACACACAGACCCAACACGTTCCCTGAGACAGCATACTGCAGTGATCAGGGCAGGGAAAGAATAAGTTGTATGTGTGAAAAAGAAAATCCTATTCTACAGGATTAATTATTATACTCCTAGAGATATATTTGGCAAAATTCCTTCCTATGCTTGTGAATAACATAGTTTGCTTATGAAGTACTCTGCTACCTATCTGGATGAATGCAAGTACATAATAAGACTATTATTGTGCGTCTAAGAAAAGATATGCCTTGTGCTTGTAGTTTCAGTTGGTGGTGAATACTTCCTGGAACATGTCATATCCAGGTTATGCCTGAAAACCATTTTCTGAATCAGTGAAAAGTATCAGACTGGAAAAATTAGATTTTATTTAACCGGCTAGCACTGACTTAATTCTTACTCACCAGGGGTCCAATTTGTCTTGATGCAACATCTATTTCCAGTAAAGAGACCATCAGAATTGCTGTTGCCAAGAAATTAGGACTGCACAGTACTGCATGAATTATTCTTTGGTTTACTTCACAAGGCTTATTGCAGTGTATCCTGCATTTTTTTTAATATTAGCTGTATACAACTATATGTTCTGAATTTATTTAAGACTCAGTGGACCAGATTCACTATTTTACAGACATTGTTTGAGCTAACTCAGTAAAGCAGACTTGCCATAAAACTAGTCATTTAACTAAGACATGTCTAAGAGTGGTTTCTATATATGGAATCATCAAAACCATTAAAGGCACACAGGTAAATCTAGACCAGCATTTGGCTACATTCAGGGCCAATTTCAAAGGCAAGTCAAACTTATTATTCATTCCAAGTCAATATGAATGGCATATAAAAAGGCAGGAGAAGGGAGCTTATTTTAACACAGTAAATTGTTCTGGATTTTATTTTTTTGGTTTGTTTGTTGGTTGGCTTGTTTTTTCCATGAAATGGCACCCACTGTGAAGCCACTGACAAAAATCATATTCATTTAAACAGGACCAGCACTTCCCACCAGATCGGCTTCTGTATTTTCACACTGGCTAAATTAATGGGTACCTGATTTGGAATGGCACAAGTGGATGCAACCACACACGTTTCTTCCATGCAGAAGGCAGGCAACAGTGAAGTGTGTGAAAATGGAACATTATGGAAGTGTGGATCTTTCTAGCTTTCACCCCACCCCTTGCGCAAGTTGAATTTCAACAACCCAGAAGCTCTATGCAGAGAAACTGGACTAGATGTTTTCTAAATGATTCTGTGACGTTTGCTCATAGAAAATGACAAAGGGTTTGCTTAGTGTAAAGGAAAGGAGTTTTGGAGTCAAAGAGAATACTTACTTTGCTCACTGAAGAAAGGTTTTCCCTATTACAAAGTTTCTATTACTGTCTGTTACAGTGCAAAATATTACAGATAACAGCAGTGGATGTCATTCAAAGTGAAGCTTATTCTAACCTTCTGACTGAACCTCCATGTTCAATGGAGGTAAAAATGAAATCTGGGTTTTACAAATAAAGCCCTAAGACCAAACTGCTCCTAGAAATGTCAAGGGAAGCCAGAACAGGCATCTGTGTGTGCCATCTTTTTTTTTACTAATACAGGAGAAAACTGAGTGCATCGCCATGTAGTAAAATTCACAGTGAAGAAAAAAAAAAAAGCACATGTTTATGTGAACATATCTCATTTGAAGAACTTGCTGGGAAAGTTTTTATTATTTGCAGACAGAATGAAGATTCCCTTATGTGGAAGACTTTGACTTATCTTCTAAGACTGGTGCCTTCTTTTTGCTATTGTTCTATTTAGGTTTTAATTCTCCTCAACCTGATGTTCTCCAAGTTGGTCAAGAAAAATATGTTGTACAAACTATTTTAGGTAGACATTCAACAGTTCTGATCAGGCAATGATTCTAACAAATGTTTTTCAGATTGTCAATGAACTATTCATAGTCTTGTTCTTGTTTTCCGCTCTTTGTATCTCACTATGTGAGACATTGTTCATATTGCCTGAAATGCTGTCCACAGATGTGGTTTCAACACTGTATCCAGCTCTTTCTTAACCCAAGAGATTTGTCATTCACAGGAAATGCATCCTAACATTTCAACCTTGAAAACAATGGGGAACCAAAAACGTATCCAAAGTACAGCTCTTTGAAGTAGAAGAAAATATACAGTAACATCTAACTACTTCTGAGAGCAGGAACAAAGGCGTTCATTTAAAACGCCTCTTCTCCTCTTCACAGTACGGGTAACATATGAG